>NC_045637.1:76857748-77168998 GCF_009829145.1 Chiroxiphia lanceolata
ATGTAGAGCAAAGTTTGACTGCCAAGTGAGATGGTGCTAAGTTTGGCTGCAAATTAGCATTACCTTCTGGCATGCAGGCTGCTTAGTACATTTCAAAGAGGCCCTGTACCAAAGTAGTTTGACACGATTGCTTCTTTATAAACTCAGTAGTGGTATATGCTGTTTGCCCCTCCGTATTTTGAAATGCTTTTATAAGGAAAGATGTACTGTCTTCAAAAATGATGGTGACTTTAGTAGTCCCAGTTAACAGTTCTTGGTTAACAAGCCTCATCAGTCAGGGCTGAAGTTCTCTAGAAAAGGAATTGATATTATCGTCTGTTACATGGAGGCAAAAGAGTGAGACATAAAATATGTTCCCTACCTCTTTTTAGTTATTAGATTAGATGAGTTCACTTGAAGACTTCATTAAATAAATCCTTTAGTCAGTTTGAACTTGTAATGAGTTATTTAGCACAAAGATGTGAGTTACAGATGTCCTGACTACAAACCCAGTAGGCTTCTAGCAAGGCACAGCAACTAGAATCTATGCCTGTGTGAACAATTTTACTTAAGCTTCACTATTTTAATCCAACCTTTCTGAATAGTCTTGCCTTGCTAGTAATAAATATCATTCTGCTAATGGTTCTGAAAAATTTGATCTGACACCTGCACTTTTATGTATCTTTTTCAAATTCAAACCTTTTACAATATAGTGGATAAACCATTTTCGTGCTAGCTGCAGAACTTCCACAGTCAGATTTACATCAGAATTAAATAATGGTTATTTCCCTCGGTGTTATGGTTTCACCTTTCAAGTGGCTTGTTGCATCTTGTAACATAGATGAAAAAAGAAGTACCTGCTCACCCGTGGCTGAGAGGGTCAGCTGTGCCTTGGCTGGCGGCCATTGGAGCTGACTGGTTCCTGCATCCAATACAAATTCCTAAAAGAAATAAAAAATTAGTAAGGTGACTGACTCCCTAGAAGAGATACTTTAGTATAGCCTGTTAGGTGTTGCAGGAGGTTTTGTAGTGCACTGTGGTGCTTGAAAAGTTGAAGCAGGTACTGACTGGAAGAACAATAAAGGTCACACAGACAAATATGACCAGAGTTGAAATTTAGCTTAAAATTTACAGAAATGCTGCAGAACTAAGTGTACTATTTCATAGCTAAGTTATGCCAAATTTCACAGCCAAATTTCACAATCCTGGAAGCTGAAGTTGTGGTTTAAAAATAAAAAAAAATAATGTAAAGTGCTTGTGGAGATTTCACTTGTGAAAGTTTTAGGAAATATTGTCCCAAAGAGAACAATATCTGCAAACTCTTCAAACTTCAGTATACTTCCTGTGAAACATTCAGTTTATTTCCTTTCCTTGGGGTTGAAATTTGTGCAGATTGCTGTTTGCTTTATCATATCCTGACAAATGTTGGGTGGAATGAAATTTAGAGTCTGTGTGTTATGTTGACACATTTTAATTTGATTTGGAAAAAACCTTAAAATCTCTTGAGAACCCTACTCCTAAGATTTTAGAGCAGAAGGTCAATGTGAATTTGTAAATGAACATATTTCGTCCTGAAAGCAGTTCAGTGAGTGACAGTGCTTGTAGGTAGGTAACTTCAATGCTGAAACAGTGATAGTTTGCTCAGCAGTTTAGAATTAATAGGTGGAAAAGAGTTTTATGACATATAATTTCCATTGGTACGAATATAAAGTCCAAGGAGAATGATTGTGAAAGTGTGTAGTCCAACTTCACTTTTACTTTGGAGAAATGAATTAATTTATTGCATCATTAAAGAATGCCATATATCCACAAAGACTAAGGCTTGCAGTGGGCTGTTGATTTCCATGGGGATACTTGGAAACATGCTAGGAGTTTGCAGTCTCTGAAGGTGCAGATTGAAAAGAGATACACTTGAGGTTTTGGAGACTTGGACCAGCATAATGCGTGTCATGGAAACAAGAGAAGGAAAAGAGATTTTTCTTTCCTTTTGCATGATCCCCGATGCTTTGGGGTTTGGACTGCTTTTTTTCTGGATCTCTTCTTGATGTAGTTGGCATATATTTGATTTAAAAAAGAGCTTGTCTGAAGATATAAAAGAGAAAGAGTAATGATCATCTGGTAGGAAAGCCATGAGCATATGACCTTTCATGTTGAGAAGTTTAATTTGAATAATGTCATTTGTATAAAAATTGATGGCTTAAATAAACAAAGTTTTCAGGTTTTTTTTTGCTTCAAAGTCACTGCAGTATAACACTTTTGGACAGTTAAAAAGATTAATGGCTATTGTTCTGGACTTAATTGCTTTTTGTTCTTTTTTTTCTTAATGCTTGTTTTGTTTTTCTGTTTTGGCATTTTGTCTAATGTTTCACTTCAGCATGGCAAACAATACATTTGGTCCCATTATCCATTAACTCCTGAAGTACCTGTCACTGCTTGCTGAAGGCAGGTGTCATCACATTAAAACTTGCTGTCAAGAGTAATACTGCAGTTATTTTCCAGGGTAGCATGTAAGAACCAGTGTCAGGTCAGCCTGTTTGTATGAGATCTTAGAAGGGTTTGTAAAATATGGTCCAAAAATACCCCTACACCAGAATCCAAGAGCAAATGTGCTACAAAAAAACTAGTAAAATTCTTACACAGCAAGTGAAAGGGTCAACCCTGAAATTGTGTGGGATCTGCTGTTCCGACTGGATCCCTACAAATCTATGGGGCCTAATGGGATTCATCCCAGAATTCTCAAAGAGCAGGCTGGTTTTATTGCAAAACCTCTCTCATCCCTTTTTGAGAGGTCTTGGGAAACTGGAGAGGTCCCAGCTGACTGGAAGCTGGCAAATACTGTCCCAATTTTCAAGAAGAGCAAGAAGGAGGACCCAGGAAACTACAGGCCTGTCAGTCTCACTTCAGTGCCTGGTAAAGTTATGGAGAAGATTATTCTGGAAAGTATTGAAAAACACCTGAAAGACAACAGAGTCATTGGTCACAGCCAGCACAGCTTCATGAGAGGAAAGTCCTCCTTATCAAACCTGATTTTCTTCTATGACAAGGTAACCCACCTAGCTGATCAAGGGAAGCCAATTGATATAATCTTTTTGGATTTCATTAAAGCTTTCAATACGGTCTCTCACAGGATCCTTCTGGACAAGCTGTCCAGTACACAGCTGGATAAACACATCATGTGGTGGCTGAGCAACTGGTGTGCAGGTCGAGCACAGAGGACAGTAGTGAATGGAGTAAAATCAGACTGGTGAGCTGTCACTAGTGGGGTTCCACAGGGCTCCATCTCAGGCCCTGTGCTCTTCAACATCATAAATGACTTGGACGCAGAACTGAAAGGGATACTAAGCAAGTTTGCAGACAACACAAAACTGGGAGGAGCTGTTGTCTTCCTTGAAGGCAGGGAGGCCCTGCAGAGAGACCTCAACAAATCAGAGGGTTGGGCAATCAGCAACCATATGAAGTTCAACAAGGGAAGGTGCCGGATTCTGCACCTGGGGTGGGGCAACCTTGGTTGTACGTATAGGCTGGGGAATGAGATGCTGGAAAGTAGTGCTGTGGAAAGGGAGCTGAGGGTCCTGGTCAATGGCAAGTTGAATATGAGTCAGCAGTGCCCTGGCAGCCAGGAGGGCCAACTGTGTCCTGGGGGGCATCAGGCAAAGCATCACCAGCCGGTTGAAGGAGGGGATTATCCCACTCTGCTCTGCACTGGGGCAGCCTCACCTTGAATATTGTGTGCAGTTTGGGGCACCACAAATCAAAAGGAGGGCAATGGAGATGGTGAAGGGCCTTGAGGGGAAGCTGTATGAGGAGCTTCTGAGGTCACTTGGTCCATTCTACCTGGAGAAGAGGAGACTGAGGGGAGACCTCATTGCAGTCTACAACTTCCTCATGAGGGAAAGAGGAGGGGTAGACACTGATCTCTGCGGTGACTGGTGACAGGACCTGAGGGAATGGCCTGAAGTTGTGTCAGGGGATATTAGAAAGAGGATCTTTACCTGAAGGGTGGTTGGGCACTGGAATAGGCTCCCTAGGGAAATAGTCACAGTACCAAGCCTGACAGAGTTGAAGAAGTGTTTGGAAGATACTCGCAGGCACGTGGTGTGACTCTTGTTGATGGTCCTGTAGAGGGCCAGGAGTTGGATTTGATGATCCTTGTGGGTCCCTTCCAACTCAGCATATTCTGTGACTCTGTGACTCGCTGCTGGGACACATTTTCATCTATCATATGGGTCAGTGAGCCTTGTGTATCTTATGACTTGCATCACATAACTCAAGCAGTTTCTATTTATGCTGGCTGGAAGTGCAGTAGATGAGGAAAACAACAAAATGCACCAGAAGAGGTGGCAGTCATACAGTCAGGAACACTGTCTGAAATATGCTTTGCATATGTGCTTCTGAAAATGGTTTCTCGCTCTCATACAATTATAGCCTGTGTTTTCCCATTTAAGTTTAAATTGCATTGATTATGTCCTGACTGACTTGTGATATCTTTGACACTTCTTGGCAGTGAATGTGACCGGCAGAATCCAGTTTGCTCTTCACGAGTTCACGCTGTTTCCTTTCCAGTATTTATCAACTGCTTCTATTCAGCTAAGATTCCTTGTGTGTTCTGTCTTACTTCTGTTCTGCAAGTTTTGACAGCCTGAAATATATTGATAGAGGTGTTTCAAGCTCTAGTTTAGTATGCCTTTGAAATAAAGTTTATAACTTTCTATACAAACAGCAGTGAAAAACTGTTGCTTTATTTCAGCAGTATTGAAATGGGGAGTAAGACCATCCAGTTCCATGCACAACCTTCTGGTGGTGTTTCATTAGTTAGTACATAGCATCTCTTTTATTATCATAGGTATTTATTCTGTTCTCATAGCAAAACTGAAGACGCAAATGCTTTTAGAAAACAAAGCTAATATTTTAGTCAATATAGCCATCTGTGATAAAAAGAAAATGAAACGCATTATTTTAATAGTCATGACTCAAAAGAGACAAGCTAGATTTAATAAGGCTATAGGGCTATTGAGTAGAAAGACATCTATGACTAAAAATCTTCCGTGGGCTACAAAGGCAGAGACAATGTTCAGGGGAAGTACCTGTTATATGCTTATCTTATTCTAACTTTCTTTCCAGCAGGATCAAAATATGATCTGTAGGAAATAGCGTACTAGATTAGATGGCTGGACTCTTGTTCCTATGACTATTGTAAGACTTTGGCACTAGTAGATGGAAAAAAAAAATCCATACTCTTGCTTCTTCAGAAGCGGGTCAGAGACATGATTTGAATTGCAACTGTGCAGCTGTGTGATCTTTGCTCATGTTGTGCAGTACATGCTACCTTCACTCCCAGTGTCAATTATGGTGTATTCTAGGAAAATTGTGCTATATCTACCTACTACCATAGTACAGTTTCCTTTCTTTTGGATTGCAGCTTCCAGATTAGAAATAAAGAACTGTTGACTGTATGAGGGAAAAATCTAGATATAATTGCAGGAAGAACTGTACCCAACCAAAATAGTAACCACTGTGGGGGTTTTTTTTCCTTAATGTTTTGTTTTAACTTCCTGCAATGAGTTAAAATATTTTAAACTCCAAGTAGATTTAAATAGTAAATATCTAGACATATCTGGAATTTCACAGTTTCTATAGAAGTGTGCACTTGTAAATATGTTACTACTAGGTGTACTGGCAATTAGCAGCCTACAGTGGGTGAAATATTTCTCTTGTGTTCTTGGAGACTTGCTTATATGTGGAGTAAACAGAACTACTATTGATGTTAGTAGCAGGGGGAGATATGAAGCCTGGGAAACATTCACTTTGTGAAAAACAACCTATGCCACAGATGAGCAACTAGCAACTCTGCTGTTATTTGGTATCCTTGACTTCCCCCCCCCCCCAAAAAAAAAGATAATTTCTTTTTTAGAGGAAATCCTGTTTATTGGCTTTGAGGACATAATTTTTTCCAGTTACTCTTTTTTGTTTTGTTTTCTTTCTATTAATGTGTTAAGGAGGGCTGACTCCTTGGAATTTTGTTTCCTGCCTCTGCAGTTGCTGGTAGTGGCAATACCATCTAAATATCTTTCTTATCAGTAATGGTTTGATTATCAGCTGTTGCAGACATTTCATGTTCTCTGGCCTCTTCCTGGGAAAGAGCATTTTACATCTATCCTTTTCTCATCTGCCTTTCTTCTACCACAAACCTAGTTGTCTTCGCTGGAGAGCTATTTTTGGGGCAGTAATTTCTATGAAGACCACAGTCCATTACTCCAACTCATGTCACAGCTTGAGAGCAACTGAAGTGATATTTTAGAGGCACTGCTGCTTGGTTTTGCTTAACTTCTTAAAAGAATGTAAGAAGCAGTTAGCGAATATCTGAAAATACACTTTTTTCTTTCTTTTCACCCCACCCAACTACTAGCTTTAGCCATTTATTTTTTTTACTTACTTCTGGCCATTTTAATATCCTTTCTCTACAATTCAATTCAGAATCATCTCTCAAATGTGAGCATGTTAACTTAAGCAACTTTATGTGGAGAATGATTCTCTAGGGCTGGCTGACGGATTAAGTGGCAGTACCTTGGTTGTGAAGCAACCCACATTTGCACATTCTCCAGTCGTTTCCCATTAAAACTTAAATCCTTGTTCTGTTGTGGCACCTTCAAAAAGCAGACCTCTCCCTTACATCTAAATGTTTTGAAAACCAGGCATACTGTAACCCAGAACCCTAAGGAATGCTTGATTGAAATAACAGATCAGAAAAGTCTCTTGCTAACATTCCTATGATTATAGGTTTACTCAAGTGACAGAAACATGGTGTCGGCTTGCTTTCTGCATACAGCCTAATTTTGGTCCAAATGCTAGCATAGCTCTTAATGACTTCACTGATGCAGTGTCTGTGGCAATAAATAACTTCTTAAAACGTAACAATATTCACTGCATTTCCTCTCTCTAGAATTATCTTGTGTATTGCTGATTGGGTGGTTGGTTTGGTTCCTGCTGCAGAGTAGAATGTATTCCTTGTTAGTAATCACTGACATTGAGAAGAGTGAGTGAAGGGAAACAGAAGTGACTCCTTCTTAGATCCTCACAGGTAAACAAAAAGACAGTTTTTGTTTAGCCAACTCTGTTCTTCTATGGTATCTATCTTGGTTAATATTCTCTTTGTATTTGGATTTCTTTCGTTGGTAACTTGTACCTGGTTTGACATGTGACATATAGGTCTGAGCTCATTGATGTAGGAAATGCAGGGGAAGAAAAAAAGAAAGAAAATAAGAGACAAAACTTCCATGGGTTATGATGTACAGTTAAAAACCTCCCACAATTAGTTAGAAGTTAGTTAGTTTTGAAATGGTGTATTACATCAAGCAGTGAGCATGGTGCGGGGGAAGATAACAGATACCTTGCTTTCATTTTCATGTGACCAAGTGACTTGAATAGATTATGTGAATACATAACTCTAAACTCATTTAACTCTTTATGAACTTAACCATTTGTTCTGATCTGTGTTAGAGGTATTTGAATGAGTAAACTGAATGTGAAAGTTCCCTTAATGCTGTTAATCACAAACTTTTCATTTACAGTGGAGCTTAGCAAATGAGTAATAAGAGCCTCTTTGGCACAGGAGGCTATTTGCAGCCTTAATACATGTGAAGGTACATGTGCTAGAAGTTATAGTGCAGTTAACTCCTACCCTGGTGTGTACAAAATGAACATGAGCTGCTTTAAACACAGTTTAAAGCTTCCTGGAATTGTTCCAGGTTCAGATATTGAAGGTCTTTCTATTTCACTGTTGATACTCATGTTTGTTCTCTCTCCCTCCCACCCTCTACACCTCCTTCTCCCTTTGCAGGCAAGGGCAGCTCAAGCATCTCATCCGACGTGAGTTCAAGTACGGATCACACACCCACCAAAGCCCAGAAGAATGCAGCTACCAGTGAAGGTAAGCAGCTGGTCCTCATTACCCAGATCAGGCTTCCCAACAGAATCTTTGTAGTTTTCAGAAGAGGAACCCCTCCTCCTCATTCCTTTTCTGTACACTACCATTGGTTCACTACAAATTTAAAAACAGTTCTTCCTTTAAACAGTTTTCGCTCCTACCTGCTGTAGTTTCTGATTTAAACTTGTGACAAAGGATTTAAGACACTTCTGTGGAGTCCAAATGTAGAGGGTTGAGAGTAATTTTGCATGTCACTTTTTCAGCAAAGGCTGAAAGATTTTATATGATCTGATTTTGCAGTTAATTTTTTTAGAATATACTTGATGGAAGGTTTTTAACATACATTCTAGGTCAATTATCACTCTCTTCTTTTCATACTGTGGGCACCATGAAAATGTGAGTTTTTTGACCCAAGTTTTTCAAAAGTGTATCTATGGACATGAAGCTGACAAAGCTTTAATTAGATCAACATACCTCACCTACAGCTATTGGAGTATGTCATCACCCATGACGAGATTTTTAATGTCTAGGGGAAGGAGATATCTTCTGTGTCAGTACAGTGTTGTACTAACTGGCCTATAAACAGAGAAATGCTGATTCTTCCTTGCTGCCTTCTTATATGTGAATGGGTATGCTCTGTTAAATAGAACTCTTTGGGCTTAGTTTTCACAAGTGCGTCTTCTAAGGAAATCATTATATATAGTTTAATGAGGTAAGCTGAAAGGATTTTTTTTTTTATATTGTACAATTATGAGCCTTAACTAATATTTCTGCTCAACTCTATCATAATGATTTTGTTATCTTGATTGTTTTCAAGTAATAATTCTGATTTCTTACAATTCTCTCACTAAAAATTAAGTTACAAGATGATTGTTGTCAGTCTACCTTTATTTCCTATGGCTAAAAGAAATCGTAGACTGTTGAGTAGTTCTAGTTTGGCAAGTCTGACTATGACTATAGAATCTGTTCAGCAAAAGCAGTTCATGTATGTAATAAATGACCACATATAAATCACCAGAGTTTGATTGTTAGGCATACATAATCCCACACCAACAACGAATACTCGGTATCTGTGAATCGTGAGAGATACTGGTTTATAATCTCTGCTTTTCAGTGCAGGCAATACATTTAACAATAAATAAATAATCAGTTAATAATGTTGAGTAGTAGACTTCATGATTCTCTAAGCCTTAGATTCAAAAGTTTTGAGGTATCTGAAAAAGGTGAATTGCCAAGACACAAAATAAAGTTAGGAAATGTATTCTCTGTATGACAGGCAGGATTGAAAAAGAAAAGAAACCACAAAGGATTAGTAGAAACTGTGTCAGTATATAACAATTGCTTTAAATTTCTACTTCAGTCTGTAAAGCATGTTTTTTTTCTTACTTTCAAATCAGATAATGCAAAATAATCCTTTATTAATCTCTAAGATTTATGTTCTTAATGTAGCCCATTGTAGACCCGGTGGATACTAGTGTTGACCCTGAAATCTTCACCACTGGTTTGTAGCTGATTAATTCATTAGTGAGGGAGGCTTTAATGCAGACCAGCAGATGCTGTAGTGGAGGTGTTTTTATGAGTACTCATGCAGATTCAGGAAGAGTTCAGAGCAGTGGAATTGTGTATTCTATACTTGGAGGCAATTTCAGATGTGAACCTAATATTTCTGTGCCCTAGAAGAGTGGGGTTTGGTAAACACTAATTTTGACAACAGCAGAAGTAGCTTCTTCCTCAACCAGTGCTACTGTTACTTTCCTACAATTTTTTTTTCTCCTGAGGAATTACTGATACGGATCCGTTTAACATAAATTACCTTAATATGGATTGCTGCATAATCTGTCAGATATTTTGAATGTCATAACCAGGGAGCATAAGAACTCTGTAAAGGCAAGTGGGACCAGAGACCTGAAGTAGTTTTGGGGCACTGTTGAAACCAGCGCTGTTACTGTAAAGCACACTTATCAACTGTTATGTCTAGGTTTTTTTACTAGTGCTACCTCTTTTCCCCATGTACAGTAGACTTATGCTGAAGGAGGACTCAGCTGATCAGAAAGACTCATACCTTCTGCAAGATGACTAGAGTTCTGTGCTTACAAAAGTGAATGCTTTTGTACTGTTCAGTTATAGAGTAATGCCAGCTAAGTACAAGAGTCTGATTGTGTTAGATGCTGTACAAGCAGTGACACTTACGTATTTTGGGGTGTTTGCTCAACGTTGTTTTAACCGTTAGCTAAATTTACCTGTTCCAGTCTAGTATTTGCTTGCCATGGTACAGTAGTATCTGCCTGCCTCAAAGATTGGTTAATGTATCTTGCCTTTTACCATGAGACTGGTTTACTGCAGGGACAGAATGCTTCAATTCTACCTATACTGCAAATTCATAGCACTGTGTACTGTCCTATGATTCTATGAATATGCCATGTGTTGTATGTGGTGAGCTGTGTATGTCATAGCTATTGAGTGGAAAGGACTGTGAAACATTGCAGGTGAACTCTTCTTCATCTACATTGTCATGGGAAATGATTCTAATTGAACAAGTGGCAGACAGCTTCTTTGCATCCTTTGAATTTCTGTTACCAACTGAATTTCTAAGTGCCCAGCTCTGTGAAGAGCATAGAATTTGTCTGGGGCTGGAGGCCTTTTACATCAAAGTAGGAGCTTTCAGCTTTTCAAACAGACCTAACTCTTCCCAGTTCTGCACAGCTTGTCTTATGTTTCTGTAAGACAATGAATGCCTTGAAAGAACTAGAAAGGAAATTTGTGGGACTGATTCATACAAGCTCTGTGGTACTCTACAGCAGAGAAGCAGTTGTGTAAAGTACTACTTAGGCAAGTACAGATTCCCAAGGACTGCAAAAAGATGGCAAGCAGGACTCTTACTTGAAAGAGCAAACAATTTCAGGAAGTATCTGGCAGCAGCAGGTGTTATCTTGCCATCACTTCAGGCAATCAAATGAACCACACTCTTCATCTTGACTACTGCAGCCATGTTATTTGTGAAGTTTCAGTGCTGTGGTGTTTCTCTATGGAATGGGTGCCAGAAATGAGTAACAAGATGCTCGAAGTGGCTTATTTGTTCTTCTGGTCTTAGATATGCTGTTAAGGCCATGTCAGTTAAATTTCTTGGTGGGAATGGGAAGTGTAATTATGGCCAAAATAATGGTACCCCACTTCACACTGTGGATTAAGAGCATCTGTAGAGGTTGTGTGATATTTTGTTTCAAAGAGACAAAATGTTTGTCATGCTATTAAATGTGCCTGGGTGAACTGCACATCCTTCAACAGAGAAAGACAGTACGTGTTAGTATCCTTAGCCAAACAAGCTTCACTCAGTGATGCATTGGAGAGGTAACTACTACTCCATCTCTGTTGCATAGAGAAAAGCATACAATACCTGGCAGACCATGCAAACTTTTGAGATATCAATGATGCACTTGAGAGAGGTGCGAAGGTGAGGCTGTACACTGGTCCTGAAACTGGAACCCAGTTGCTCTTATTGTGGCCCTCACTTTGTGTAGGCTTGCTCCAATTTGTTCTTCTTGTGCCCTCACTTCAGTGAAGGGCAGGTGGCAAAAAACATCTGGTACTCTCTGTAAATCACATAGTAAGGACTGTAGAAACTGTTTGTCTGCACTTTGACTCGGAAGCATGTGGGTGTGCATGCACACTGATGCCTCCACACTGTCTCCTCTTCTGAGGATACATTTTTCTTTAACATTGAATATATACCCTGCCTTTTACTTCCTTTCCAGTCTTGGACATAGTCTGCAATTCTTTACCCTATCAATCAATTATAGTTAGAAACTTGAGAACACATGAGTTTTTGCTACCCCCCATTGCTCTTCTGGCAAGTGAAAGACTAAATGGATTTTTGTGGGCCATTTAAATGCAATTTGCTAGACACAGTCTCAGCTGGAATATTATTGTCTAGAACTTGATTTAGAAGATTAGACTAAATGACTGTTTTTGTATGGGCTTACCTTGATCAGGGAGTTTCCTTCTAATGCTACTTGCAGGGCGTGGAATGTTATGTCCAAGCTGAATGCTTCATATTAACTTGACTGACTGTTTTTCAAATAAAAAAATCAATCCTGTTTGCACTTCATGTGTAGGGCTGTTAAGCAGTAATCCAGAGGCAACTTTAAACTGAGAGCTCATGTATTAGCTTCATGTATAAGTTCTATTTTATTTCTCAGTTGCTGTAAAATCAAATTGAAGTATTAGGCCTGAAGCAAAACACTGTTTTAGCAGAGCAACTCAGTGCGGAAATACCTCTGAATATACCCCGTTAAATCTTTGTATTTTGAATTTTGCAAAAATACAGTGAAGCCACCCACTGTATTCTGACAAAGTTAAAACTTTATCTGCTTTTAGTGAAGTTGACTTTTAGGGACCTTGAAAAGTAAGTATTTTACTTGTTCTCTGTCTGCAGTACTCTGAGAATTCTAGAGTACACTGCAATATATATTTAGTGTGGAGATCAAATGCATTTGTTTTGGCAGTATCTGTTTGTATGCATCTCAAGAGGAGAGGTATTTCTTCTGCAGTTTAGATGTGTACTAGAAAAGTCCCCCACTCTCATAGTTGTATCCTCCTTTCTGTTTTGTTTGGGCTTTTTAGTGATTCTGTTGGACTTGATGATTGTAAGGGTCTTTTCCAGCCTAAATAATTCTATGATTCTTGGAGAAGCAGAACCTATAGCCTGGCAGGAATAATTATGTTCATTAGGAACCATTCCCTCCATTAAATCAGTTGGGGGGCAACTGTGTGAAAATGTAGCACTTTGAAACTATGTAATGCTTTAATTATACATGTAAAAATGCTACTTTATACCCTGTGCAAGACAATAGTTGGCTAAGGTTGGTCAAGCTGTGTTTCTGTGGCCGTCAGCCATCCTTTTATTGCACGACCTAGCCAATGAAACATCTATAGAGAAAAATTACTTTCTCCAGAAAAAAATTGACTTCTGTATCAGAAATCATTTATCACTGCTCTACTTGGGAATATTTATTTCCTGAACACAAATTTATTTGGGTTGTGTGCCTTTCATTTCATCTTACAAGCAAGGGAACAAAGTACATATTATAGGATATTTTCAGGAAGGATGTAATTCTCTTAGTTTCTCTTGGCTTTCATAATCACATTCTTTTAAAAGACAAGGTATCTTTTGGATCTCCGAGTAATTTTTAATTTGTTCAATGAATTTAAGAGGAGTTCTTGTATTGTGCACAGTGATGGACACTATGAAAAATTTGGGACGATGGAACAGGTTCTTTGCTACTGAATGCTTTTGGTATGTAAAATTGTTCCTGATAGAGAATCAGCTCAAACTGAGATTCAAGTGAATGTAATACTGATCTTTGTCAAGAGGGAGATAAAAATCTCAGAGAACCAGTTTGCAAATAGATGTCCTTTCTGTGTATTATGATTCACATAAATAGGTAGGTAGCTATGTTTAGTATACTGGAGTTTCACTGAAGCTTTTGAGTGGTTTGTGTAACCTCTTGGGGCACTGAGTTGAGAATTGTGGCAAAAGACTGTTGCAGAAAAGTTTTTCCCCTAGATTTTCTTGATGATCCCTTTGATGGAAGGAGCTCTCTTGATCCTCTTAAGAAATCTTTTCTCACTTCAGTTCTTTACCATTTTTCCTTTCGTTTTCTCTTTTACATTAGAAACTTACTAACCCAGCATCAGAAATGAAAACCTATAGATGTTCTTTCTGGATGAATTTTAAACATGTATAATTTCTATTCTTTTGATGGCAGTTCTTTTTCTTTTTATCTCTGTCCTCATGTCTTTGCAGCCTCTTATTGGGTATTTGGGCTTTTGGTTCTACTGCTGAAGTACTGTCTAAGTAGGCTTTCTGTACACCAAACTGTGTCTGAAGTTGATATGAATGCCTGAATTTGCCCCTGCTTGCTTGGAACTGGGCAGAGGTCCAGTTGGCTTAAAGTGAACTGTGGCTGTTTTGAGTTGGTAGTGAAACTGGAGACCAGGTAAGTTTCCTGGGGTTTTGTGTTACTTTTCTAGCAGGAGAGTTTTATAGAAAAGTGAAATGTTGCACTACTGAATGTGCCAAAACAGAATCATTTGAAGCCAAAAAAATTGGGGAAGAATAAGAGAGGGGTGAGAAGCATGACAGTTAATAAATCCAAAACTATAAACACTTTGGCAGAATAGACAGAGCTCACTATTTAAATTCCTTTAACCAACATATCTGAATTCATATGCAAATATAATCACCTCAAGCAGTATGTGGAAGTACAAAGTAGTATGGAGATTGCTGTTAGGCAATATTTTTTTGTGTTTAACCACATTTTTATATGCTTTTGCTATCTACTAGGCAGTGTTCCTGCAAAACTGGTCTGCTAATTATAACAATACAATTGCAATCAGCATTTAAATCAGAGTTCAAATATAAGGCAAAAGTAGTTGGGACATTGGCAAGGTTAAAGCTGCAAATTGAAACCTTACGTTATTCTGGCTAATTTGTACTGAAATGCTGTAGCCAAATGTTTAAAACTTGCCCAAACAATACTAAGAACAAATTGGAAAGGTACGTAAAACTGCAGTCTTATTTGATCTGCTGCCTGAAATGTGAGACCTACCAGAGCAAATGCACTTACAGTACAGTTAAAGACAAATGATCCCAATTTAAAAACCTGGCATTAGCTTTTCTAAGTGAGGTCTGATGCTTGGTAGGAGTGATTATGGTTTATTCAATTACCTGTAAATCTGATTTTAAGGAATCTAAGATCCCAAATGTAATTCTTTGGGTAAAATGCTGTACCAAACTACTTAAGTACTGTTATCACAGGGAGATTCTGACACTTAGTTGTTCCCTCTGTTATTGCCTGAGGCAGCTATCTAAAGTAGTTTCCTTCTCTGAAAAGTGTAGGGTAATCTTGAAATATCTGATGATTGCTGAGCATTTTTTACTCTAAAACCCATCCTTCTTGAATGCTAGACTGTCTCCTAAGACTGCTTGAAGAATATATATAACTCGATAATTCATATTTAAATATGTTTGGTTTATCCATTTTTCAGAATTTATGAACTGAGACTAGCAAGTTCATCCAGATTAGTTGATTGCAATAATGAAATAAAATTGGAACAGTAATTTTTTTTTTTTAGCTTTAACTTGACAATCCCTGTTAAGATGCTGTGGTTTAAATTTACTGCACAAAATATCCTGCCTTATTTTCCTGTACCTTATCTTTTTATGTCAGCTTGCCAAATGACTGCATAATTTTTGACTGATACTGCCAACAGTGCCAAAACTAGCAGCATGCTTGAGTAATATCGGCTCAAGAGTTGCTTACTCATTATGTTCTTGTTTTCTGGGTATTGTACCACAGTGGCTGCTACTATGCTTCAAGTTCAGCATCTCTGTGTGTCTGCTGGCATTCCTCAGATTTCCTTTGAGATTGGCTGATGAAAATGGCAGTTCCAGAATGGATAATTCTTATGCTTAATTCTGACTGCTGGATCATCATTAATTTAGGCAGTTACAGCGGACTAGGCTGGAAGGAAGTATAAACAAAGGTTATAAGCATGAGTATAATCTGATGATTAGCCATCTACATATTCTTCTAGCCTTAATCAGCCACTCTTGAACATATAACTTCTGTTGTGGTGGTGTGCCTCATGCGTGTTCACCGACTGCACGTTGTGCTACTTCCTTTCATATTTAAGGGTGATTTTCATCTTGAACTGTGATGATAGATTTGGGAGTTGTATCTCTTGAACCTCAAAGTAAAATTGCCATATTAATGGTTTAAATAAAAGATTTATTTTTTTTTTCCTAACAGACGAAAACAATCAGCCTATTAGCTATACCGAGCTAGAAGATTTCTACTCGCTTACTCTGGCCTCTTGGGTGTACATAGGTTTGCCAGAAGGCAGGCAGGATTTCCTTAGAGATGCATTATAAATGCTTGTTTGTAAGATTTTGTAGTCAGTTTAAATTAGCTAGTTTGTTAGCCTCCACACAAGTGAAATATGGAGACTTTTCATGGACATGAGTGGGAAGAAGTTTGGCTTTACTGGATGACTGTAACCTGTCATGCTGCTTGCAATGGGTTGGATATATCATAAATCTCCATTGTAAGTTTTTATCAGAGTTATCATAATGAAATTTTGGGTTGTACCAGTGCCTAATCTAGTCTTTAGTGCTCTTGGTTTTGCTTAACACGAAGTCCACTTCTGTCTTGTATATCCAAGAGAGTGAAATTCTATAGTGCTATCAGGTATTTGTCGTTTGTGGAAAGTTTTTTACATTGTTCATTGTAAGTAAATAGTGCTGTGTGGGAATCTCTGAAAGACTAATGTTAAAAGATCTCCAGGACTAGGATCTCAAGTAGCAGCAAATTCTTCTTCCCAGCTATGATGTTTGCTTAATCTGAAGGTATTTGTATGTTCATGTAAACATTGATTATTTGTTTATTTATTAGACACATGTTCCCCCCCCCCCCCAATTAAGATAAACCCTGTCAGGTAGGTTTTGAGCTCCCATTTGAGCAATAAAACCTTAATGTGGCACCCAGAACTTCAGAAGCTGTTCACCGTGCAGACAGTCATTCGCCTTGATCATTGAAGGACTTGTAAAGTAGTTTTCCTTATAGAACAGATGCAAATGTTGTCTAAATGATAAAATTGTAATTGGATACCTTTTGTGGGCTCTGACTTGGAAAAAATATGTTTATTTGACCCTTCTTTATTGTGGGCTGAGATAAACCATAAGCTTGAACTCTGCTTTCTGAAACCATTGTGCTCTCTTACTCTTGCTTTTCTTTTGCTTTTGAAACAAGATTTTAGTAACTTCTTGTAGTCTGAGGCAAAATTACAATTCAATCTGATTTTAGCTGTGAGTATATTTTCCTTTTATTGTTTCTGTAGATTTAACTTTCTCAAATTTCTTTTAATACCCTTCTATCTCAGATTCAGTTGTACTACACATTTTCTATCCAGCCTTGCTTTTGTATTTTGAAAGTTTTTGCCATGTAAAGCATGTAACACTAATCAAGAAGCTGATGTGCCTAGTTTTAATGGAAAAATATTCTGTACCTGGCTAAAATTCTCAATATTCTGAATATGCTTTTGCTACTTCCAGTTAAAAGAATTGACATCAGTAAGTGTCAGTTAGTGCTCCTAATTTGGCAGACTACTTGACAAATATGTTTTGAGGAAAAACAATTCTCAAGGAAGATTTTTCTTTCTTCTGATAAGCCATTGGATGAATGATAAATCTGCTTATATTCTTCAGTGTTTTGTAAAGATCACTTCTGTCACTGTCTAAATAAGGAAGACGGACTCCTGTAGCATTTAGTGGAATCTGAATATTTGCTGGACAATGCTGAGAATGTCACCCCCAATGAAAGTGTATCCAACTCAAAATAACAGCACTACCGTTCAGTCACTGGGTTCAGATTTCACCAATCCTGTTAAATAGCTATTGGGGATGAAGACGAATTGATATTTTCTTACCTTGATGTGTTAACACTTTCCATACTTTTAATTTTGTTTAGAATATGCCTTTGTATGTAGGGAAAAAAAAAACCAAACACAAAAAACCCCACAACTCAAAACCACACAGGAAATACTCACCTACACCTAATATTTTCATGTGTCGCTGTGATGATACCAGTTGTTTTTAAAAATATTGCTTATAAGGAGAAGATTGGAAGGATTCAGAAGCAAACACAAGATTTGGTCCTTGTCATGATTATTGATAGATGTCCATTTTGAATTAGCAGACAAATGCTGGTGTGAACTGAAAAAACAAGGCTCAGATCTGATGTAATTTATGTTATGTCCTAATTTCTGTTATTGGTTATTCCAGTTCCGGTGTGGACAGGAGCCTAAAGCCAAAGAAACACAAGGGTAACATCTTGAATTTGGTGTTAAATTAATGCCAAAACTATTAGAGTATTTTTCTTATCCTTCATTTATGCTTTAACTCAGAACTTTAATTACTTCTATGCTGCTTAAGTTTTCATCTGCTAATTTTGTAGAAATTGGAACATATGATACTAGAGCAACTCCTTATATATCCCTGTCTGAGAGAAAGATCTTTTCTCATTTATCTTGGAAATACGATGAGCATGGAAGGACAGTATGCCATGACCTTGTTACTGTTTAAGATTTCTGGGTCCTAAATTGAAGCAACCATCTTTAAATATGTGATATTCTGGACTATTTGGGAATGAAGAATAATAAAACCATAACTAAATAGTAGCTAAACTATTTGCCTGACTAAGGGGAGAAAAGAGGACTGTAGTTGGAACTGCAAGCAGTAAAACTAGGTGCAAGAAACTGAAAAACAGATTGTATTATCTGCAAAGTCATAAAAAAGAAGAATGTGTTTGAAAGTATGAGTGACCAAACCTTTGTATTCTACTGTCTGTTGCTCAGTATGATCTACTATGCTTATTAACTTAGCAGACTCAGATACTGTGGAAAGGACAAAGTGTTTCCTTTGGGCCCCTTCATGGAAATTGTCTCTTTACGTGAATGGTTAGCCAGTTCAGGCCAGAGAAACAAGCATTTTGTAGTAGATGGTTTAGTTAACAGCAAATGTAATCATGGTGAATATTTGGAATCTGATATCTGCCTGGAAAACTGATGTTGCTTGGGTAACCAGATAGGCTTCCTTAATCCAAAAGATAAGTCATTAACTCTATGTGAAACTTGATGATATTTATCTTGGGATTGAGAGAGTGTGTCTAAAAAATAGTTCACATGTCAATCTGAAAAGGTTGCTTGTTGTATTGAGTTAAATTATACTTTTACTCTAAATTCAAGAGTGTCATTAATTTCAAGTTCTAAGGAAGACCATATTTCTTCAAAGCTTTGAAGGAGTTCAGTCAATATCCGAGGAAGTCATTGAACCTTGCAGATATATCCCATCAAGAAGTTTCCAGCTGCTTGAGCTGTTCTTGAAAGAACTCACACTAGAAAAGAGACCCTGTAAGGTTTAAAAATCCACCCGTCTTCCCTAAGAAGCTGTTACTGGACTAAACTCATCAAACAGTTATTCCTTTGTTAAAGAGATATAGTAAAATAATACCCTAGTGTTAGTAATAAACCATTACACAAAGCCTCTATGAAAAGAAAATAGCTGAAAATTAAGTGAAAATCTGAGGTATGTTTGTCAGCTACTTTTAACCTTAGGACCAAGATCATCTTTGATATGAAATGCACTGCTGTCAGTGATATTTGTCTCCATTTGTGTCCTGACACATTTCTCTGTAGCAAGAAAAATGTGTGTATTTTAGATGCTAATATGCTATTTGTGTGTTGGGGGTTATTTATTTATGTTCATGTTCATTTAGTTGTGTCCAGGAAACTAAATTCAAGATTTGGATGAGCTTTAACTCTTCCCATCTGTGCGTGTATTGGAATTTTCAAGACATTTGGCATGGGAGAATGCTAAACTGTGAACATGTTGCCAAACCTCACCTCATTACACACTATATTGCAGTAGTTCGTGGTGTGTGTGTTTACTCAAAAGCTAGAAAGGTTTTGTTGCCTTGGTTGCTTTTTGAAAGTTAAACAAGTAACATCAATTTTGTTCTGACTCCGAATATGTTTTAATAGTAATGTGGTCCAAATATCCACAGAAAAAATTTGCTTCTCCTTGGACTATAATCTTTTCAATTCTGACCCAGTTTTGTGGGCAAATCTTGTGGTCTGTTAATGGCTTGCTCAGCTCAGAATTAGATCTTCTACTAGACTTGGAAGTAATTAGGCTCCTGTGCTGTTTTATTGCCATGCTAGTTTAACTTCCTCATTTGTACGTTATGTTTGTGTTAACTTCATCCAAATGAAGGACACTCCTGCCCCCACATCTTGGGGCATCCTATGCAGAGCTCTGGAAGGGTGACATGATGCCTTTGCTTACCATGCCAGATGCATTTAGGATGATTCTTCTTAGTGGGGCTGTACAAGTTAGCTGAAGCTTTTGAAGCTATCAGGTAGTGGTCAGACTGACTGCCATTAAACATCTGGAGGTAGCTGAAAAATCAACATTTTCTTTTTTTCCTTGAGGAAAGAATTGTACACTGACAGAACAAGGCCAGGGAAAACTAGGTGTTTAACTATGTTGCACCATCTTGTAAATGATGCTTCCTTACATATCCAGAGTAGGGTGGTCTTCAGATACAAATATTCAAATCACGAATCATTTGATGGCAAAGGCTTAAAAATAAAAAGTAAATTTATATATAGGTGTTGAAATACGTGGTCTTATTCTCTGTGTTTGAACACTGCATGTTGTATCTTGGGCCTGGGTGAAATACTGTGTAGGAAACTTACAATGATCTTAAACAGTTTTTATCCTCCCCTTCCTTTTTTTTTTTTTTTTTTTAAATGAACTTTTGACTGACTTTTGATTTGAACCTGATAAGTCCAATTCTTCTGTGTCTAATATTTTAACTTTATAGGAACAGTCATACTTAGCTTTGGTATTGAGCTTGTGACTTGAGTCTCAATGAACTATGATTTAATTTTTTTTGCCACTTCTGCCACAAGTTCTTTTGGTGCTATATCATGGAAATACCAAACTGAATTTTATTTTGGGGAGGGAAGGGACTGCTCAAACTAAAGGCACTGAATTTAGACTGGGAAAAGGAAGCAATGATGACAAAAGATAGCAAAGATAGTAAACCTGAAGTTAAAAATAAAGCTTCTGTGCTGTATAATATTAAAAAGGTAGGAGTAAGTTTACGTTTCATATGTAGGGGTAACACACAGCTAAGCAGTGATAACAAGACTATAAGGTATATAGGCCATTGCATTCCAGCACTTGTGTTACTTTACAGAAAGCTTCTGGTGGAAGCAACAACATAATCTTGATTAACCAATATAGAGGTCTAATAAAAGGAACCTTGCCAGTTCTAGGTACATGGAAATCTTGAAATGCTAGAAGACTGGTACACTATTGAAACAGTAATAGATTTACTTTTTGGACAATTTTGAGTTTGTACACAATGAAGAATCCTTGAGTGCTGGGAAATCCTTGGAACAAGATCTGTGTCAGGACGAATGGATAATTTTGTTCCAGGCAATAATGCCTTCTTAATGAATAAGTTGGAGTGTATGATTGTAGGGATGTACCACAGAACTCAGCTGAGCAAATGCATTTCAGCTGTGTAAAAACATGGAAGTCAAACCAGCAAAATTCTTTTATTTCTGTCTGCTTTCCTGTGGCAACAATACCTCTTTGCATGGCCCTGATTTTACCATTGTTCTGGCAAACTTTGGAAGATACCAGTAACCAATATACTAGAAACCTGTCTGATGATGGAAAGGCCATGGGTTTAAAGACCTGTACGCCTGCCACTTCTTCCTGTGTCACAATCACATCTTGTTTTGCTGAGCACTATGTTCCCTTGGTCACATGGGCGATACCAGACTCCATCCCTCTTAAATTCACCCCCTGGGAAATGTCTTGCTTTTTCTTATTCCTGCATCAGTCTTCCACTTTCTGAATGTGAGATGAAGCTGTCCTCACTGCCAGCTTGTTATTTTCCTGAATGTGCTTGCCAGGCTGAAATGATATACATCATAGTACAGGCTGCTTGCTGCCAAACTTCAGTCGTATATATATTGCTCAAGCTGCAAACTTCCAAAGCAAACACAGAGAGGAAATCAAAATTAAATTAATCCTCTCCAAGGATGTATAAAGTATGGCTGCACTGAGTTTTATGTGTTTAGAGCGAGAGGGACCATCGGTTGTGTGCGAGTCAGAAGCCACTGGTGTGCACAGCCCTGTTCTGTTGCATTGCTTGTCTGGCCTGGAGTTTGCTTAGTGTGAAGACCTTAATTTTTTTAATGATAGCTAGACAAATGACTTGGCTAAACCATGGTTAACTATGGAACCATAGGGCATTCTTGGCAGTTTGCATTCATAGGATTAAAGGCAAATGAGTCACCAGTTTCTCTGGAGCCCTCAGAGCTGTGCATGTGCTTCATGTAATATAGTCAAAACTTCTTAAGCTGAGAGTGAGCAAAGCTCTGGAGTCTCAGTTTTGAACTCAGTATGAAGGTTAGGTTGGAGACCTACTGTCTGCTCTACTTGGTTGAGAAGACTGGTTTAGGGACTGTGCTTAGTTCTGTTGTGCTGTTGGGTTTTGGCTGGCCAGCAGGAGAAATCGGTGATCGTGGAGCCTTTGATGCCAGCTGTCTCAGCTGACAAGAGGGTTGGAGGTGTGGAGTAGTGGCTGATGTCTTTCTCTGAAAAAACCCCGCCTGCTGGCTATCCTACTCCATTTTCACACGGACGAAAGAAAGGAGTACTGCCTGCAGGAGATGAAAATTAAATGGAATTGCTTGGCAGAACTTTGTGCAATTGCAAATTAGACTTGAATGTTACTTCATTTAAAAAATGCGTGTGTTTTTTTTTTCCTTTTCCCTTTTTTTTTCTGGAGCCATAGGCTTTGGGTTTTGAAGTCTCACCTGAAATGAAATTGTATCCCATATTGTGCACTTATTCAGCAAGAAATGCCTTAACAAGCAATGGCAGTTGTAAATTAATTAATCTACTTTCACAAGCAGAAAAATAGGCTTGATTGCTGGAGTAACAACTGTGACTGTTCTTCACCAAATATTGTGCACAGAAGAAGGAAATAAAAACCTTATCTGGTTTTTCTATAAGCATAAAAGGGCTTCAGAATTGTAAATCTAATATAGAATGCCATCAGTGATCACCATGATCTACCTGCTGCATGCTCTGAAGCTTATTAAATTATTAGGAGCAGTTAAACTTCTGTCTTGGATAATTTAAACGTCTGGTTAAATTGTTTTGAGAAGTAAAGCTGAAACTGAGTGGCTTAATCTTGAGTTGTTCTGGGTGAAAAACTTTGAAAATGAGTACACCAGAAGTAGATGAGTTCAGGTGTTGAAAATGTCGCCTGTTTATCCTTCTAACACAGGGAAAAGCATCTGATTGCAGTCTTGCAATACTAGCTGTTACTGAGACTTTGCTACTACTCCCTGTTGTTGCGGAGAGTAGTAGAGCTTTTCCAGAAGACCTCCTGTGCTGGGAAGTTACTGATGTGTTGTCCTGCTGCATATTTTTTGTCCCATCTTTTGTAAGCTTAATCTTTGTACAAATTCGTATGTTTTAATTTCTACTGATAGGCAAACAATTTTCCATGGCTTCCCTGCCTGATATGTTGATTTATGTTACTGGTGAAATGAGTCAGTCATTAATCAAGCACGTAGTGTAGACCGAGAAGGGAGAGTGTAAGAATTATTATCTGTACTTCTTGATGACTGTAAAAGGACTAACTGCTTGCCAAAGCAGTTAACAGAGTTGAAGTAATGTACTGTGAATATCAACTTGTTGATCTGCAGACCTTGAAATTTTTCCATGAAGTACAGAGTCCAGTTGTGAACTTAAGCTTGCTGACAATGGGCTTGCTTTTTTTTCTGGTATTGATAGTAAAAGTTCTGAACCCTTACATAGAAACTTCTGTTATAGTGACATCTCCACTGAAAAAGGCGTTGTTCTGGGGAGAATCAAGGAGCTTGTAAGTCTTAGAAACCATTCCTTGAAGCTGTTATTTATCATTTCAGTCCATTTCCTCACCCACAAATGAAACAGGTAACTGTCTGCCATGGAAGGCAAACTAACAAGATGTAAAATCGTGAGGTTTTTAATGGCCATTTTTAATGGCTCATTAAGTATAGATATACTTTGTTCTATATGTAAAAAACTTATAGTTTGAATAAACAGGTATCCATCAATTTGATAATCTAAATCAAGTTAAGGCTCTGCCTTAGATTGTATTATACTTTGAAAGCTTGGAGCACAAGACTGACTTAGAGCATGTGCTCTATTTGATAGCTGGGTAGCAAAGAAAAAATACAACAGGATGGGTGGCATGTCTTGTAGTAGTACTTAAAGATGCTCAGCAAAATTGCTTTGGGAATTTCATGATTATAAGAATACGATTTCCTTCTTAAAGGTTTGTAAAGTACACCATTAAAATTATTGCATGGTATGTTTATTAATGGAGATAATTTTAAGATATAAAAAGTCATCATTCTTATTGCTTTTTTATTCTTGCTGTTACCATTTAGTAGATATAAGTGTCTGCCAAACTAAACTGGTTTGTAAAAGTCAAATGCAGGCCCTAGTGAAAAGGATTTATGTAATTTCAGGTAGTTTATTATAATCCATTAACTTAATTAAAACTGATCATAGCTTGGTTATGGTTTACAGAAATGTCTGAGAATAAAATGGAAGCTGAGTTTTGTCCAAGTTAAATTACAAAATAGAGTAAGGATTTTGCTTTACTATTTCAAGTTCAATGCATGACAGTGATTAGCCAATTTTTTTCTTCATTTTTTTTTCTAAGCTGTTACAAAAATTCTTCAATTGGAAAGCTCTTCTTATATGAATAGATACCCAAGTGTACATATTTGGTAACTGCTTCTTGGTAGTATCTAAAGCAAGCACAGGTACTGCAAAAAAGAAGCTTCCCTTGAAAGACAGTGTAAAGTGAAGTGTAGCTTTTGCTTGAAACACAGAGTAATTTTATATTTCCATTAGTGGATATATGCTGGATATATGGTATATATGTAATTATAGCTGTTCTGTTAATATATATAAATATAATGTACGTGACTGGAAGCTCTTCAGTCTTAGGAGAAGTGCTAGCAACTGTCTGGTTCAGACTATGGGAAATAAGTATATTTGCCTTTTCTAGCTTAATTGAAAATTATTCAGAGATATTATGGTGACTTTTTCACAAAAAGAGGTTTTCATATTTGGCTAACATTGTCTTATTCCAAGTAGCATGACTTGAAAAGTAGTCTTTTTTGTTCCCCTGTCTACCTTGCATTTTTTGTCCTGCATACATAAAACTATAGTGAGAAAGTTGTTAACAGTATTGAATTGCGTTACTTTTCCTTTTTCTTTTTCTCTGTCTTATTTTAGGGGCCAACTTATGCTCTATCGAAGTAGACTTGATAAATGGAATTGTTCCAGGTCTCGTGTGTGAAAACTAGGCAAGAATAGACTAGAGAGTTGAAAATCTGCCAAAACAAACTTGAGTGAAATAGCTTGGTTTGTCCCGTGCTACGCTTTCTAACACCATGGGGTTTTTTAAAGGTGTTTCTGCCCTCAGATAGATGTGGTCCATCGGGTGTCACGAGGCAAGTACCTTTGTAATCAATGAAGTCCATTCCTACAAAACTTAGGTGGCATTTCAGTAATCTTGCTAAGGAAGAAGGGACCAAGCTAGGCCCAGCCATTCTGGTTGACACACAAAAGCTTGTGGTATTTAAAGTAAAAACTGCCATTTTGTATAGAGGTGGCAACAAGTACTACAGTGTCTTAAGAAAGCAAGCTTATGTAAACGAAGTAATTTCAGAGTTCTTTCACACTGGCATTTCAAATGCCTTCCTTCATCTTTCCTTCATTTTCAAAGTACTAAAGTACAATATATGAGCTCCTGCCTATATTGAACTTGAAGTACTTTGCATTTTAAGCTATCTGTTTACCTTTAAGAAGCATCTTGGTGGTAGTTTTGAGGGTTTGTGAGTGTACTTCATTAGAAGGGTAATGATTTGAGTAAGTTCAAGGCACTACAAGACTGAAGTCCAGAAAACCTGACCTCTAAGGGAAGTCACTGAAAGATCTGTATTTTCTTAGTCTAGGATAAGATTGGGAAAGGAAGAAGAAACAAGTGTCTTGGAACACAGACAGAAATTACTGCAAAGAGAAAGTATTAAGATCTTGTCCATGCTTGCTATGAATGAGAGAATTAGATTTTAATATTAGATCACATTTTCTTGTGAGCTAGACTATGCTAAGTTCTGGTGTCTCTGCTGAGTCATGAAGGAAAGAAAGATTGGCCTAGACATTTGTAGGACTAATACTTAAGTCTTATATATACTTACAACTAACAGCTAACACTGCTGTGAAATAGAAGAACTAAAAATGAAAAGGGAATTTTGCAGACTCTATCTCTTGTCTGCTGTCACGTTGGACTTGTTCACAAATGAGTATTTTTTTTTATAGTGCTAGTTATAACCTGTAAATTGGAAATTGATTGTCTTTTATGAATCGAGTGTACTCATACTGTGGACAGACTCAGACTATGCCTGCTTATGAGAACATCATTCCAGTTTTACTACAAAATTCTGGATTTTCCCTTTAGAGAATAGTAGCCTAAAGAAAACTGAGATTTGAATTACCTCACAGGCTGGAAAAGCATCTCTGACAATATAACTGCCAAGGTAGTTTTCTTGAAATGGCTGAGAATTTTTGTAAAGGTCTCCAGGAACCCTTCTTTTATTCTACCTGTTCTGTTGTTGGGTCAACTTTTATAGGCATTAAAACTCTAGTAAAATCTAGCAGAAAGGCACATGGGGAAAAAATTACTTGGCCTTCTCTTTGTATAAACATGAGACATAAAACAGAACTTAGATGCTCTCCTGTATGTGGGAAGTAGTGAACCTGTTATGGAGCTCATTGAAAGTATGATGCATAGTAAATGAATAAACTGTTTTGCTAGAGCAAATATATGTAAATAAAAGTGATCACTATTTGCTATAGATATGAAGGTCAGGTGATTGTTAGAGTCTCCAGTTAGTAAAATGAGCTTATCAAAGTTTGTAAGCTCTGACTAAAATGTCTGAGGACATTAACCTCACTGTAAAGTTTAGTAGAGTTAGAATTTACTTCCAGATTTTAGATGCTGAATGTCATAATTTCATTCTCTGTAACCTTAAAATCCTTAGGATGGAAGGATAATCTATGTAGGAATGTAAAACAAAAGATTGTCTAGTTTACTGTACATTTCTCTTGGCATTTTTTTGATGATGATTGCTATCTTGTTGCAGCTTTTTTTTTATGTGTGTGTCCTTGAGGGGCCTGATCCAAATTATGTTGAGTTATGAACCCCATAACATTCACTTTGACTGTGTTTAATGAGAATTATGCCTTTAAAACCTTTGGTGTCACCATGAACACAATCTAGGATTGTTTGCAAAAGTATTAGAACGTATCAAAAAAACTGCTTCCTAATTCCCCGGTGTCATCCCTCTACTGCTTGCACAGATGCTGTGGTGTGGACTGAGGAAGCAGAGAAAATTAGCAAGCAAGGGTGAACAACCTGTGAAGAAGGGAAAAAACCAACACAAAAATCTCACCCTCCCTGCATTCACACCCCAAACCTCCAAACACTAAAAAATTAGAAGAAGCCATTGTATGGGGAAGTGTTTGTGTTTTACAGCCATCTGTGAAAAGGAAGCTGAACAGATATCTGAAGGGGGAAGGAAGATAAGAATAAAAATCCAAATGGTAAGAATCCTTGCCTAGTCAGGAACAGTGGGACAGGGTAGGAAACCTCCCAGTTAGATGCAGTGTCTTCTAAAAATCTTCATTTTGGAGCTTTTCTGCCTTAACTGATATTAAAACCAGATGGTGCTTGCTCAAGGAGCTACTGATTATTTTTTGTGGTCGTTCTAGTTGTGCTACCAGTATTTCGGGTGTAGTCCTCACAGCATATTTTAGATAGAACCGTATTTGCCTGTCTTTTTGATGTATCAAGACAGCTTTGGGGCAGATTGCATGTAAGTACTCTGAAGTTACCTAAGGGGTTGTTAGAGGTGAAGTGATGACATAACAGCCAAGTAACTTTGACATTGTCAAGTGTCCTTAATTTTATCTTAAATTCGATGTGAAAACATATTACATGTGTGCAGAAAGATGTCCACAGTTTTAGGGACTTTCTTAGGGGATATCTAGACTCCTGGTATTAGAATACAGAGCATCACAACAGCAAACTCCTGTTGTGGATTTTGCTATGATTTAACCAGCCCATTAATTATCTCATCTCATCACACAGTTGTGATGTGCCTCATGCATGTCATGTGTACTTCTCTCTCTTGAATGAAGGGTAAAAAAAACCAAAATTTTTTGTCTTGTAAATGGCTACTGTTCAGTATAGTCCAATGTGGAGGAAAAGGAGAAAAACTAATAGGCCTCTGATGTTTATTTTCCAACTCTGTAGGGCTTGACTTTACAACTCTTCTAGTATATTTAAATGCGAAAAAAGCATATGATTCCAACAGTGGTCAGTCCAGTTGCACAGACAACTGACCAGAAGAGTCAGATCCAAACTTCTGGCACGTGGATTTAGCTCCCAGCTTTGTTTCAGACTAATTCACATTTCCTGATTTCTGCAACTCTTTCTAGTTTTTGCACGGTTATGGGCTTAAATTTTTGAACTAATGCTTAACATACTTTAAATAAAAATATATATATGCTGGGTTTCTTAAATGCCATATTTAAAAATATTTTGGCCTACCTGAACCTCCATGTCTCCTGTAAATCGTATTGGTTTCTGTGGCAATTAGATCATAGTGTGTACGAATGTATTCTCATTCTGTTGTGAACAAACAGGAAACAAAGTGTATCTGTAAACTTCACAGCCATCTTTCTTTCAATTAGCTATGATTTCTGTGAACGTAGGGTCCCATTTGCTATGACTTCTCTAGGTAAGAGAAAGAAGTGGGTTTGTAGTTTGCCTTACTACTGAACTCAGGCCAAATAGTGACTAATGAACATAGCAGATGTTTCTCCTTTTGAAGACTGTTTTTGGAAAGAACTTTATTAAGCAATTTATCCTTCCTCCCAGGAGATAATAGGACAGCAGTGTAGCTGAGTTCTGACAATTCATTACACGAGAAAAAAATATTAATGTTGACCCTTGCTATGTTGACAGTAGGATTTGAATCTAGCCTTATGTTCTTTTTGCTCAGGAAAACATATCTAAGTAGAGTTTTCTTCAAATCTTCCAGCTACTGTGCTATGTTGCGATGTCAGCCACATTTTTAGCAATTTGGAATACAAAGAGCCAGGTTTTGTGTGCAAATCCAGGGTATCTCCATTGACTTCATAGTGTTATTGCAGATATTTATTCATCTTACCATGAAATTGTAATCTGACCTTTATTTTTTGAAGAACAAACAATCTGTGTTTGATTTGGTTTGCCATTGGGATAGGAGGGCTGTTATGGAGCTGAAAGGTTATAGCAAGTTTCTTTGCCTTTGTTGATGAGCTCTCGAAGGCATTCATCTGTAGTTAATTATATTAAGCATGAGAGAGGATGACTGTGTTGAACTTTCTTACCAGAAAGTGCAAGGAACTTTTTGCAGGCAACCTAATTTCTTCTGTTCTTGTGCTTCAGTGGATATTCTACCTTCTCTCCCTGGCAGGATGGTAAAGGTAGCAGTTGTGAGGACCTCTGTGTTGGATAGCCAGTGAACAGGAGATTGTTGCAGTGACTTCAGTAATTTTTAGTAGTAGTTTAAGTTCTGCAAAAAAATAACAAAGAATGCAAGCAGGGAGATATCCTCATAGGCATTGTTCTTTGTGGCTCCTCCCCAGGGACTCACTCTCTGGGTGAAAGGAAGCTTCACTTCTTAGTACCTTGTCCTACTGGGCTCAGGGGAATGAGGCAATTTCTGCAAACAAAATGAGGTTTTGTATGGCTCCTCTCCCTCCCTTTCTCTCATTGTGTGCAACCATTTCCCTAATGCCTAGCACCCAGCTCTTACTCCAAAGCTTAAGTTCCCTTATCCTGCCCTTGAGTTCAGGATGCAAAGATTTTTTGAGCACCTCATGCAGGTGGTCTATGTGTCAGGAACTTATGTCCTTGAAAATTGGTTTCTTTTGATTACCCTCTGTTCTGTTGTTCATGAAATATGCTTAACTATAAGGGATGAAGTCAGGAATGATGTAATAGTTATGGAGCCATTAATCAGTACAGCGATTGTGAATATCCAGGTGGAAAATAGTAACAACAGTTAGTTATACTCACATCTGCATAGAATATGTACAATAAATTATGCACAAAATCAAACATCTTTTAAGTGAGCAGCATTATTTAGGGCATGCTTCCAGAAATCAGAAGAACCAAACCCACTTGATAAGCAGGTAGTTGCATCATTTTTACTGATTGCTTGCAGATTTTTGCTTGAGGCAAAAGAATGGAGCGATGTGGGTACACAAACCAGTTTGTTGTCATGATCCACTCAGTTAATGTGTGAGTAGTCTCCTCAGAAAGCCTTTTTTTGTACATGTGTACATCATGTTCTGTGTAGTTTGTTCATTTCACCTATAAGACTCAGGAAGTGTTAAGCTTAAAGACCAGTAGCTTTCAGTGCTGATTTCTCTTTTGCAGCAAATCCCATGCTGTGATGACTGTAGGAATTAAATGTAAGAATGAGCTATGCTTGAATTTCTTTTGAACATCAAATTTTATACAATAGGCTGACACTTTTAAAGGATGATTTTAAACCAAATAGAGGTTGTTATTGATGTTCAGATAAATCTGATTAAGTCCATACAATGTATCCATATTTCTGTGAAACAGCATGGATTTCAAGTCAGTTGGAAAAAGCACTAGAGCGCTTAAACTTCATTTTTAAGCAGCAGAGTTGCTTTGCTTTTGGAGCTAGGCGTGTGTTCTGTTTATAACATCTCTGTAATGATTTGTGTGTGTGCTGACTTATCCCATATGCAATGTGGGCTAGAGTCCTTTCTAGCTGAAAATTCAGGAGTTTCCAGTGTACATCCTTGTTCTTCCATGCAGCATAGAAGCTTCTTACAGGACTGTGTTTATCATGTGCCCTGTGGAGGTGTGTGGAAGGGAGAGACAGTCCTGTTTCTGTGGCAGGATGCTCCAGCTCTGAGTTGGAGAGGGGAAGAACAGAATCAGACCTGGCAAGAAAAAGAAACTGAATCTGGTGTTTCAGTTTGTGGTCATTGTAAATAGAGGCTGTTTTAGTTTAGTAACCTACGTGCTAGGAAGGGTATTTGTAATGGGACAACATATCTAAAACTAGGAATTCCCCCCCCCCCCCATTCTTAAGCTTGCTTCGTTGCAGAACGTGGTCGCTGATTATAGGTGGGTCAAATAGTAAGGTTTAGCTATGTTTCTTCATTCTTGCTCATATGTTGAACCAAGTGTTTATATCAGTGTTAAAGTGTCATTCTGAGCACCTCCAGTCTGATTTGGGCCTTATTTTATGAGCTAGTATATGTATGGGCCACGTAGCGATAACTTAGTGCAAAGAGCTTCTGAGTTACTGCTGTTCTTGTGTGGCTTTGGTGTGTTTCGTGCAATTTAAGGTGGGAAGAAGGCTCTTGACCTAAATATACTGTATTAGTGTTTCACTTGTCTTCTCATTAGATGTTTTCATGAGGTTGTAAGTGTACTGGAAGACAAGAAAAAGCTTATAGATGAGTCCTGAACTTGTTTAGCTGAACTTGGAATATCTTTCTTGGAGCGAGACAGAGAAGGAAAGAATAGTGGAAAAAAGGCAGCAACTGAAGGGGGGAAAAAGTTGGATGGGTTTTACAACCATAAATGGTAAAAGTAACCTTGCTCTGCTGCCAGCAAGCAGAATGATGGAATAAGGTTTTGATTTACAGGAACAGCTCAGCAAGGGCCTTGTAGAGTGCTTCATGCCTGCTATAAAAATGTGATTAGCTATAAAATGGGAGAGATTTAACAAGAGACTTTAAACATCGGCAACAGCACTGTTTCATGCAGAATGTGGATGCCTGCTTTTAGGGTTTTGGGAACACAAGCAAGTTTGGAAAACATTAAGCTTTCCAAGAGAGAATGTGGAATATTTTTACATATTACCTGAACATGTGATGTTTTGGTTCTTTGTCCATCCATCATGAGGTCTCTAAAATTAAGCAACATTTATCCATATAACCATTTCTTCAGATAATTGTCTCCCAGGAGTTAGGCTTAAATGAGCTACCTAAGGACATATAGGTAGGTGTGAGATGCTTTCCCTTAATTCCAGTATTCTGTCTTGTTGTTACATAGCTTTTATGGTCTCTCCTTACCTGTATATTACAGCTTTATGCAAGAAGGTAAATTTGTCAACTTTAAGGTCGTATGGTCAGTTGACCTGTAAAACTTCACAGTTGTGGACAGCAAGCGCCTTTCCCCACTTGACTATTCCCCAGCTTCCAGCCCTGGAGTGATGGAAGGTCAGAGCTTAAATTTTCTTAAGTCATTTGCTCATGAGCTTTTTGTTATCTCCAAATATGCCAAGTAGTGTTTGAGAAGTGGGGGAAGGGGAACAGTAGCATTTTTGGATGCCCAGTGTCATTCCTTGTGAGGATTCCACTGGAGGGAAGAGGAAAAGAGGATGTGGGAATTTCTTTCTGAAAAGTGAAGTACCAAGTTGACTCTGAAGAATTAGCTGTTCCTGTTAAAATCTCAGGCCAAATGTTTCCTTTAAAGGATTCACACTTAGTCAAAGGCAGAAGAAGGGGGCCTGAGTTGGATAGCTCTGTGTGTCTTAGGCTTATACTGAATGCTAAGATTATCTGTCACTCTTAATTAAGCAAGTGTAAGCCACCTTCATTTGGTTCAATTGCATTGTCATAATATCACTGCGTTTCAGTTCAGAAACAACTACTTTAAGAATGAACACATCCCTGAAAATGTGCAAAAAGCAAGCTTAAATTATTAATGCCAATTGTTTTCTTTGCGTTAAATTGGGAAGCAACTTGAAGATTGTGAGACACCAATAGAACATAGTTACCTATAAATTCTTGGCTACCTTAAGATACTATTTTGTTTCTTTTCAAATCAAAGTCACTCTCCATGATGTTTAAATGTTTCGAATAATAAGCTTTTTTTTTTTAACAAGCACAAAAAATAAATGCAGAAATCCTGAACGTGATATTACACCATTTATTAATTTGACTTGAATTATATTTGCTCAATAAAACCAAAATGGTTTCAAAACTTACTTTCCAATATATGTTCACTCTAGGATGAATAAGCAACAGTTTCAAAATACTAAGTAATAAAGCTCCTTAACTTAAAAAATAACTGAGAGAATACATATATCTTCCATAATATTGTAATTAACCTAAAATCACTTGGTGAGAAAGAACTGCTAAAATCTCTCAAAGAAAAAAAAATTATTTCTTTTTTCTCCACTGCAGATATTGTGTTATTCATTAGTATCACAATACACTGAACTATTACACTGTAATAATTTTATGGGTGTGTAAGTATGCAAACATGAAGTTTACGATATAGATGCAGAATGCAGAGTGGAATTTGAAATATATTTTCTTTAGTGAAACACAAGTGTTGCTTTCCTCCCTGTGTTATGTACTCATTAAATACTGAAAGCTTAAAAAGTTGAAATTAGGCCCAAAAAGCCCAAACTGGTTGCGGACTAATTATTTCTTAAATGTGAAACAGCATTTTGCATAGACTCTGAATACAATTCTGGTTTTAACTAGGGAAAAATTGTGATTGAATACAGTGTATTCACTGTCAAGGAGTATTTAATCAATTCAATTTTCAAGATCTTTCTTTCTTTCCTTCTGTCCTTCCTTCTGTCCTTCCTTCATCTGGTTACAGACCTTAGGTAGCTTCAGGTCAGACTGAGAGAATTAGCTGCTAAAAATAGCTGTGGCCTTGTCCAAATTTGGGAGTTTATGGAGGTGCAAAATAGAAAATGCAATTCCTGAACTGTGATTAAAATCTGCTTGTGGTAATTCCTGCTCCCCCCACCCCCTACAAATTAAAAGCTGCTAAGAAATTCTTAACTTGACACCTGTACTTCAGATTTACTATTACTGTGAGTTAGCTTTGTGCATTTTGATCTTTAGGGCTGGCTGTTGAGAGACGTGTAGTCATGCTATGGTAAAAGCTGATATTCATGGTGTAGGATCTAAAGATGACTTCTCACTGTAAAGAAAAAGATTTTGTATCTTCTTAGTTGTATCATGTGTGTAAGTAAACAGTTTTCCTGATCTTCACCTACATGAAATGAAAATGTAGTCATTAATATCAGAGCTGAATCTTGCAATGTGGATAATTAGTTAAGGTTGTAAGCCATGCCAGCACTTTCTTAACACTGGTGCAGAGTTTTCTTTTCATAAAGGTATGGTTCAATCTCAATCATAGTCAATGCAGAAGACATATTGCAATAGTAATAATTACCTAGTCAATGTTAAGATGAGTGGACACTTGTGGAAAATAGGGTGGAAAATAATTATATATTTGGTAAGGCAAATAAGCTTATTTGTCTTACCAAGGCTAAAGCATTACTTATCCTATTCCCTAATGTTAGTGGTAAGTGGTGAACTTGTCTTACTCTTTGCACCTTTGCAGGTGTTTTGTCAAATGTTTCGGGCCTGCTTTTTCAGCTGTAAATTGATGCCTTAAATATATTGCTGTGATTAATCTTTGTAAACATGACTATCAGTACACAGGATTGCTAGTTCACCAAGTTCAGAATTATTCTGCTGCAGCAATGCTTTAGATAATACTGACTTTACTGTAGGCTGTGTTTATTACTTATGTAGATAAAAATAATTAGATGTTTCTGGTATACACAAAAATGTCTGTTTGGCACAGCACCATTAATCTCAATATTTTTATGCTCATATTACATAATCTACAAAATACAAATGTGAATTAATGTCAGGCAAAAGAAATATTTGTAAGCTTTTATTATAAAGGCTTAAATGTAGCAGTTTTATTTGGACACTGGAAAATACAATTGCCACACCATGATAATGTGGCATAAGTATCCAGTATTAGGAGTTACTCTCATGCTCCTTTTTTATAAATTTGTCTCATTTGTTCATATACTTAACTGTAGACTTAGGTTTTTGCACTGAACATAGAAAAGTACTACACAATGCATATTAAAATATTTAAAATTCTCTGTGAGCAATACCACATGCTTGACATTTCATATAAACTGATGAGTGCGCTAAGAGCATAGGTAGTACTAACTTACCACTTCTCTTTAACCCCTGAGAAAAATGAGAGTGTCTCCTCCTGTACCAAAAAGGAGAGCACTTCATGCTTCCCTTGCTACCTTTCCTTATCTGACAAAGATGACTTCTCACCAGTGCAACCTTGAATAAATGCGACATGTTATTTGAACAGTCAAATTTATTGACCGAAGCAGCACTTTTTTACTGAAGCAGTGTAATAAAACCTGACCAGAGATGTTTAGCTGAGTTGCTCCAATTTAATAATTTTTCTGGTATTGACTGTATCCAATACTTTCTTGTATTCTAATTTTAGAGTTCCTGTGTATTCATGTTTTAATGTCATTAGGATCCAAAGAAATGAATTGAAGATGGCTTTGTTTGAGAAAGAGGGACTGGAGGGGGTGTCGTGTGTATGTGTGTACACTTATGCATGTGTGTAGTCTTTTTAATCAGTTGATCCCTCTACACGTTTTGTAGTCTGAAGGAGGTAAGCAGTAAATAGTATGGTCAGGGCCTCACTTCCAGTTAGAGGATTTACCCTTCTTCAGAAAATGTTCTTTACTTGCTACATAGACTCATGAGGAAATGAAAAAGGCACTGGTACATATTTATTTGGAGAGAGATGGGTAGTTACCAGCCATATGAAGTTTAACAAGGGCAAGTGCTGGATTCTGCACCTGGAATGGGGCAACCCTGGTTGTATGTATAGACTAGGAAACAAGAGGCTAGAAAACCATGCCATGGAAAGGCACTCGGGGGTCCTGGTCAATGGCAAGTTGAATATGAGTCAGTAGTGCCCTGGCAGCCAGGAGCACATCATGTCCTGGGGGGCATCAGATAAAGCATCGCCAGCCAGTTGAGGGAGGGGATTGTCCCACTCTGCTGTGCACTGGGGCAGCCTCACCTTCAAAATTTTGTGCAGTTTGGGGCACCGCAATATAAGAAGGGTATTAAACTGTTAGAGAGCGTCCAAAGGAGGGCAGCAAAGATGGTGAAGGGTCTGGAGGGGGAGGCCTTATGAGGAGCAGCTGAGGTCACTTGGGTTTGTTCAGCCCAGAGAAGGACTAAGAGGAGACCTCATTGTGGTCTTCAACATCCTCATGGTGGGGGAAATGGAGGGGCAAGTACCAATCTCTTCACTCTTGTGACCAGTGATAGGACTTGAGGAAATGGCATGAAGCTGAATCTGGGGAGGTTTAGGTTAGATATCAGGAAAAGGTTCTTCCCCCAGAAGAACCAGCTCCTCAGGGAAGTGGTCACAGCCTGTCTTGAATTCAGGAAGCATTTGGCTAGCACTTGTCAGGGTGTCGTGCGCAGGGCCAGGAATTGGACTCGATCCTGATGGGTCCCTTCCAACTCAGCATATTCTAGGATTCTATGATAGGTACAGGACTCTTGGCTCAGTGTAAAGTATGGAATTGCTGTCATAAGTTTAATCAAACCTGGTCAGTGATATGAGGGTCAACCCTTGTGTGGGAACATTCCGTTTTATGGTTATGTCTCAGGGTGGGGCATTGTGAATCAGCACTCTTATCTACAGAAGAGTGTTTCTTTGCTGTTGTACCACTATAATTGTGCCACAAAATGTATGGCTAGGTACCCACCAGCGCAAACCTGTTTGCCTGTTTAGTATGCAGGGAAAGAAAAGGAGTGATGATCACCTTCAGGACTCAGGAATATGAAGCTGAAGAGAATGGAACTGCTCCTACTGAGCTCTAGAATCCTCCAGAAAATTTGTTATAGGGTGTAGTGGAGGAGATTTGTTTGTAATTCTCCCAAAGTCTAGCTTTTATCCTAACTCAGTTAGGATGTGTTCTCTGGCTAGTAACCTGCTTGTAAATATGCTGGAATTAATTCTGCTGGACTCTGCACAGAGTACTTAGGGTGGGGAAGACTGTTAGTAATTGTGTAAAAACTACTGAGTGGTTCCACATGTTGAATTTCCTTTCCCCTGCCATTTACATGACCACCAAACATTCTCTCTATCAAATACATACCTGCTTTCAGGTATTTAGGCTTGATGTTGAGAAATAGAATGTAACATTATTTTCTCTGTCTTCATTGCCTCTGTTTTTCCCTCCCATAAATCTTGTATGTTTACTGTACTCAGTTGTGCCCTTCTGGATCCTTAAAACTCCATATTGTATTTGTTCTTGTCTGCATTCCATCTTATACCCCTAGAAATTAATATCTTTTCCTGTGCATACCTACCTCCCCCCCCTTTTTTCTTTCCCCAGTCTGTGACTTTGTGCTGTTTCTCATTATCCTTTGTTGTGAGGCTTTGAGAAAATTTATCAAGTAGAGAGGGCTTAATCCCCATAACAATTAGTCCCCATCACCCAGTTCCCTCTACCCCCAAAAAACAACCCTTCTTTAACAGACAGTTAAACAGTTAACTGTAATCTAACATTCAAGGACAAAAATTGCTTTTTAAATTTTAAAGTCAAAATAGTGCTTGAGCAGAGGGAGTCTCCTCTGTGGCATTCCTGCTCCTTGCCTCTCCTTCTTCACCCATCTTTCTTTGTGCAGGAATTACCTCACAACTGTGGGTTTACTTGGTTTCTTTTGGAGGTGGCAGTTCGATGGGATTTTATGGGGTACCTCGAGGTAAAACTGTTTTTTCAATAGTGCAGGTTCTACAGCATAACTGGTTTTTTGTTTGTTTGTTTCTTCTCTTAATTTTCGTGGTAGACTTAAGCATACTCTGCATAAACTTGTGACACTTTCATGGCCACAATGACAACCCAAATGTCTGTAGATGTAGAAAAATTGAATGTTCTCCCTCCAGTGGTGATGTGTATTTGTGCCAGCTATAGAGAATTCACATCCAGTGTGAATCTATTCCTTTTCTTTGTGGCCAGTTGTCATGAAATATGATTTTGAAATGGGTGTGCTTCAGAATGGAGGGTCACCAGGTTTTTCATAGTGATAGTTAGGGGTATTGAGAAGTGGTTGTGGTTAAGCTTTTGAAATACCCTCTTTTGTCTGTAGAACTGAAGCCATGAACCTAGCTAATGGCCTGCAAATGTGCACTGGTGTCTTAAGAATCCAGTTTGTGAAATCTCATTCTGGGTAGATTTGTTTCAGATAAAGCCAAGAAATGAGATTTTCTCAGGAATAGCAACTCTTGAGTTGTTCTCAACTCTGTTTATACTCTCTTTGGACAGTTTTCTCTGTGAAGGCTGCACTTGTAGGGAAGGACTTCTGATCTGATAAGGATTATATTATAGTTATTAGTCCAGAGACATTACTCTTCCGACTGTTAAGCTAAAATAATATATGCTGTTGCACAATACCAATTTTATGGCAATCAGGAAAAAGGGACAAAAACACTGAAAGACTTTAGCTAGGCATGACTTGTAGATGGTAGTGTTACCCATAAAATTATGCTGACAGGAAAAATAGTAGGCTGCATTTGCTGCTACTGCATTTTTCTTAGTCATAGTCAATTCTACTACTTTTGAGGAGATTAGGACTTAAACACAAGGACTTAGTCCACCAACTTGCTGTGATGCTTTCTGATGGGGGGAATCCCTTCACTTTTTTCCTCACTTGCTCCTACAAAGAAAAGAGGTAACAGCCCATTCTGGTTTTCTCGCTGGCTGCACCTGGAAAGTTGTGCTTGGAACATCTTTTGTGAAAATGATGTCCTGTTCTTCCTTGACATCGAGTGGAATGATTATATAGTCTCTTAGCTGAATTCGCTTCTGCTATCATTCTGTTCAGTTTAGGAAAATCTAATCTAAGTTCTACTAGTGGTTGAAAAAGTAGTCATTACATTGTAGTGAAATATCAAGCAGAGAAGAGGGCTGTAATTAATGTAACCTCCTGATTATTTTCTGGACAGCTACACGTGTTCTGCTTGTCCTATGATATTAATGGATCTGTATTTTATGACATTCTGTTCTCAATCAAACTTGTTTCTATCCTTCAAGCCTTTGCCTCTGATACATCTTAGCCAAGTTACTCAAGCTTTTTGGTAATAGTCTAGTACAGGAATCCTTTGCCATTGCTCTGATATGAATGCAGTTCAGAATATTTATATCTGTGTAGGCACAAGATTTGTGAACAGAGGTTTGGCTTATTCTAGGTAATCTTTGACTGTATGATTATGCTTGGTGGTTGCTTATAAGAACAGCTTTAGGACCAGCAGAGGAGAAGTGCTGTACAAAACCAGCACTACTGTTTGTTTTCAGTTAGCAGAATTCGACCTTTAAGAACATTTAGGGAAAATATGGTTTTTGTAGAAACTAGCCTCTGATTTCTGCCTTTTATGAAGAACAGTATGATCATTACTATGACTCAACAGGAGGTAAGACTTTGAAAGATGTTCACGTTCCTCTTGTAAGTGCTAGAAGAGTGCTTGTCCTAAGCACACTTGTGGTGCCAAATGTGAACTGTATTAATGGTGTTTTTTGGAGAAACCATATATGCTTTGAAGAGCTTCTTTCCTGTAAAAATGTCTGTTTTTACACACACTTAAATTTCACCCTCTTCACAGATAGTTGTTTGTGGAGGAGGGGAACAAAAAACCCAAGAAAAATAACAATTGGGCATTTTGGTGATAATCAGAAGTTTCTCATTTTGAAATGTCTTCCCACTTAGGAATTATTGCTTTCAGCTGTGAAAATAACAGGCTTTTCCTGTAGAGAAAAAGAAGAGGGAGGATGCATTTAGGTATTTAAAATAAACATCAATTCTCTTTTGCAAATATGGAAAAATAATGACTCTTGTCTTAAGATCGCATAGGGATTCTATAAATATTGCTTGCATTGTGGATAAGTCATTTTATTAGGTCAGGTCAGAGAAGCCCTGCTTGAAAATGTATCTCTTAATGCTGAAGCTGTGCTGACACCATTTTTGAGCAACCTCTTCAAGAAGAAAATACCTTAGGGGCTGTATGTAAACAGAAGCTTCAAGTAAAGTTCTTTTATTGGTTGCACTGACATAATCTAGCAGTGATAGTTATCGCAGGGCTCCCTAACTGCACAGTGCTTGAAGAGATTTGCTCTGTTTGACTCAAGAACTGCCAGTCTAGCAGATAATGGGACATTTTGAACACTGCCTATCAGGTTCATTTAATTTCTGCCACTTTTTATGGAAAGTAGCCTGACGTTTATTCACGGTGATTTTCCCTGAGACAAGAGCAACTGCTGTTAAGGCTTTTTTTCCCAAGTATAGTCAAATGTTTTACAGAAACTTAGTGACCCAACAAAGCATGACATGGTAATCTGAGTGGAAGCCTTCAGCAGGTTTGCAGTATTGGGTAGTTGGACAACAAAACTTTTTGCTGGCGTGCTTTGACCATTCAGGCATTACTGAAGGAGAAAAACAAAACTTTGCACAGGGGATCTAGGTGTGCCACCCAGTGAATTTCGGGCCTTTGGGATTTTTTCTCTTTTAGAGCAAAGGTTGAATACCATTTCCCTGGTCTTTTCAAATTCTCCCACTCTCCACAGAAATGGGTCCAACTGAGACTTCCACTGAGTGCCTTACTCTAAAAGAAGTGTTACCTGTTGCTCCCTCACACTGAAGTCTGGAAATCTGTCCCACTTGGGAGAAGGGGGTTGGAGCGAGAAGATCTGGTGTTATAATGTTTTTGTGATTGTTTTGGACAGCAGAGATGGCATTGTCTTGTTGTAGAGGCTGTTTTGACCCAGAACAAGCAGGTATTATGCCATGTGCGTGTTGCTGGGTGGTGGTGTTAGTGGCATTGCTTTAAAGAAAGGTGACTGTGTTTTTCGAAAGTAATGTAAGTCTCATGCTGAAGTATCGCTTAGTTAAACTATTATGTGAAAGATGTTTTAATCAAGCATGTGCTACCAGTTTTTTATTATACTAGTCAAATGAAGAATTTTTGGCAGAAATTTATTTAATAGGTAGCCAATGACTGTGGCTTTTAAAAGAGTTGCAGGAGTACTGCTTGGAACATAATGTTATCTTGCTCAGCCTTTCCTGAAGGTTGTGTTATAAAAATCAAATGAAGTTTCATGTTCGGACCTGTTTAGTTTGCAGAGTTGACTGTTTGAAAAGCTTAAACCTATGTGTGTGATAAGAAAATGGAGAATTACTCAGCATGGTCCCTCTTTTCAGAAACTTCAATAAAATGTTGAATGAGAATGGTTCTGCAAACAGCAGCACTTGAAAAGAATATTACTCCAAGTAATATCCTCCACATCCTGGGAGGAGAGAGAAATAAGCAAGAGTCATGTGCAGTGTGATCTTGCACATTAAAACATAAAGAGTCCAGTTTTTAATTTGGGGGCTGACTTATATTTCTTCTTTAACATAATTTGAAGAGATGGGTAAAACTACTGCATTTTGGGTTTTTTTGGCTCTGCCTTTAAAACAGCTGTTCAAACTTAGCCCAGAATGCTACTGGCCAAAAATGGTGAGTGAGTGGAGTGTGTTCTTCCTGAAGCATTAGACAAAAGAATCTCATTTGGAATGGGTTCAGCCTCACTGGGCAGTGTTGGTTGGATGAAGTTTCTCTTGCAGGATGGAACCAAAGATATTGTTCCTGATTTGTTCTGCTGTGGTCAGAGACTTGTAGGAGACCCGTAGTGACTCTTATGAACTCAGGTTGCCTAGGAATAAACTTTCACTCACACCATTAGTTTTAAATAGTGTACTTATATGGTTGCTAAAGTTTTACCAGACCAGCATTGCCACAGAGTAAGATGGGAGAGGAGGAGGGGGCAGAAGACATGAACACAAACTGCCCAATGCTAATCTGAAAGTTAATTTTAAAATTTTATTAATTCTATGGCACTGGTTGATACTACTAGAAAAATATCTTTTTATCATTACCTTATTTGTGTTATTCCACTGTTTTCCACACTCTGGCTCATGAGCTGCAATTGGTTGCTTTCTGTTTTCCTCTGATTTCTTTTGGATTAATTTGTTTTGGAAGGTAAACAGGCTGCAATAATTAAGCAATTACACTGTCAGCTTGAATTGTGCTTCCTATTCAGAATAGATTCAGTAGGAAGGAAACATGAATGCCAGGAGAAGTGAAAATTTTGAGCAGCTCTGACGTGGAACAATAAGCTATCCTGCTCTTGTGTCTTTCCTAGGTGGTACTGGGAGATTTGACAGAACAGTAGGTTCTTGGGAGTCAAGTGCTTTATAATCTGCAGGTTGTCAGTTCTCTCTTAAACCTCTCTCCAGATAACATGCTTAATGAAAATGGTGATGAGACTCTCTTAGAGAGTAGATTAAACCTGTAGTTTGCCTCTGGGGCTTTATCTCAATTTGAAGTCTGAAATTTAAGATTTCAAAAAAATTACTTTAAGAATATAATGTATTAATAGTGGAGATTTCTGATGGAACTTTGCTCATGCAAAGAGTTCTTTCTTTGGTTTTGGGGTTTTTTTATTAAAGAGTCTTGTTTTAAGATATCTTTGAAATACTGAAGTAATGTTGTATCATTACTTGAGTGCAGTTTTAAATTATAATTATAGTTGACAGCTACAGTTTTTGGACCGCTGGAAACTGGCATGTTGCACTAGAACCTATGACAGTATAATGGAAATTATCATATTTATCAGATTGAATAGAACTGTCAATGAGTGTAGGGTAAAAAACAAAAGAATTCCAACGATACAAAATTACATTGCAAAAATGTCTTCTGTGACAAATTTTATTCATGAGCGCTTGTCTGATGTCAGATTTCAAAGCAGGCTGTGTACATGAAAGCTGTCAACTCACTCAGGGCTTTGCATGTGAGTTTTGAAGTAATGTCTTGGTTGGAAACATAAAAGAAAATTTCATTGACTCTGGTGGTTATTTTTTGATCTGAGATCACCTAGAAGTTGTGAACTCCTTTCTCATCCTCTGCTTGCAGAGCAACGTTCAGTGTTCTATAGAAATTGCTGTACAAGGCACTAACCTCACAAAGACCTGTCAAGTAGGGTCCAATCTTACTTGGAATGAAGTGTGCCTGTGAATTCATTAGTTTCGGTTAGTGCTGCTTCTAACAAAAACTTTTTGTCTTAATGTGGAGACCTATGCTACCAGATGTGAATCAGCCAGATAATGCTCTCTGACCATATATAGTCTGCCTGAGAAAATGTACTTTAGTGAAAGTTGTATAGAAGCTTTCTAAACGTAATCCTCTGACTTCAAGAGCCTTGGTTCTTCATATTGAGAGTGCCTACCTGCTCAAAAATTGCCAGATAACTTACTTTGTTTCAGTGGCACAGCTGGCAGACTATTGTCTGATTACCAATAAATGAAAATATTTGGTGCAGTTTTGTTCAGGTTATCTCAGTTTAACTCAGGGCTTCCAAGGCATCATTTTGATGTGAGAGCAAAATTTGACCTTTACCCTCAAGGTGATGCTGCTCGCTCTGCAAGAATTAAGACATATCTAAACATGAGCTGTGAATTTAATGACTGCATGAAATAAATATTAGGGGAGAACCATGAATCATAAATACAGTAATGCAGAAGAAAAGTACTGTTAGGTAGAGAGATTTACTTGTACGTGACATTTTTGTTGTTTGTCATGAAGGCAAGTTATATGACTTAGTAATGAACTGTGATTTATTCAACAATGATAGATAACTTATTCTCAGAGGCATTACAGTCCAGAGGAGGAGTCTGTCTGCACTGCTTTGTGAACCCAAGAATTTCCCTGATATCAGTCTACGTTCACCATCCGATTCAGTTTGTTTTACTGTGCTTTGAAGTGGCTGAGCAGTGCATTGCTAGTGTATCTCTATATATGTAAGCCTTGTAGTGACTGAAGGGCCTAATTTCACTCTCTCACACACATCCCTTTTATTTAATGAATTTATTTGCATTTATATGAAGTAGATATAACATAATGACGTAGGATACTTGTTTTAGTCACTTAGAGGTAGCAAAATAATGGAAAAAACCTCCTTTTTTAATTTTTATTTTTTTTGAGACTTGAATATTGACTGAACTTGAAGTAGTTTAAGCTTAGAGAAGATTGTTATGGTTAACTTTCTAGGAGCTAGTAAGACCTAAAGGAGAACCATACTAACAAGAAACTGAGGAGTAAAACAAGTATGGCTGTTAGTAATGTGAATGGCATGAATAATAAGGGAATTGTTTGAAGAAAAAAATGGTGCAACTCACATTTAAGCTGTATGATCAGATGAGTGATACATAGGTGAGAAGCAAAAACTGCTCCATTTAAAGGCTAACTACACATTTTGCTTAGGGGGGAATCATATGGGGATTCATACATTCAAGCAAATAGTGGATATATTAACACCATAGCTCTCTGTGTTTGAGAGTGCTAAAATGGCACCCATCTACACTTTCATACTTTTGTTTCCTGGTGTTACTTTACATTTTGTGATCATTCCAACTGTGTCAGATTTAAGAGGAATCATGAACCTCCTCGGAATATTGGGGATCAGTGGATTTTTATAATCATAGCTCAAATCCGTCTAGCACATCTTCAAGTGAGGAGGCCTATATCCAAGCCTGTGTGTTTCTTATATTAATGTAACATGCATCTTGATTTTTTTCTTACAATAGATATAAGACTTAGGTGTAAGAAAACAGTAATAGAAATTATAGCAAATTACAAAAGTTAATTTAAAAGCAACAGTTGCAACTGCAGCATGTCTTTAGCAAACTTAAAAGGCAGTGACTGCTGCAAACTAACACCTGAATTTAAAGCAATAGTTAGATATTCTGGACACATTAGTGAAGAGCTCTCTAAGCAAGAGTATAAAAAGTTTGGAGGAAGAAGAGTTGTGATTCTAGCAGGATTGTTACTTTGTTTGTTTGTTTATTTTCTTTCTACAGAAACTGTGATGTACACACAAACATTTAAGTGACCCTTTTACAAACTGCTCAGTTGTGATAGCCAGTTAAGAAAGCAGTACCATGGAATCCCTTTTCAGTGTTGTTTTGAAGGTGGTAATATTCCATATTGTATTTATTGAGAAACGTAAGAGAGCAGTTATTCTTCTTCATGGAGACTGGTCTCTCATAGATTTGGAGAGCAATACTCAGGCTTGTTAAGAGCCTTCTGTAAATGCCTTGCTTCTATATAGGGAAGAATGGATGGTTTTTCATTGTTGACATGGACACCACTAACATATTCTAATTCAGTCTCTCTCAGGTGGAATGTGCATTGTGTTTCCAAGTTCTTCCTGACTCTAGGAGGAGTGGATTTTCCAAAGCTGCCTTAAGGCAGGAGATATTTTGCATAAGTCAGGAGGAAATGTGAAGGAAGACAGAGGTATTACTTGCACTCCTGGTATTGTCCAGTTGATGTGACATCTTAAAGTGGCCCCTGGGAGGGGTTAAAAACTAGATGCCCAGTTGATGCTGGCATGCATGCTGGCAGGTTGCCTTATACAGATAATGCAGACCTCATTTTTGGGTGAAAGAGGTACTGGTCAAAACTTGCTTGCTGATGTGAAAATGAGTCAGTGATAGGATGCTGAGCGAGCACTGTAAGATCACAACATTAATGAAACAACTAATGGATGATCTGGAAAGGGCTAAGTTGGAGCAGTTTAAGAATTCTAGGAACTGAGCCTTGAAAGAGAAAATAAAACTGTAAATCATCTGAGGAGAAACGCATTCAAAATTAGCATAAACAAAGTAGGTCATAATTCTCAGTGAGTATGTTTGCTGCATAAACAGTATTAAACCCCAACACTTAGTATTGATTTAGAACAGGCTTGTTTCAGTATAATCAGATTTTTATGACCTGGCAAATATTGTTATGATCAATGGTTTCCTTATACTGGAATATTTCTTTTCAGTGTTAGCTGCTCAGTCATAAGGGTGGGTGACTGAAGTTCAAAGTCCAGACCCTTTCTTCTACTCTGGTAAAGGCAGCAGAAAAAAAATTAGTAAATGAGCTCGTACAGTGCCAGTGTGTTTCCATTGGAATACATTTAAACCGGTCAGTTGTTAGGCTTGACACTGAGTTTCAAAATACTTGGTTCACTTTATGCCAAAAATTAAGTCCTTGACATATGTTTGTAAACTCAAACATCCAAGCATCACTTAAAATTTTTTGCTTCTGTTTGTTAAATATTATAAAAACATCTTTACAAGCATTAAGCTTCCAATTAGTCTGCTTAAAGGTTGTATGACAATAATTCACCTGAGGCCTTGTTTCATTGCAGAATTTCGCTGTTTAATGACTTTAGATTGCTTTCAAAGTTCTAAACTAACCGTGCTGCTTCTGTGTGGAATTAAGTCATGTTTTAAAAGCACCTACTCTTCTCAAATATGAAAATATGGTTTCTTCTAACCTCCAGTACTCCCATTTTTATTTATCCTAGAAAAAATTCTCTCCATTTTGACCCATCAAAAGCTAACCCTATTTGGTACATCTAGGCAGAGCATCATAGAAATATGGGAAACAGACTGGAAGGAAGGATTCCCACTTGTATTTTTGACCTCTATGGCTTTTAAGGGGGAGTGTGTTTTATTTCTGTGTGAGATGTTCTGATTCTGCTCTGTTACCTATTTTAACTCTAGTTCAGGTGAGGTGGGTGTACTTCTGCAGCTGACAAACACTGCTCTTTTAAGGTACTGTAGTTGTAATTAAATCTTAAGTTCCGTATTATTGTTGCAGTACCTGGAAGGAAGGGTAGCATCCATAAGGATGGAACTGTGGAGCAGGATGGACAAAATTGAAATAAATTCCGTGTGCCTGTCTCACTCAAAAGGTGTCATGGATGAGCTGAGAGATAGACCCCAGCTTTTTTACTTGCCCTGTGCTTGAGGAGGTTTCAGGAAGGTGCTCTCTTAATATGTTGCTGCTAGCTAAAATACAGCACTATGTTCCTTTTGCAGAGCTGGTGAATGAGGTGAGGGAATGGGGAAGAAGGAAGGGCTGAATTTGTTTAACTAACAATGATGTTCTCTGGCACACTAGCATGCTCTTGATGGTGCTATTTATGGATGCCTATTGCCAGAAATAACATTCATGTCAAGTTACACTTCATGGTTGACAAAAAATTATCTCTCCAACCTATTACCATAGTTAAGTCATTTGTTCACTCTCTGCTATTATTTGTTATTTTAAATCCCTTTGGTGAATCTTTTAAAGTCTTTTGCTAGTTTTCTATTTTCTTTCACTCTTCAGGAAAAAACAAAGTAGATCTATAATTCAGTATTGGAAAGTTGGTTCTGGCAAAACCAAGTAAAATAAATCTTACAGTAATTTTGCAGCTCTTTGTTTTCTATATCTAAACTGCTTTCTATTTCTTAGACATCACTAACTAACTCTCCCACTAGTCAGCTACTGTTCCTTTTGTTAGATATGAATACTTTCTCTTACTAGTAGCTTGCATTTTTCCTGGAAAGAGAGGAGTTCTTTGTCCAAAACAAATGCAGAATTCAAGTCTTAAAGCACAGATTTTTATGTGAATTTGAATTCCCAAGTTTCTTGTCAGGTGGCAGTATTCAGCTGGCATCTGTGTTGAGTAGCATGTTCTTCTGTGCTATTTGAGTGGCCAAGATGCTGTAAATTACACATGATTATAATCAAAACTTTTAGTTGAATTTTGATGGGGAATCCCATGGTGTTGTTGAGTTTTTTTCCTTCTAAAAATGAACATCTGTTATAAATACGCTGAATTATGATGGAATTTTGTTTTTAAGGGAAATTAATATCCCTGTGTGCCTTTCCAGATGTCTTCCTGGGGATATCTATTGCAAATATGTTAAGTTTGTAAGGATAACTGGCTTTCTAACAGTCAGTGCTACCAACTGCAAGCAGCTGTCTCACTTTTTCTATGTCTGCAGCTGCCTGTCTTGGGTAACCAGATGATTTTGTATTCTCACCTGTTGTTTGTGCATTTAAAAGTTCTGGCTGCCATGCTAACTACAGCATTCTTTTTCCCTCAGGGTTTGGCCATATGTGGTCGTCAAATCATAGTGGTCAGCTGCTGAGACCGATTAAGTCATTTAGCTGTTCAGGTCTGAAATAAATTAAGCAGCATGAAATAAGTTGTCAGGCTTGTGTCTCTTTCCAGAAGAAAGACATGTTATTTGCTTACATAGTACATCAAATGGCAAATATGCTTGGTTTTTTGTGCTTGCCTTGGAACAGCTGCAGTCCTGGAAGGGTTGGAAGAGCAGTGGGACCCAAGTGAATTACCCAGAACTCCATGGGACTAATTTTTGCAATTTATCTAGATACTGGAAATCAAATCTGTAAGGCAAGAGAAACTTTCATTGCAAGCTAAGACTCTTGAGGGACAATACTATGCCATGACAATAAAATTAACTGTAGCATTTTTTGCTTAAAATAGGAATTTTTTTCCCTAAAAATGTGGGGTTTGGTGGTTTGTACGTTTTGGTTTCTTTGTGTGCGGGATTCTTTTGTTGTTAGGGTTGTTTCTGATTGTTGGTGGTTTTGGGTTTTTTTTTTGGTTGTTGCTGGGTTTTTTTGGTTGTCTTGGTTTTTTGTTGTTTGTTTTTAGTGTAATGGGAGACATAATCCTAGTTCATTGGGATATACAGATGTAGGTACTCCATGCCAGATTACCCCTATCTAGCCAAAAAGATATTGATAGAAAGCTTTCATATGCTGAGGCAGACCTTGCCTGCTTGTTTGAAACAGAACAGCTGTCTGGAAATATGCAACTCATTGAAATCTGAAGTGAGGGAAAGATTATTTTTGCTTTGCTGCATGTCAGACCCTTGATATTTTTTTATCTCACTTTTTCTTATTTATTTAGTGTTTGTGCGGCTTTTTACTAATGATAGTTTTATATCATGTTATCCAGAAAAATGCCATTGTCTACACTGTTGTAATATCTTCTTATCCTTTGTTTCTTTCTACAGTGGAGAAATTATCATGTTGCTGGTATTTCAATGTATTGATAATTCCATCCACTAATATAGCACTGTGAATTGAAGGGTAGGTCAAATTATCATAAGAACATAGAAAGATACCAGAAAGATAATACCTTCTCTGTCCCAGGAAATTTGGTAAAGGACATATCAAGATATTCATTTTGTGTTAGGGAAAAAACCTAAAGATAAATAATTTAGGTATCATACATTGTTTGGATTGTTAACATCTCACTAGCACGCATTTGCCCATTGTGACAATGTAACTTGCAGGGATAAAATAATAAAATAGTGTGATTGGAGATGTGTAGTTGAAATATCTGGCTGTATTTAACTTCCTTTCAAACTTGCTGTTAGTATTTCCTTTTGCCTGTTCATTTGTGGCCGCAATATTTTAAATACACAGCATGCTATTGCTGGTACCTGCACCTTCTTGGTGGCAATTGCTTAAAGATTAGCATCATTTACTATCCAACTTCATTTAAATACGAAGTGAAATGATGGCAGCTCAACAAATCTGATGGTAAAATATTGTAAGAAAGCAGACTGAGTTGTAAGTGGATAAATGAAGGACTTAAATTTGCTAAACAATTTGCAGATGCTAGAAGCACAGGGGATTAAAATGAGAACAGCGACTAACAAGTATGCACACTATGGGCCAAGTTTGCAGAGGCCTCTACTTGGCATCTTCCATGCTATTTGGTTACTTCCACCCACAATTGACTTGTTGAAGCAAAATTGGAGCCACAAAAAACAAAATGTGAAGTCCTCCTACCATAATGTGCAGAGGCAAACAGTGCCTGTACACATAAATCAGGTGTTTAACTATCTGCAGTAACTTGAATCAGCAAATGATTGAAAGCTTCCTTCTCCCTCCCATGTGATGGAAGTAATGCTTTTTGAATGTTTTTTGGATAGAATAGGCAGCTCTGAAATAAAGACATATTGTCACCTTACAAAATAGCTAAATGTTACTTCAGAACTTCAGCTACAAAGTATTAAGCACGAATGCAGTCATGGCAAGAAAAGCTGTTACCACTCACACCTGCACATGGAGTGCAGGTCAGGTCCTTGTGCAGAATAAAAATCTGGAACCTGGCTTTCAGAACCCTGATTCCAAAAGTGCTGTTGGACTCTAGAAACTGCCAGTGGGGACATGTTCAACTGTAATGTTGAGCAGTATCAGCTGTTTGAATTTCTATTAATTCTTATTGTTAGGTACAGCAAGTTGAAGTGTTCTCAAAAATTGAGATATACTGATTCTTTGAGCCAAGGGACAAAGTGCATTTATATTAGCAGTATCTTGAGACTTACAATAAAACTGAGTTACTAGTGTGAGATTTTTCTGGCTGCAGATAAAATTGCTAAAGTGTTTTCACTTGTTCAGACATCTTGCTGGGATATCAGTGACAGCTGGAATACTCCAGAAGTGAGTCATTTATCTAGATAGCTCCCAAACTGTAGTGACTGTTCAAAGATTGCAAATGATGGAAGTGGAAAATTGGTGGATTTGGGAATCTTTTGGCAGTCCTTTGTCTGAATCTTCTTCCCTCCCCCCATTTTCAGTAAAATACTGTTCTGTCCCCAAAAGACAACGCTGTCATCGTGACAGTAAGAAATGGTTTCCTGCATCTAGGATTGCACAATGTATCAGCAAATGCTATAGAATAAGTCTGTTGCTGAAGGTTGTAGGGACTCAGAGAAGCATATAGTAGTATTGTAGGATGATACCTGGAAAAAGTGCTACAGCCTGTTTTAGTCTCTTCTAGACTCATTTGGTCAACACCTGACATGTTCCTAGTTAAATTCCAGAGTGTAGACTTGTCCTTAATGACTTTGTACTTAATCTTAATAAGCAGATTTAATTAATGGATGCTTTAACCCTTGCAGTATGAAGTTTGTTACAGGGAATATCTTGTGGAACCTCAATATTCAGTTGGAGCAGAATGAATTACTAAGAGTCCAGTGCTGCATGCGTGAGGTAGTAGTTGCTTAGCCTTGACCTTGTTAATAAAAGCAGGATAAGAGGGAGATCTCGTAAATACTTCTGCCGATAGGAAGCCTTTGGACAAGCTAATTTCAATGCAGCATAAAGGGTGGAATCCAGGGCATCACAAAGGATGTCCCTCAGTCCCAGTTTTTGATCTTACAGCATGATCAGGGATGGTTTGTTCCCGTGAAAAAATTAAATTTTATATGGAAAAGTATGAATGATTTCATGTCATGAGGCACTCTCGAGCTTTCATTCTAGTTCATTCTGGGAGACTTAGGTGGTATTTTTTTCATTGGATCGGATATAGATTGTCCATGCTGGGAGGAGCTGCTTTGGAAAAGTTTGTGCACATATAATTGATGATGGTCTACTAGCATATCCACCATATCTCTGAGTATAACATCGTGCAGTGTTGTTTTCCTATTAAAAAAATCAAATAGTATTTTCCAGAATTATAGAATATTTAAGTTTGGAAGGCAACGTTGGTGGAGAAGTCCAACTGCCTGCTATGTCATACCAGGTTTCCAGGTCTTTATCCAGTTAGGTTTTGTAAACCTCCAAGGACAGTGGCTGACTTTCCTTAGAGTAAAGAAGACCTTCCCTTTTATAGCATCTGAACTCCTCATTTCAACTTATGCTCACTGCCTCCTGTCCTCACACCATGCGCTGCTGTGAAGAGCCTGCCTCTCTCTTCTTGACAACCTTCTTGCAGGTATGGGAAACTGCAGTTAGCCCTTTCCTCCTGCCACTTCCTCAGATGTTTCTTCTCCAGGCTGAAGTTCAGATCCCTCAGCCTGTCCTCACAGGGTTAGTGTAGCCTGACAACCCTGGGAGCTTTCTGCTGGACTCGCTCCAGTTTTTCAGTGTTGGTCTGATATCAGGGAGTCCAAAACTTGGAAGTATCGAAGATGTGGTCTCATGACTGCTCAGTAGAGCGTTTGTACCTGGGCAGCCTCCAGCCTGCATCATTGTGTGGTGTTAGTCCTATTCAGTGCAGGACTTTACACTTGTCATTGATGAATGTCATGAGATTCCTGTTGGCCCATTCTTCCTGTCTGTCTGGCTCCCAAAGGATGGCAGCCCTGCTCTCATTTGTGTTGATAATTCTCCCTAGTTTGGTGTGATCTGCAAACTTGGTGAGCCTGCAGTCTCTTACTTTCTCCAGATCATTGATAAAGATGCTAAACAGGAGAGATTCCAGGCTTGACCACTCTGGTGCTTGTTACTAGCCTTGGTAGAGTACAACCAAGTAATCACTACCCTCTGGGACCAATCATCCACCATTTTTTTTCCCATCTCTTTGTCCAGTCATCCAGACCTCAATATGCCAATTTGGTTACAAAAATATTGAAGAAGATAGCAAAAGGCTTAGAAAGGTAAAGGTCACTGAATCACTGAAGGCAGTCAGGTGGGTCAAATGTTTTCCTCCTGATGAAGCTTTGCTGACTGTTCCAAATCTCATATGTGTGCCCAAAAATGGTTTCCTAGACAGGACCCACTTGAACTCTCAAACATGAGTCGTGTCAGATGGGAGAGGTTGCTTGAATAGGAATTGAATGGGCCCAGTTCAAGAAGTTGTTGGTTGCAGGACAATTATTCTGCTGCAGTTTCTAATACCAAGGATTTTGCCATGTAAAGATTTTCATATGCATCAACAGCGGTGAAAACTCCATGAATTTTCCTGCTTCCCATAGCTAATACAGATTAACAGCACAGTGGGACTGAATACTGAACAGGCAAATTGTTTTGACAGGAATCTTCCTTCCAGTACCAGACCCTAGGCTGATGGCAGCATTCAATGGAATGTCACATTAGAAGATGCTTTGTGCTGTGCAAGAAACAATCTTTTGATGAGCTTTGAAACAACTATTGAATTGCCTGGTGGTTTCCTAACGGCTAAGTAGGTGTTAAATATCCGACAGGCATTTCTACTGCAGTTCAGGAGGCTGAAGAATTTCCTCAGCAATCACTGTTACTTTTACTTAAAGTCAGTGCTCTGCTTTGTCGGCTTTGTTCACCTCTTCTAGATCTAACCCCAGCACTTACTTGCACCGAGACTGTTTTTCTGCAAAGGCATCCAGCCTCACTGCAGCTTCTGCCAAGACCTCCCTTAGTGGTCCCCTATGGCTTTGTTCCAGCAGCACTTAGAAAGGGTAGTATTCCCTCTCCTGTTAGTATCCTTGCATTTTAAATGCAGCACAAGGTCCTGGAAACAATAGATTTTGGCTGCTTAGAAGCTCCTTCCTCACAGTCCCTCTCCCCAGTTGCCTGTGCGTTAGCTGCATGCCATCATGGCATGTCATTCCCATTTAGTTGTGACACCTGGCAGCCCTGCAAGCCCTTAGGCCTCCTCACAAAGATGATGCCCTCGAAGCCCACAACAGCATTCCTTCCTCTTTCCATCTGCTCTGTCAGTCGAAACTGAAGGCTGATGCCAGTTTACACAATAGTGCTCATGTGCCCAAAGTAGGACTTAATATTTCCAGCAGAGATGAATGATTTACTTAGTTTGACTCCTCTACAGGTCCTGTAAAGTCTGTTGTTCTTTTAAAACATACAAGCGGGAGAGGGCTTAATTTTTTTATGCTTCTGATTGCTGTTGGCTGGGTATATGCAGCTGCCTAGACACTGCAGTTTTAACAATTTTTGCTGTGGTTTATACAGATTGACGTATCCCGGCAAGGAATGTAAGCCACAGAAAGCTGAAGATGAAACCAAGGAGGGACTATTAAACTGGTAGCAGAGAACAACTTAGATGCACTTTAGAATAGTATTTAATTTATCGAGGCTCCAGTTACGTTGTTCCTTTTTTTCACCCCAGCAGATGAAAAGAAGCCCTTTACATGCTGCAAATCCCTAAACCCCGCTCTTTCTGCCTCTAAACTTGCATCATAGCTACACATGCCTTGTAGCATAGAAAAAGTAGTACATTCCTGAAGACTTACTCCATTTCTGCTTTTCTTCTAAATTCTGTTTTGAGTTTACTAATTTAAGTCTGTATTTAATTGACTGAGAGAGTCAAGGTTTTTTTTATTATGAGGGAAGACTTCTTCCCTCTGTTCAGTTTATATAATTTATATTCCTATTCTAATACATCTAGTCAACTTTTATAAAAGAAAACTTCTGCCTTAACTTTTTTGCAAAGAGATGAGGGCTAGTACCAGGTAAGAAAAGTGTGGGGTTTTATAAGGTCTGGGAACACAGAGTGGGACAGAGGTCAAGATTTGCCGTAAAGATAGTTTACAGTGTAAGACTACTCCAAACAGGAAAATATTTTCATTTGATTGTCAGAATTTTCAGTTGCTTCCTCTCACTTGAAACTTTATTTCTGTTTTCACTTTTAATACTGTTTTCCTATTACTTGATGCAAGAGAAAGCATTCATTTTGCAATTAAAAAAAGGGATTTATTTCTGAAAATCTTCAACTATTGTGCTGACTTCTTCCTAAAACTGGGCAAATGATTGGCCATCATATGACTTTTCTGAAAGACAGTCATTTCAAGTGAAGCACATCTTGCCACAGCGCTTGCACTGAAGCTTTTCCAGCCATTTTTTTTGTAAAACTGAGCTAACATTAACAAATGTTAACAAAGTGTGCCTTGAGCATGTCTCAGAACTGGGACCAATGTCATTAGGAATGGAGGAAATGCTTTTCTGTGTCTCTTGACTTGTAATTTGGGGATTTTAGCAACCTTGATTTATTCTCATACAGATCAGTTGATTTTTGGAGATGGATTCACTGTGTGTAGAGGAGAAAGGACTTTGTAGAAAAATGCTTTAAGACTTTTGTCCTTTAATACTAGCACTTGTTATTTTTTAAGCCGGATTTTTTTTTTCTTTATTTAGCAATGAAATAACACTTAAGATTAAAAATGGTTTGCAAACATTACAGTCTGTGAGTGTCATACAGACTACTGTAATAAAGGTAGGCAAGAATTTTACTGGCTTTTTCTGGAGGACAACAACAAAACTGAAGGGATGTCTTGGGACACTGGGACCAGCTCTGCGAGCAACTGCCTCATGCAATCCTTTTCATTAACTTGCTGAGCCCTTCTTGAAAGCACTTTGTCCCCTCCCCTCCGTTTCTGTGGGAGATAGTTTCAAAGCTTTATTTCTCTAAGGACCCAGAATATTTCTTTAATTCAAAGCCTAAAATTGTTCTAGGGCAAAACGCCTAATTGTTCTTAAGCAACACTCTTTAGTTAAAACAGCTCTTCTCTTAGCGTTGTATACTAATTATCAGACTGCTCCTAAATGATCTTCATCTACATTTATTTCTGGGTAACATCTCCACTACTTACCTTTGACATTTTTTTCCTTTTTTTAGTATAGCTCAAGAACTTCATACTAGATGTTTTAATCTTTTGAGGCAGGTTAAACTTAACTTTTTGGCAGTGCCTGTCTTATTCCTGTTCTTCTTGACTGCGACCAGTGTTTCTTTGTTTTCTTATTTCCTAACAGCACCCTCCTGTTTTCCAAGCAGATGTCTAGATGTCATCTTTCAAGGAAATCAGTGGTCCCTTCTTCGAGACTTCCTTCCTTCCAGGGCACTCCTCATGTGGGAAAACTTCCTGAGTTCAAGCACTTCTGAAACCGAGCCAACCCTTCTGCTCCATTAACTGTCTTTAAGTAGTTCTCTTATTGTGTCAGTGTTTATGCCTTTTCAGACTGAGCACTCTCCTTCCAGGTTGACTCATGATATGTCACTTTTCCTTGGGTAGCTGAAGTGTAGATGGAGTTAGCTCTAGTGTAGATGAAGTATCACTTTCCCAACGAGCTGTACTGTCAGAGCTTTGTGAGAAGGTGCAGATTCACTGGGGTTTTCAGCAGAATCCTAACATAGACTGGACATCAGTTTCAAGCGCAGTGGGCCCTAAGTTGTCCAGTATTTATGGAGTAAGGGGACTGAATTATAGTCGTATTTGCATACCAGCTACAGATGTTCGTTTCTTCCAAGCTTGGCTTGAAGTGGATATTGACCATCAGTATGGTTAGGCAGGCGGGTTGCTCAGATTAGCCCTTGGCTGCTATGTTGTTATTTGTCTCCCTTGAATCCACTTTGATTTGGATGCAGCCATCACTACACATGGATTACAGCCACCACTGGTGGTTAGCGCTTGAGCAGGGTTAGGGGAAATATAGGTCAGCTTGGGGTGACGGGGAGCACATTGTCACCCAGTGGTCTGACTACCCTTATGGTGGAAGAAGTAACATTTCTTATTCTATTTGAAATTTTGTGTTTTGTTAATTGTGCCCATCATATATCTTCCTGTAACTGCGTGTCTTTGAAGAGAGTCCCTCTGCATCTGCCACCTGTGTCAGTGACCTCTTGTAGGTCCTCTGCTCTGTCTCCCTGCTTGTCTGGGGGGGTCCTCCTGGGTGCTTATTGGAGCTTGGTTATATCCTTATTAAAGGGAGCCACCAAGTGGATCCAGCCCTCCCAGAGGGCTCTGAGAAGAGCCTGGCAGGGAAAAACACTTTTTCCACTGTGCCATCTCTCCTTTGGCTCATAAAGAACGATCTGTGGGTAACCACCTTTGCTACAAGGGTGCATCTCTGGCTGATGTTGAACTGGTGGTGCATTGGGCAGATCAGGTCTTCTGAAAAGCTGATTTCCTAGCCATGTGTGATATCGTCCCTAGGGCAGGACCTTTATGTTTGCTTTTGAAGGGATTTGCTTTTCCCTGTTTATTTTTTTTTCCAACCTGTCAAGATCCTTCTGCATACCAGTCTTACTCTCTGCATTTAACCCTGTCCAGCTACTGTTGAGAGACTTGCTGGAAGATGAACTCACTCCCATCATCCAAGTCGTTAGTAAAGATGTTAAACAGTATTAATGTTAGTATTGACCCCTGAGAGTTTTAATCTTAAATTATTTAGCTGGTTTAAGATGAGTAATTGATATGCTCCATGTAAGTAGGGGTGAAGCATATGATTAATATGAATTGAGCAATTAAACTGCATGATACCATCAGTCAGAACCAACCGGTTGCCAAAATATTATCACACTTTTAGTGATACTGCAGCAATAAGTGTTTATAAGGAGTGAACAAAAGATACTTCTACCTGTGCAAGGCTTAGAGAAATCACTTAAAATGTGGCAGGTACTGGTTTATATTTGCTGTTCCATCAGATAAACTGTGACCTTCCTTACTCAGAAGGTATGAAATTGAATTCGATAGGGTGTCATGTGCTTGAAGTTGTTCTTTACTGCCTTCTGAGGAAATGAAGGAAACTGTTCATCCCCACCCTGCCCAGCCATTTTTCTTTCTCTTGGAAAGCACACAATCCTTTAAGATGTTAGGCAACAACTTGTTGCCTAAGATACGAGGCTAAATCATTCAAAGTTACTTAGAGGGTTATAATGGTGCTATTCTGCACACACACACACACACAATCAAACAAAATAATTGCAAGCTTTAAAAATGCAGTTGTTTTAAGCAAGTAAGCTTCTTTTGTTCTCTGTAAAATTCTCTGATAGGAAATCCCTCCGCCCATTTCCATGAATTATTTATGTGAGCTTCAAGCTTGATATTTAGCATTGGACACAAATGGAGCTGCAAGTGTTCTCACAACCTTTTCTCTAGAAATGCTGCTGGTTAAGCCCTGTCCAACCTCAGTGCCTGTTTTGCCTATAGGAACAATCCCTCGTGTAAAAATCTTAGTGAAACCTAAGCAATTTTACTGTGTTTTAAGGTAAACTATGTGATCTGTGACCTATCTAAGTCTATGATGTGTTGTCATCAGGTGATATGCTTTGTTTTCCTTTTGTAAAGCAAATTAGTATTGGGGGGCACCAAACAATCCCATGATGAGTAAACTTGGTAGCAACACCAGCATCATTCTCAGGAGCCCAAGAGTTTACCCAACTGTTTACCCATTCTTGTGGGCAAATTTTGCCACCAACGAGGAAAATGGGTATGAAACTGAGAGTTAATTTTTAAGTGACAAATTCTTCTCAGCCTGCTTATGTACAGGTGTTTTTGTTTTGTTCTGTGTTCTCCCCACTGTGATGAACAAATACTAATTTGTCTTCTTAGCTTAACCAAAGACTGGGAGAAGTGTAAGGGTTGCTTAAGCTGTCATAAGTTGGCCAGAAAAGAAGGAATCAAAAGGGCTGCAATGCAAGGGAATTATGAAAAGCAGAGAAATTGATAGAAACCCTGCAGGTGTAGGCACATAATAGTGGATTTTTTTAATTCTTCACCACTACCTTGGATTTTTAACATTCTGCTCTTGAGATTATCAAAACGTGAAAGCCAATTCCTACACAGTTTTGGAGAAGAAAGGTTTCTTTTATCCAGAGGGAAATCCTAAATGCTGAGTAGAACTGTGTGTCAATTTTTTCTTGCTCAGCTGTGTGGCTTAAGAAGTGTAAGATGTGTGTGGTAGATAGATAGCCATGTCTCAGAGGGAATAGACCTGCACTTGCAGTGACAGAAATGGTTCCGTGAAAGGTGCTCTCAATCTGTTTTGATATGTCCACAGTATTTCCAGGCATATAAACCCATGGAATAATTGCAGTGACATTTATATATTTTTTTTTAATACCTCCTCAGCCACAATTTCATGTGATTAAAAAAGCTTACTTAAAAGTTTATACGGTTGATTAATAATGTCAGTTGGTGTAAGAGAAATGCAATTATACATATCTGGAATGAAATAATACATCATATTATATGGTATACATGGTGGTACGTGGTATTCAGTTCTCTTCACGTGCATTGCCTCAGCAATAGCTGCAGCGTATTAGAAAGCCTGAATTCTCTTCCTTTTTGTCAGGCTGGATTAAGACACTGCTCTGAATGACAGTTGTATAGGGCTTGGAATGCACGGAGTATGTCAGGGATGCATTTTAGAAACAAATAAACATAGTATGTAGCACGCGCAGTACTCTTCAGTTCTGTGGTGTAGATGTAAAACATCTCAGCGCACAAGAGTTGCAAGCAAATGACTTCTAGCACTTAGCAAGGCATAGGCTGTCAAACTTCATGGCAGTTTAAAAGCAGCCCTCCTGATCTGGTAGACCTGACAAATCAAGCAACCTTCAATAAACTGTAAAGTTTAATGTTTAAAATTTGCATGTATTGATTTAATTTATCTGTTAACTTGTTTATTAAATATTTGCTAAAAACATCTCATTTACTTGTTACAAGATGTTTAAGAATATTAAACATTGCCTTAAACAATAGACCAGAATTAATGACTTGTCTGGGAAGATTGTGAGGATGCACCAAGTAGTCTCAAATCCTACTCCAGAGCTAGCATTGTCCAAGAAGCTGCCTGTTGTTGGCTTAATGAGCACTTATGTGGACAAACAGAATGTTCTGTTGCTTGTTCCCCTTTCATTTTTTCCATAAAGAAGTGGGTAGGTGTGCAGAAATGTCACGAGAAAATAAAAAGTACATAACTGCAAATCACACAAGCAAGGAAGTAGGGTCACTTTGTATGTAACTATATATCTCCTTCAAAATATTGGAATTGAAAACTGTCCAACTTTACATAATGTTTTGGGCAGGTACAGCAGAAGGTGCACATGGAGGGAATAAGACGTTATGAGAGGTGCTTTGATGTTGGAAAGAACATGATTCTTCTATTTCCTCTCCTTTGTTCCAGTATACTGCTGAGTAATATGTGCCATTAATTTATTATGTAGGTAATGTCCTTTTGTCTCCATTTTGAAATAAGTGTAGCAGAGTGAGCACCAAAAGCATTTCTGCTTTCTCTCTAGGGTCGAGATGGAAAATGGCAATGACATACTGCAGCTGTCCAGCCCAGAGGCAGCAAAAATTGCTGCTGTTGTGCATAAATGAGACTTGGGTAATATGGGAACTGCTTTCTCCATTGAAAATAGCTCATATTTTCTGGAACATGCATGCAAACATTTGTTTTTCTAGATGGTGAACCCAGTTGACTTCATAGTAAATCAGTAGCCTACACCATGTTGTATCTAGGTATGACTTTGGCCCACTGCCTGAGTGGGAGTCCTGGAACACTTCAATTTATGTGTGCGCTGAGCACTGTGAGCTCCTATTCTTTCTCTCATCTTTGAGAGTCTGCACAAAGCTTCATAAAATTATGTTGCCCTGCTCAGAAGCAAGCTTACAGGCTGTTAAAAGTAATTTCACGTAAGGAATCAGTCTACATCAAGCTCCTCTTCTGCAAGTAACATGAAAATGGATATAATTTTCTTATTTCTATTGAAATTCCAGATGGTTTTCCTCATGTTAATGAGAACCAGAAAATTTTTCCTTGATACACGCTTTTTTTTTTTTGCTACTGATTTTCCTGAGCGTGGAGGGAGAATATTCTCATATTTAGAGGAATAATATAATGATTTTAAACATCAGTAATTAGGTGTCTTATTTGGGGTTTTGTTTTCAGCTTTTTTCTTGCCAAATAGGTTGTAGTATGAGGACAAGAACTCCAGATGTTAAGAACTTGAGTTCTCGGTACACTGGGGAAATTAAGACAAGTGATCAAGAAACTGATGAAAATAAGGGCTCTTTGTAGCACTGTCATAAAAGATGAAATTGTCTGGTCACACATAATGTATTTAGTTGGGGAATAAAAGAAGCATTTCCTAATTGTGAAAGTTCTCTCTGTTCTGAAATTTGGCGAATCCTTTTCCTAACATGAGAGGTGAGCGTGCAGGCCTCTGTACAGGTTCGTTTGAATTATTTTTGTTCCCCAAACCACTCTGCATTTCTTTATCAAAAGGCCCTATAAGTAAGCCTCTTCCAAATCAAGAGTGGCTGAAGGGCTGAGGTGGCAGATTACAGTGTTCTTATGTGTCTTTGTTTATGCATGGGTTTGTGCTCATATGAGCTCTAAAAGGAGATTTAAAAAAAAATATTTTTGTTCTTTCTGTGCTCCTAGGGCAGCAGAAATAAAAACTGAGGGTAAAGGGTTTGCTCCTAAATTAGTGTAAGCATTTACTTACATACCTTTGTATGTGGATTTTCTGCTAGCTGGATGTATCTAGAGGATACTGCTTGCTGCTGTCAGGGCAATTGTTACAGTATTTTGCCCTTCAGGCAGACAGGAATAACTGTCCCCTTCAGGGAAACAAACTGGTGTTCATCTGAGTAGGGGGTTCACAGAAAAACTACCAAATATCTATGTTGCTGTATTTTTGAATGTAGTGGAGAAACTTTGTGGGAGAGGGAAGAGGTATTAGTAGTTACAGTTTAGAGGAAAACTGGTCCGAACAGCACTGTAATTGTGAGGTGGCTTATCAGCTCTGATCATGTGTCAGATTTCACTGTCCTCTCTAAGAGAATTATTTGGGAAAGGTGGAGTAACATGGGGGTGAAGAATAAGCTCCTGATGCCAAGGCAACAGTTGGCAGCTGGCCACCTTATTTAATGTTTTATTTCCTTTATGACCTATTGTTGTCTGCCTTGATCTCTGTTTGAACTTTTAGGGCCTGGCAACAGTGAGATCAGATTAGGTTAACTACTATATTATTTAAAAAACAGTAGACTGATAAATATAGCGGTCTTCAGTGTAGCTTTCTAACAGGATTTTCAACCAAAAACCAACCTGAAAGATGATCTTGAAGAAAAATACTTCATTATTTCACTCCTCATTGCTACAATAGCATAAAACTATCAGTGGATTTCAGATTTATTCTTCAAGGTTAAAACCCTCTGTTTAGTTAACAAGCACCGCTTGTTAATGTCAAGGATTTAATAAATTCTAACTTTATTTTGTTGATTCCTAGAAACAAGTATGTTCCTTTTTAAGAAGGTACTATAAATTACTAACTTTCATGGAATTAACTTGCAAGTGTAATTCTTTGTTAACCCTCCCAAAATATATTGACAGATTCTGTTTTGTTACTCCAGTGCAGTTACAGGTTCTGTAGCTGAGAGCAGAACCTGGGTAGTAGCAGTTGCTGGTGATTCCCTGGGTTTTCAGCAGCACTTTTGGAAAACTTAGTCAACAATCTGGAGGGAAGAATAATACACTATAAACTTATTTATAGTGTAAATGATTACTGCATTTTGCAGTTTGGGAGAAATTTTTACTAAGTGTTAGTGTCTTCAGTATCACTAAAACAGAGAATAATGTTTGAAGACTCGTTTAAAAAATAAATGAATAAAAGCCTTTACTAGGTTCTGTGACCAGGGCTTCAAAACACTAAAGGCTGTTGATAGAGGCCCGATGTTGTAGTTATGACTTCAGCCATGCAGTAAGCTCAGGTTGGCAAAGCTGAGTCCTCCTAGCCTCACCCTAAAAAATTCAGTCAAACAGACATCTTGAATGAAGCATTAAGTCCTCTTCCCTTCTTCCTTCTCCCTAGTCTTTAATTTTTAATTTTGCATTATGCTTCTGAACTGATTTTTTTTTTTTCCCATGTGGTCCTTCTTACTGCTATGGGTTATGTAGTAAGGGAATGTTGCAGTTTAAATCTTGAATGCACTTTCTTTTTCAGCTGAGTCTGCTGTGGCATTCCTTCACTAGTGGGCAGTGCCTTTTAATTGATTCACAATAGAGAGGATCCGAAGTGGTGGAAATTCTGTTGCTGATTCTCTGATTCATCGTGGACTAAAGTGGTGGGCTCAGTGATCAGACCCAATGACCTGACATTGCTGGGATGTAGGGTTTTTTTGAATTACTAAACATAATTTCTTTTCAGTATCAGTGACTGGACATACCTAAACTAAGTCTAAACTCTGTGAGGTGAACTCCTTGTATTGGGTTTGTGTGGCAAAGTTTTGGTAGCCAGGTGACTACCCGGGTGGCTTCTTTGAGAAACTGCTAGAAACTTCCTCCATGTCCAACTGAGACAATGTCAGCCGGCTCCAAGACAGACCTGCAGCTGGCCAAGGCCAAGCCCATCACTGATGGTGGTAGCAACTCTGGGATAATGTATTTAAGGGGAAAAATTACTGCACAACAGCAGCCAGGAGAAAGGAGTGAGTAGATATGAGGGAAACAGCTCTGCAGACACCAAGATTAGTAAAGGAAGGGGAGAAGGTGCTCCAAAAGTTTGTCGAGGATGTTTCCCATGGGAGGGACCCCACACTGGAGCAAAGGACGAATGTGAAGAGTCCCGCCTCTGAGGAGGAAGCAGTGACAGAGATAATGGGTGCTGAAATTACTGAAACCCCCATTCCCTATCCCCCTACTTGGGGGGCAGGAGGTAGAAACATCAGGAGTGAAGTTGAGCCCAGGAAAAAGGGAGGAGTGGAGGGAAGATGTTTTGAAAGTCTTGGGTTTATTTCTCATTATCCTACTATGATTTGATTGGTAATAAATTAAACTAATTTCTCCAAGTCAGTCTGTTTTGCCTATTACAGTACTTGGTGAGTGGTCTCTCCTGTCTCCACCCACAAGCCTTTCATTATATTTTCTCTCCCCTGCCTGACTGAGGAGGGGAGTGGTAGAGTGGCTTTGGTGAGCACCTGGCATACAGCCAGAGTCAGCCCACTGCACTCCTTAAGAGATTGGACAGTACCAGGTCTTGCCCCTGGCATTGCGTGAGACACACCTGCTCCATCTTGTTGGGTATCAGCACCTTGTGTTTTCTCAAAATGGTGCTGGATCTTCTTGGTGGTCGTCATTAGAGCATACACAGACAGTTCCAGTTGGAGACTGAATTTAGTAAACTTTTGTGACAGTTTGCAAACCCCACATAAGTATACAAGACAAATACCAATCAAAGAGCTAAACTATGCAACCTTATTAAGGAATGATGTACAGTCTAGGTGCACTGGCATCTTCTACTCCTCCACTTTTAATGTTATAATGTATCAGGAAATCTCCCATATGAAATTATACCAAGTACCCTGGCTGTCAAAGTAAGTGGTTGCAGGTAATGAAGTTGCAAGAGAATTTTATCTTGTGTTATAGAGAATATAGTTGGACACAGACTGTATCAGGCCACTGGCACAGGTACTTGAGAGAGATTTTATTTGAAAAACAGCACAACATTTGCTATTTCAGTCAAAAGCCATCCCTGCAGAATCATGGCTGGTAACTTGGCAGCATCAGTGTGATCCTGGTTTGCCTTGTGCTATTAAACTGTTTAAAGGCTGTACAGTTTCTCATTTTTGGTAAGAACTTTTCCCATTGTATTGCTCTTCTTCATCCTTTTTGTTTTCTCAGGCTGCACCTCTTGTTTTTATAGTTTTTTAATGGAGAAGTGCTGTGTCTTCTAGTCTGTTTCCATAGAAACACCCAATTAGAAGAGTAATTTGAAGAGACTGAGACACAGCTGCCAAAATGCCTAAAGGGAGAGAGAAGGGGAAAGGGGAGAAGATTTGGGCTGGCAAAATGCAAACAACATTGCTTGTCTTCTGCCAGCTCTTTCCTAACGCTGATCTGTAAACTCATATCTGACTGTACGTCTTGCACCCATTTGGTTTAAGCTACATCTGTGATGAATTTTAAAACTATAATTGAGTCTGGTGCTCAGCATATGTGATGTTAATGCTTGGAACGTGAAAATTTTTTGTTGTTGCATTGCTTCTTTCATATGTTTTTTATCAGGCAGTGGCCAAGACAATGAGACCAAGAGGGGAGGGAGAGGAATTAACACATCTCCCTCTTGCCAATGTGTCATGTAAACACACATGTTGAAAAGACATTTTTCTGTCCTTCCTTTGACACAGAACAGGGTAACCCAGGTATCTGTGACTCAATGGTTCTCAAACCATTTATAAAGGAAGAAAAACTCAAACATCTTCCAGTAAGTTAGTTTTCTGGTAGTCAAATGATTAGCTGGTCTGCCTGTCTTCTTTTGACCCAATGCAGGCAGTGAGGAATTGGTTCCTACTAGAACAGGAGAAAAGAAAACAAAACTAATGAAGCAAAAATTGAGTATTACATGTATCTTTTTCCATAGGTGCAAAATCTATTGTTTGCATACATGAAAACTTATCCAATAGCCCAAGAATCATCTCTGTATTTAAAAGGACAACTTTGCTACTGCTTTTCACGTAGGAAAGAGTATGAAAATTTAAATCTCTCATAGGATGTTAGCCTCTGCTTATACACATAGAAATCTGTACTGTGATGATAGCTTGCAAACATCATTTTAATTTCTATTTTCTCATAGAATGATGGATCCTTTTCAGTACCTTCTTTATGAAGTATCATCTAGACTGACCCTTAGGCTCCTTGCTTTTTTTTCCTGATTATAGGTCTGCCTTCCAAGAATCACAACAACAACAACAACAACAAAACCACCAAACCTACTAAATTCCAAAACAAACAAAAAATCTCTGTGCAAAACACCCAACCCAAACAAGCAAAAAAACCACACATAAAGCCCACCCTCAAACCCTGACTTTTATCAGAGATGCTTTGGCACAGGAGCATGTTAGAAATCTGGTGTTCTTTAGGGAAGGCAGTTGCAGAAGCTAGCCAATACTCATGGTTGATTCCTACTCAGATCTTCAGAAAGATAACCAGGACAGGCACTCCAAGCCTCTTGGCTGGCAGATTTCCAGCCTCCTCTGGAGGGAGCAGTGGCTTCAGGTGTATTTCCATTTTAACTGCCTCTGCTGCCCTTCATGCAGCTAAAGGTTAGTACTGTCTTTCCTTTGTCTTCTGTGACTTTGTCCTGTGTTTGTGTCCTTACAGCAAAATTAGGCAGTAGGTTGGTTAAGAGCATCACCTTCCCATGGCATCATGAGGAATACTTTTAGGAACTTAGGACTTGGCAGAGCAACTGCTGCATGTGTTCTTAGACGTGTAATCACTCATTTTGCCACACTGTCAGACTGCAATGTTAATGAATATTTTAGATCTGACAGGTATAATTGATAAAGCTTCAGTATTTTGGGCCTTTAGGAAATGCTTTGTGGGTTATTGAAACTTTCAAACCACTTCCATTGCAAAAAGTAAAGGCAACATGCTCAGATACATGCTACAGTTGACCTCAGGGGAATCAAGGATGCTCTATGAGTTAATGCAGTATTGCAAGAAAACAAATATTTTGTGTTGCTGATTGAAGATTAGAATGGAAATCCATCATTCAGGCTGAGTAACAGGTGTTTTGTGATTGTTACTGTCTTCATGGTGTAGGAAAGATGAGAGCTCACTCTTTTTCTGTTCAGGTTGTCATGCACATTTTCTATAGAACAGAGTTTCTCAACATTATCTTGATGGAATGAAGAATCTTAAAAAAATGAAGCAAGCAGCCACCCCTAAGAAAAAAAGACAACCTCCCCCCAAAATATGATAAAAACTACTTATTCAAAAACATCTGCAAGAAACATGGAGTGAACTGACAAACATAAAATCTTCTTTTAAAGGAGACTGACAGTGTCATGTTTAACACCACGTTTATATAAATGTGGGTATATATGCATTTAGGACTTTATTAGCTAGCAACTCAGACTCTTAATATTGAGCACTTGAGCAAAGTGTTGACTAGTGTGTGTAGTTAATTAGATGTAAGCATCTAATGAACCATGTCAGCAGTTGCTTCCTATTAAATGCTTATCTCTGTTACAGAAGCATGTTGATACAGTTTCCTTTCAATGCTAGAGCTAGAATTTATATATTAAAACTATATTTGTTGAGTAAACTTGAGATCTGTATTTCTAAGTGCTACCTGTTTTGAGAGAAGTGGAGGGTATTCAGTTTGTTTTAGCTGTTTTTAATAATAACTACAGTGAATGCCACTGGTGTTTTTGGCAAATGGTCATGGTTTTCCTGATGCATCCAAGTCTAGATGGGACGTGGAGAGTCTGAAGTGCTACCAGCCTGAGCAAGTAACCTCATCTTTCACAAAGATTCTTTTTAATATCCCTCCCTACTTTTAGTATGAACAGTCAGTGTAACTTGGCAATAGAAAAGCTTTTTAAAGGAATTATCTTCTTTATGGTGCTCTTGAATACTTCTAAGTTTACAAGAAAAATATGATTTCTCATCTTTATTGTGCACCTGCAGCGAAGCAGGAACTGTGAAATAGTTTCTTGTAGTTCAACCAGGCAAAATTAGCAAAAACTTGTTTTCCACAGAATCAATCAACTAAATAATAAAAACCACAAAGTACTTTTCCTGCCTGCAGATCTTTAAGTCTTTGCATACATATGGCTTAAGCCATATCACATGAGCTGTCTGCTTCCTGCTTCTTCCTTTTTATCAGCAAGGGTTGTGCCAGTGTCAGTCTTCCAAGTTTCTATTTCCCTTCCTGGTATTCTGATGAACTACAGCTCTCCTAGATATTTTGGGGAGGGATTTTTTTTACAGGGTTTCTTAGTGATGTTTTCATAATGGGAAGTTTATGATCTAAAATTAATTGTTTGCTGATTTTATTTGGTAACAATGATTTTCTGCAACTTCCCACATAAAGGCCCCAAAACCACTTGATTGTGCTGTATTCATTAACTCTTTCTCTACTTGTATGGCTGCAGCATTCTTTTATGGTTTATTATGAAATAATAAAGTGTTCTTTGTTATGAAATTTGTTGGGAGTTTGGTTTTGGTTTGGTTTGGGGTTTTTTGTAATAAAATTGTATTAAAAAAAAAGAATGCTTTATGTATAACCATATAGTAATGATTTTTTTAGTCCTCACTTCTAAGGACAAGTGAGGAAAGAAGCAGGAGCTAGACTCTGAGTTTTAACTTTGAACTCATTTTCAGCATCTGGTTTTGGGATTTGATCCCAGTGAAATTTCATGGTGTCTGCTTCCAAGGCTGCCTTTCAAATACACCTTGTGCTGGTTTTCCTGTCTTCCCATTGACATGACTGAAAATACCCTTGAGCCTTCTCTGATTCCTGATTGGTATGGGGAAATAAATTATGCATGAGACTTGTAGGACAGGAGTCTTAAGCTTGTCGCAGCCATTTTTACATCATGTACACACCCAGTTTGTCTCTAGCACGATCTTACCTAGCACACACCCACTGTTTGCTTAATTGTGAAAAAAGAAAGATATAGCAAAGTATACTGTAAGTAATTGGCAGATACAGTCCTACACATCAACAGTAGACCAGAATTATAACAGTGAAAAGCATATACTTTAAAACAGCCTAGAATGGCTTTTTGAAGGGCAGTTTGTCTATTATCAGTTCTTGAAATCTATTCTTTGTCCTCAAAGCATTTTTGCAGGTGCTGGAAAAGACATTGAGCTTATCCAGTGAGTGACGGTTGTTATTTAAAAAAGTCTCATGTTAGAAAAGCAGGCGCCACTAAACAAGAAGATTTGACGGTTCCATCTGTAATGTTTTTGCTGGCAGAGTCAGTCAGATACTGTTCCAAAGTCTGTACAAAGCATGCTGCAAACCTCTAACACTGGAAAGAACTTGAGAGTTTAATGTGTTCTGGCTTCACGTTACATAAACAGGGGTCCCTATGGTCCTATATTGATTGGACTTGTGTTCCACCACTGTTTTTGTGGGTATATGCTAGCCCATAAAATCACATTTTTGTTTTTGCCTGCCAACTCTCTTCTATTGCTTTGTCTATTAGGCTGCAGTGGTAAGTGCTACAGCTGGTGTGCTTAGCGATCCAATGCAGAACAGACAAACCACTAAATTTTAGGCTGATGAGCCTGAAAGAAACCTTTGCAATTTGATCGTACAATTAAAAGAATGTCATGAATTGTCAGAATTATTTTATGCTGTTTTGAGGACTATGTATTCCCTGGTATCAGACAGGCTAACATCACAAGCACTACAAATACTGTGCAGCACATCTCTAGCAACCACAACCTAATAAATCACTACTGTTTGTAACCCAGGGGTAGTGAGATGGGAAGAAGACCCTGAAGTGAAAGATCATGTTTAATATACTCCAGTTTTTTCATCTCTTCCTTCTCTGAGCCTACAACTTTTGTTTATTAGTAAACCTTTCTGTTACCACAGTTATGTGGTGTGCTTAGATTTCATTAAAATGTGTGGTGAAGGACTCTGTGAACTAGTATCCTTAGACTCAAGATTCAGTTTGTGTGGCCTTCTGGTGCTTCCTGTCACATACATCTCTACATCTACTTCTACATTCTGCTTTTTCTCTGATGGGGACAGACTTTTCAGAATGTTGTGTCAGGACAAGGGGTAATGGTTTTAAACTAAAGGAAGGTAGATTTAGAGTAGATAGGAGGAAGAAATTCTTTACTGTGAGGGTGGTTAAATACCCTAACAGGTTGCCCAGAAAGGTGGTGGATGCCCCATCCCTGGAAACATTCAAGGTCAGGTTGGATGGAGCTCTGAGCAACCTGATTTATTTGAAGATGTCCCTGCTCATTGCAGGGGGATTGAACTAGTTGGTTTTTGGAGATCCCTTCCAACTCAAACTGTTCTGATTCTATCGTCTCTAGAAGAGCAGTGTAAAAGCTTTGTTTAGTTTTGCACTGGTTTGCAATGCTTTTTTGGTGTATATACTTTTTTGTATTTTCTTCCACAGTTACCTTTTGAACACTTCAGCTGCAGCTCTTTCTGTGCTGTGTTGTGGCCTTAGCTGCATCTGCAGCAGTTTCTACTTGATTGTGCCTATCTGCACAGGTAGTCTGGTAGTGAGGATCAGGCTACACTTGTATAGTAATGTTTAAATTTAATACAGAGTGACAGGGCAAGAAAAAATAGCATCTTTTAATTAAACTTTCTTGATTGTCACCAGTGTCCATATGAGCGATGTACTGATAACTCTAGTTTTACTGTCAAGGAGTGAATGACAGTGAGCTTATTCTGCCTAGGTACTGAAGTCATCCTCTCACTTTTAGCTTTTAATTATATATAAGTTCCTATGGTTAGCATGCTTATTTCTCTGTAGATTTCCCTGTGCCAGTCGCATTAGGACTTTGCCACAAAATAATGCATCCTCTGCCTTCTCTTTGTGAATGGGAAAAATGCAATGATAAGCCAGTATGATTTTTTCCTATTGGCAGCTTTGTCCTTATGATCCCTTCCCTTTTGTCTGTTTTCACAACGCTCTCGTGTGCTGTGCCGTGTGGCGGTAATGATTACTTGACAGAATTGAACAAAATTCATCATGCTGTTCTGCCACAAGTTAAGCAAAGATTCACCAGGGCTGATTGTGTAGAAGTTACAAAGAACTTCTCTGTGTAATGTACCATTCCATGAGGTCTTACCTTTCTTAAACACCAACTGCCTTTTAAGAAAAAGGGATTTTATTGACTTAGTGGTGGAGTTAGTGCAACCATACTAGACTAAGAAGATACCCATGCACAACTGAACCAAGAAAATGTTATCTGATGCAAGAAGCATCTGCAGTCTTTGGGCCTATTGGCAAAACAGTTGCTTATGTAAATTATAGAAACATAACACATTTGAATAATTAAAAAACATTAACATGCTTTCTTTTGTTTTTCATGTGCATACTATACCTGATGTTTAAGGTGTGATAGCTAATATCTACAATAATGGTGTCAATGCTGCTGTATGTTGCCTAGAAAATAACTGGATGTTAAATTTTAAAACCAAAGTATTTTACAATTTCCTTAATTATCATTCTGATATATCATTATAGTATAATAATATCGGTTATTCTAACACATTAAAATATATTGTTATGTAGTATTGTATAATAACTTGAAATACATTATTATGTAAAAATATCTTTCTTTAACAATATTTGGGGTTTTCCTCTGCTGTTGTTTTTTAGTTTTGCGGTGTGGTTCAAGTCTATTTTCAGTTGAGTAAATGCATAGCAGGACATCTTCTATCATTTTATCATGATCTGAAGCAAATCGAGGAGCTTCTGAATATGGACTATTTATCTTCACCTCTGTGCTTAGAGGAAGATTTTTGTCTTAAGAACAGAGGTGTGTTAAGTCTGCTTTAAATATGCTTCTGGTGTGTCATGTATTGTATTGTGTACCAGATCAGTAGTACATTTTATATGTGATATAACTCAATAACTGAACACGAACAATTCAAGAGGTAAAAATTCTGCCAGTGTCTGCCAGGCAGAGTACTCCAATGTAAAGAAGTGAGATGTGAAGAAAATACTAAAATACTAGCTGTTTCCTCTTTTTTAATACAATGTGGAGTTCAAAGAAGGACAGTGAGACTGAGGTCATGTGACGTACATCTTAGAGCTGCAGTCAATTTAGGATGAATCTTTTCTTGCCCAGCACGTGAGTCAGAGACTACTCTGGATCCCAAGGACCTGAGCTGTCAAGTTAGAGCAGTGTGAGTTGAAGCAAGCTGCTTCTTTTCATAGTATGTTTGAGGTTCTCAGTGGCCGCTTAATCTGTATGGCTTCACTGAACAGAATATATGGTGTTTAGCATGATTGGTCATCATGTGCAAAACAGACCATGACTAAAATGATCATAGAATTTATGCAGAAGTAACAGATACACTTTTCAGCAAAGGCTTGTAATTGTGGTGAAAAGTTTCACCACTAAGCTTGGTGTGTAGTTTACTTAAGCAAAGTGAAGGAATAGGGCTTCTAGCAGGACTTCACAGCCCTGCTGCTACATCTGTTCAATTAGTTGCAGAATTGCAGAGATAGTAAGAAGTTGTCTAAGGGGCGGGGGGGGGGGGGGCATAATCTAGTTCTCCCTCTATTTTTTCCCAAGTGGGACAACTTGCTCTTATGGATGAACATCACAAAAATTTCCTATTTGCCTGTGGGTCTCTGACCCATTGAAAACATGAAACACAAGCAGAGTATATTACCATTATATCTGTTAGCATGGCAGGGTGAAGCAGCAAACTGAAATCCTTTGATGCTGCAGAGTAGAGGCACAGCTGTAAAACAGCTGAAAATCTGCACAGCCACTACTGCTGCACACCCAGAAGGCTCTAGTTATATTGTAACCAGGCAAACACACTTTCAGAAAAAGTCTCTCTGTTTCTGGAAAGATACTCCTGCCCTGGCTTGTAGAGCAGTTTTGTTAGGCAGGTGTCCTCCATGTGGACTATGTGATCTGGAGGTAGGCCCCTGTAGGTTGGACCTACCTCAGAGATGCCAAGCAGGGTAGCGTCTGGGTTTTGGAGCTTAGGGAATAAACTGCTCAGTGTCTCAGACTCTCCTTCATGTTAGGGACATAAAGTTATGATTATTATGGCAAATAAATGTTCCAGGTCTAGGTCACTGTTCTCATTTCTCCTAAGAATATTTATGGTCAGAATAATTAATCATTTAAGCAGTCAAAACTGACAGCAGTTATTTGATGAAGGAAATCGTGCAAGGAAAGAAAAACTGGCAAGAGATTGTGGGAATACTGACGTGGCCTTCTGCATTGTTGGAAGTGACAATTTTGTTCATTGTTTCCCTTGGACTGTCCTTTATCTTCTCATTAGTCAGCTGGATAGCTTCGTGCCTTCCATGTTTCGGAAAGGTTGGGACACAGGGCCGTGCGATGATCACACAATTGTGCACGGAGTTTCGGCTCCTGTATTCTTGCCATAGAACAAAAAGGCTATTGTTTCCAGCATAATAATAAAGCAGGAAAAAAATCACAAAGGTCTTTCCTCCAGTTAGAAGGCTGACTTAACAACAGGCAGGAGAGAGCTAACAAGGAGTTTATCTGCTGGAAATGCCTTCTACAGTTTGTATTTTTGTTTCATTTTGTTTTACTAGTGGCTGGAGAAGATACAACTGCAAAATCAGGTGGGGTAGATTTCTGACTGGAAGGTGATGATATGAGTAATCTAGCACTGCAAATTGGTGACTTTTTTTTTCAGGCTATGTTACAGTTCAGTTTTTAGAATCATTAAATCCTAGTGGAGGAGCAACCATGCCTTTGTGTATGTGCATTGCCCCGTCAGACTGGGGGGGCTTTAGACACTTGTTAGGAACAGCATACATGAGTAAGATAATACTTATTGACTTGCCAAAGTAGAATAAATAGTACACGTTAGTCCTTTCTGGGAGGCAGGTTCTCCTCAAGTAAGTAAGCTTATGAAGCCTTTTCTTGGAAAATCCACTCCTGAAACGTATTGATGGAACAAAATACCTCAAATCTAACTTTCATGGGTCAGCACAACTCCAAAAAAGAGTGGCTGGCCTCTATTTATTTTTTTTTTCTACCTAATGTCAGATTTTTCCTCACCCTCATCTCTGTTCAAAGAGGCTGTGTAGCAGCCTTGAGTATATATGGGGAGATGTACTTTGTGGTATGGTGACTTCTAGGGTCAACTCCAAGTGGTGGGATTGCATTTTCAGTATTGATCCACATGTTGGAGGAAGCAGATACAGAAAATTCCTGCATCTGACCTCCTGCCATTGCTACTTTGTACTCTCACTTTGTGTTATTCTCCTGTCAGTAGCATTATCTGCTGTTGACCCAGAGCTTGTACTAGCAAAATGTAAATCTATATTACTCTCAGTATACATATTGATAGATAGATACACACACATACAAAATATGAGATAAATGATGAAATAATTATTCAGAAGTTTCTTGTGCAAGCACTTGTATTCTTTGCTTGTAGACATTTTCCTTTCTAGAGGAGATCTCTTGTGGCTTTGATCAACTGCCCAACAGGTAATACGATCTTCAGCAGAGCCTGTATTTAACAGCTGTTAACAATCTGCCTTCTGGCACAACCTAAATTTTATTGAACGGTTTGCAGTGACTTGGTAAGAGGTGTCTTGTTCCTAGATATGTACTATATTGAAAGCATAAGAAAAATACTACTTCATCGGGAGTAATAACAACTTTATGGGGAGTCTGCAGTAATCAGTTATTCCTTAGTGAAACTGGACTTGACTACTTCTAGAGTGAGAAAACTTAGGAATATTTAATTACCAGATAGAGAATAATAGGTTTAGTAAATAAGGGAGAGTTTGTTTTTCTTTTAAATGCTATCAAACATACTGAATATTGCAAATGATCTTGCATTTTCAAGTGAGCTAGAAACATGTTTGTTGTCATCCCTTGTTTTCCCTCTAACAGAAAAATAGAAAGTATTCATTTTAGTTCTAGGTAAATGAGCATTATGTCCACAAGGCTCAGAAATGCTTTGTAATAGAATCAATGTTATAATGGCATAATAACGGAGAAATTTGAATTTAGAAGAAAACCTGGAAAATGGATATGCATTTTTATATGTAATGATGGTGGTGATAATACTTCATTAGAAGCACTTTATTAAGACCATCAATAACGTGGCCTGTTGTATGTAACGAAGTTTTACCAACACACTTTGTTGAAGTATCACAAACAGTTCCTTCCACTGCAAAGGAGAAAGTCTTTGGCCATTGAAACAGTACCTACAGAATGCCTTTTGGCAGCATTGTGTTTTATAGGAGCTGCAGCTGTGCTATGCCTTGAAATAGAGTTATATTATTTGAAATACCTGCTGCACTAAGAAGTTTTAGCTTTTTTAAATGTGAAATCTTTCAGAACAATTTTTCCAGTGTTCCAGTTCCCCTAAACTTTCTCTCTTTTCCCCTCATATCAACTTAAGTAATCTCTTCTTCCTAGGTTTTGGAGGAGTGGGCTTGGACTCCCTAATCTCTACAGGCTGCAAAATACAGTAAAGTTGGGGTTTTTTTAGATAATCTGTGGCATGCTCCAGAAGAAGGAAAAAAAGTAGTGAAGACAGGGATGAAATTTATATTCAAGCACTGTAAACTTGTAACCAGAAAAGTTAGATCCATTCTAGGAAGTAGTCTGAAAACCCAAAAGGAACGTACGTATTTTATTTTTTTGCAAAAGGAATTTGAGGTAGAGATTCACTTGAGATAGTGAAGTGAGAAAAGGAAAGGTCTTCCGAAACAGAAAGAGTATCAGAAGGAAGAGTAGGGGTTTTCTTCTGGAAGGAACCATGATTGCTTCTCAGGTTGCTGAAATGTAATCTCCAGCCCAGCTGGAGAGCAGTAAGCACTGTGGAGACAAACCGAGGGTGCTGTGGCTGCCTTACCACGAAGAGCTGCCCGGGCTGCCAGAGAGTCCATAGCCTGTCCCTCTTGGCTTGTGATAAGCCAAGTGTTGATGGATACCTGTTGTTGCTGTTTTCTGGAAGTAAAACTGATGAGGTATTGATTAACTTCCCTTCATAAGTAGGAGGCCAAATTGGCTGATATCTTGATATGGCAGCTGTTGCCTTGCTGGACTGCTGGAGAGGTTTATGCAGATGAATAGTAAGTTTTGGGGCCACTTCCACTCCTAGGTTTAGAGTGACTGATCCATGTCATCAGCCCTGCTGACTGTTCAAGAGAGGCAGAGTCAGCATATGGCTAGCATTCATTACAGTTTCCCTATGGACCGAGGGAGACAACAGGACAGCCTTCCCTTCGTCCAGCTATGTTACTGTCCAGGGAGATGGGGCAGACTTTCAGCAGTGCTAGGTGTCAATTTAGGTGATGCCCTTAATTTAACATTGTTTTTAGCTGGGATAGAGTTCATTTTTTCCTAGTAGCTGGTACAGTGCTGTGTTTTGGATTTAGGATGAGAATAATGTTGATTGCACACTGCTGTTTTAGTTGTTGCTGAGCAGAGCTTACCCTAAGTCAAGCACTTTTCATTTTCCTATGCTCTGCCAACAAGGAGGTGCACAGGAAGCTGGGAGGTAGCATAGCCAGGACAGCTGACCTAAACTGGCCAAAGGGATATTCCATAGAATATGGTCATGCTCAGTATATAAACTGGGGGGTTGGCCAGGAGGGGTTGATCACTGTGCAGGGATGAGCTGGGCATCAGTCAGTGGGTGGTGAGCAATGGTATTGTGTATCACTTGTCTTTCTTCGGTTTTATTTCTCTCTCTCTCTTTTTCCTTCTATTTATTACTATTAGTATATTATTATTATATTTTATTTTGTTTCAGTTATTAAACTGTTCTTATCTCAATACATGAGGTTTACCTTTTCTTTCCAGCTGTCCTCCCCACCAGCAGGGTGTGGGTATGGGAGATGAGCAAGTGGCTGCGTGGTACTTAGCTGCCAGCTGGGGTTAAACCACAGGAAGAGCATCCAGCTCTCACTGATATGATGTCTAGAAGCAAATGCTTTTGACTTAGCATTAGAGTTGTGTCATCACAGCAAGCACTGCATTAACATTGCCTATTAGATTTGAAAAACAACTGTGACAGTTTTGCATAAATATATTTTTCATGAAGGAAAATATAAACAGGTTGGGCCTCATCTCACTGCTGCTTAAGTGGGTTTTCTATTTGTTTCTTTGAGTGTGCTGATTATTAACACAGCTAGGAGATTGAGCTGGTTATTCTAACTTAATTAATCATAATTTTTATATTTTTTGCTAATAGTCTTTGAAAGTTTTCAAATGTGAATTTTTAATCTGGTCCTCAAACATCTTTGGCGTGGACTGGACTATGCAGTGGGAAGATGAGGGTGGTCATGCAGCATATGTGTATGTCCTCCTGAGGTGCTGGGTAGGAAAAGGAATGCACATACAGTAGGACCCTGAGCAGTGGTTAATAAGTGGCTGTTGTTTGGGCAAAAGCATTGGGAAGTGACAGTGTAAGACTTGACCGGGCAATCATAGGCTGTGCTGGATTAAAAGTAAACTGGTGGCAGAAACGAACCCCACTTGAGAGATTACAAGTCAGAATTACAATTTACTAAAAAGATTACAATAAATACAATGATACAATGATACAGATGTATAATATAATATATACAGATGTATAACCCAGCACCCTGGGACAAGAACAGAACAGTGTTTATTGGCCTCTGTGCTGAGCGCCACGTGGCTCCCCTGAGTGCAAAGTAAAAGGAAAGGCAAACCTGTTGGTCTGGGTGATGGTCACAGTCCTGTTGAAGTTGTAGTCCTCCTCTCAATCCTGGGAGTAGTACCAGAAGTCCCAAACCCCGAAGTTTATATATGCTCAAGTTCAGGTGGCAATGCCCAGTACCTCCCCCAGGGTGCGGAGTTTCACAATGGATGGTTTAACTCTGTGAGTCATGGGATATTTTTGGAACCTTTGATGGTTTAGGTGTTGCAGCTGCCTATTATGCCAGTCCTAGGTGGCCCATTAGCAGAGATGACCCCTCAGGGTGGGTGTGAAGGTGATTATGCCTTTCCAGAGGGGAGTTATCACAGCTCAGTCATTGGTGTGAAAGCAAAAGAACACTCCCCTGACTCAGAGTTTCTTTAACACTCAGCTTGTAGCCTGAGGTCTCAGGTGTGCCCTGGGCAGCTGCTGCAAACAATCCATTTATTAACAGTCCATCAGAAATAACATAGAAGGTGTAGAATACACAGTTTTGGTTATACCAACATAGTGATAAACTGGTCCCAGCCCCTGTAACTAGGACATAGGCACATGTGAATTCAACTGCAGTGCAGACAAGCATTGTCATTTTAGTGAGATATCCGGATGTCTGACAGATACACAGAGAGAGGAGAATGGCCCACAGGACACAGTCCAAAAAACCCTGCCTAGTCAGTTTAAGAGCAGTGAAGCAACTGTCAAGTATCAGTCACTTCCTTTCCTGCTATTTAAGTTCTCAAAGTTGTTTTTTTTTTTCTTTTAACTTTCAGTTGTTGATCCTTTATTTCTCCAGTCACAGTTAAGTTTCATTTCAAGGATAGCAAAGTTTGATGCGTCCTCAGAGGTTATCTCATCTGCTGAAACACAGATGTGACAGGCAGTTGCAGTCTCATTTGGGGAAAAGAAAAAAGTTGTTACAACACAAGCAAACACTTTCTACTAATTCTCAAAGAATATCTCCTGCAGCTGAGTTTCGTGAGAGGAGCTTTGTTATCGATTTTATTTGTTTTGATTTGGTTTTTGTGGTTTTTGACAACTGACTAGTTTGTGCAGGGTAGTTGGAAAGCAGTTTCTTGGATCATTTTACACTGCTTTATGGCAAAGGTTTTAGTTCCAACTGTCTTAGAAATTACAAAGGCAAGTTGCTAATATTTTGTCCTGCCAAGTTCTTTTAGTTTGGATGTGGGCTACTGAACCTTATTGGTAGGCTGAACTGGCCTTGAGTTTTCTTTGTTAGTGGTTTTCAGGAGACCATTTACATTTTGTGATTGAACAGACTCCACATTGATGCTGATCTGCTCTTCTACTGTGAAAGAAAGTTTGACTTTATTGTGCTCTTACATCAGTTGGCATTTGAAAAGGTTTATGGTATGGATTATCTGACTAAAGAAGGCATCTTTTTTCCTACTTTGTGTGTTTTAATGGAAAAATTCATCTGCTTTCACCTGAAGTTTGATACAGTCACGGACAGGTAAAGGGTGATATTTTGTTGTCCTTAATCTATCCATAGCTCCAGCCATTTTTACTTTTCATTGCCCTTGAGTATTTATTTTTAACTGATCCTTTGCATCTTGATGGCCACATGGAAACAAAAGGCCATACTTAATCTAAGAGTTCGTGGCTTGTAGAATGATAACCAGAGCAAGCCAAGGAAATTGAAGAGCTGCTAGATTTGAAACTTCCATTTTGACGTGCTTTGAATATTACTGTGGAACTCTTTACTCCAGTTTTGGGTTGGTTAGTATTACACTGCAAGAAACCATAGCATTTTCTTTTTACTTTTCACACGGTAATTGTTCTGACAAATGATTGTGTGATTAAAGGCCCTGGAGTGGCATACTAATGACTGAAACCTTGTGGGGTTTCAGTATGCATATAACAAACATATTTATCAGATGTTTATTAGTTTAATTTTCAGTAGCTAGGCAGACAGTTATTCTGCAATGTGAAAGCGAAGCAAGCAGTTGAACAAAACCCCTGCTGTCATTTGGCAATGCTGTTGTGAGCAAAACCTGTAGTTATGTTAGAGACCACTAATGTTTGGTATGTTGTTGGCAAACTGCTCATTTTATTTGTGATGGCAGGTCCCCAAGAGTCTGTATGCTGCAGCACACGGCAGTAGATGTAGCCAGAATTCACATACGCACACTTCTGCTTTAACACACTTTCTCTCTTTTCATAGAGGGGCAGTTTAGAATAGGAGCTCCTTGGTTTTATGCTTCTTTTCATCCTGCCATATTCCCTTCCTAGCTCTGTTTATAATTCCCTATTCTTTTTTTGTGCAGATAACAAACATTGAAAATATCTGCATTGGTTTAGTCCTAATCAAGTACTGCTGTTTTTGTTTTGGGGCCAGGTTTGTTATTTTTAATGTTTTCCCAGCATCTCTGCTTTCTTGGAAAGTTTTAAGAGCCTTTAGTGACCTGTAATAGCAGTGGTTCTGTAAAACACTGACCACAATTTTATATTCTTTTTTTCTTTTTTTTAATTTCTTTGGTTGTTAGAATTTTGAAGGTCATGCAACAGTGCTGAAAGTTTACAAGTGTTAAAACTGAAATCCTGTAATTGTCTTTGTCCCACATCCCTTCCAACTCAGAATATTCTGTGAAATCATAAAACAAAATCTGGTGGGGAAAAAAAAAAAAGAATAAAAATGAGTCAGCTTTTTCAACTTGTAGCTTTATTTCATAAACTATAAACACCGAAGACCCAAATTCTACTAAGGTTACTTAAATGTGGTAGTACTGCGTGGGGTTTTTCCCTCCTTGTGCTCGAAAGGAGCTGCAGTCAGGGGAACGAATATAAACATCAGCCTGGTATCCAATCCTTACCTGACACTTGGCCTGGGAACAGAAAATCCCTGCTTCTCCAAAATGATTTTATGGGATCTAGGTCTCAGTCAGTTCTGAGAAATAAGGTGACTGGTTCAGTTTTCACCTTAACCATACAAACTCATGCATTTTCGTATCATTGTGACCCTTAAGTCAAAACTAGGAATTTCTGGATGCTTCTTCTGTGTTGTAATGCAGATCAGAAAGCAACAACATTCTGAGAATAGCAAGCCTGTGAAGATAAATGCTGCCAAGTTCCTCACAGCCTTGATTTGAGTTGCATGTGTACACTGATGATCAAGATAAGTACAAGCTGTCCTGGGATGCTTGCAGGAGAGAAGGGAGTTGCTTGTTTGAGCATGTAACACTAATTGCAAGATTCTTTTTTCATGATTTTTTACATTAAAAGTTCTGCTCTAGAAGAGAAAGAAAAACAAACGTAATCAGACACCTGTGTTATAGGAAGGGAACAAAACAGTCTGATTTTCAGTAACCATATGTTGAAGATCAAGAAAAGCAATTGCATGTAAAAATCCTTCATTAGGCACTGCTCTGAAGTTGTATTTAATCCGTTTTCTTGACAGTTCATGGAAACATAGAATGCATCTTTGCATGTCACTGATTTAACTGCATAGCTTTGCTCAAGCTAGGATTTTCTCTTTGTTTTGATCCATAAAGTCAAGTCATCGTAATCCAGCTAAGTAATGTAAATTGCCCATTTCTCATCTGTGGCATACCCAAATTGTGTCCATCTTTTCAATCTAGAATATCACAATATGTTGTGTAAAGCAGCATTCTCGAACAAATTCTTTGTCAGCCTTCCACCATTCATAACTTTATTCCTTTTCATAACCCTATAGCTTTATTGTCACATTTCCAGTTATTCTTCCCCATCTCACTTCATTATGTCTTGTCTAAAATAAGAGGATAAATTCTGGGGTCCAGAGTCTATGTTTGTCTACTGCACTAAAAGGTGCCATAAAATAATGTGAATACTGAATCAAGAGGGTAGGTATGGATGGATAGCTTATAGGACAAAGGAGTCTTTCAATAAAGGAATGTTTTGAATTGCTTGGTTGGTTTTAGTGGGATCAGAACAAGCTGAGAGCTCTTCAAAAAAAAATGTATTATCTTAATAAGGTATATCTTGATTTCTGTAGTCAGCTAGTATTTTTTTTGTTGTTGTTTGTTTGGGAGGCTGAAACTGCTGCAGATAATTATTTGCAACTTTAGAAAGAGTTGGTCCTCTGAAAAGGTTTGAAAATTGCTTGGCTGAACTTAGAGGACATCAAGGACTACTGCCGGCTCACTGTCACTGGAGAGGGAGACCCTGACAAATCAGCAGGCTTCCAACAGCCAAGATCTATAGCTTTAACTTGAGAAGCAGAAACTGGTGGTCAAATAGATTAGCAATGCTTTACGTAGCCTTATCTTTCATCAGTCTGGGAGAGACTTGTTGCCATATTAACAAATTCTTTTAGGATACTGTTTTGTTATTTAACACAAGCTTGGCAGATCATCAGACAAAACAGTTCTTCTGTTCTCTCTGAGCTATTGTTCTTTCCCTCTAATCTTCCCTAAAGTCTGTTACAGGATCCTACTTCTCTTCTGCAACTTCTGTCAGTCGTTTCTGAGAAAAATCCCCAACGGCCCAAACCAAACTAAAACCAAACCACCCTGACCTCTAGCCTGCCACATCTCATAATTGTGCAGGCATGGTGCTCTGTTCCTGTGCTGCATTCCCAGAGATGGAGTAACCTCTGAATATGCCTGTGGTGTAGTCTACTCTATTGGATGACTATTTGATCTTAGACAGCAAATAAGAGTGTGTATTATATGTGGCTATAGTTTGCACCAGCGTGTAGACTTATATAGAAAATCTGTGTGCAGTTTGTCGTTGCAACATCTTTTTGCTAGTGGTCCTGATGTGCCCTTTCCATTCTTATACCCTGAGGGTCCTTTCCCCACCTCTCAGTTCTCGAGACAACATCTTGTCTTCCTTGGCATTGAGAATTACTGCAGCTACTTCGCTTGTGTGAATGAATAGAAATGACCTTTAGAGGCAAGAAAACATTAACAACACTAAGCTCTTTTCAAATGTGGATTAACTTTGCTCCATGGAAATAGCATTCCTCACTAACTTCATTATATATGCAAACTTCTTAAGCTCTTTAAAAGGCTTGAGCCTGTAAGATGCCTGATGCTGTGCATTGCTATGGAAGTCATGGAGAGGCACAGCAGGTGTTGCTTGCTTATGGGAGGCATTAAGGATCCTAGTAGATGAGAGAAGGAGACCCTGGTGTATTTATTAAATCAGTTAACGATGCTCATGTGACTGTTGCATATTAAATGCATATTTTAAGCAAAGCAGGAAATTGATTAATCTCTCTTTACCTAGAAATCTGATATGTGAGGGAGGGAGGGTTCCTCTATTGAGTAGCAGTAAAGTATGCCATTAGCATAACTTATTGTAGAAGCCTGGGAGTTAAATCTCACAGATAATAAAAGGGACAGTGGACGCCACAGAAGCAGTTGGAGACTTATTGCAGATCCTGTATTTTCCCGTGACTGCAGAAATATGGTCATATCTCCTTCTGAGCTGTACAAAGAGCTTGCAGACTTCTGTTAGATAAGCATACGGTAAATGGGTTTATCAATTTACTGTATTTTGTCACCTGCCAGAAGCTAAGGTGGAAATAAATGAAGAAATAAAAAGTATTTGTGGTGAAGGATATGAACTTAATGTAGTGTTAGGTGAGCATAGGAATGTTTGCCTCTAACATAGTCGCCAGTGAGATGAGAAAGTAGGACCAGATCTAAAACTGATTCTCCATGCTTACCTCCTTTCCCAGCGTTTTGGGTGCTGCTTGGTGAGGTATGCATGCTCTGCCTTCTCTCAGGCTTCACAAAGCATGTATTGCATCTGCCCCTAAGTCTGACGGTCTCCAGTTTGCTTGAGTTCTCTGGGAAGTGTGGGCTGGTGTTTGTGCTTGGCCCAGGTCTTCCTACAGTTCTGCAAAGGTGTATTTTTTATTTTTAACATTTATTTTCCTTTTTTTTGTAAATTCTGAGCAAGAATATTTCTCTGTTGATCACTATTTTCATGGAAGTCAGGTGGTTGCCACAGTTCATCTGTTTACAGCAGGCAGTGAGATTAAGGTGCTTGCAAATACTGTTCCCATTGCCCTCTCCATGTCTGCCATGGCACAGATTGATAGAGGCAATGAATTCAAAACCTTCTGTATAGTCCAGTCTCACACTGCGTGAGTGTACATGCCCTTTAAAAACATTGTGTATTCTATTTTCCCTTATTCCTGTTTCTGCAATGATTTTTTTAAACTCTGTGCATACCTGTATGTATATTTAAAATAAATAATTTATGCACACACACTAAATATGTTAATTGCCTATGCTATGAAAATTTGTCAGTAAGACTTGTCAGTAATATACTGTGGAACTGGAGATGAGAGAGAACAGATGGTTCACGCTGAAATGCTGCCTCCCTTCTGGATGGGTTTAACAATACAAGATTTGGATGCAAAGTTCTGGTACTTGATCCTTGGGCTTAACTGAAAGGCTTGGATGCAGATAAAGACAAGCATCTCGATTCAGAGAGCATGTCTGAAGAGACATGTCAGAGAACTGGACCAAGCTCTAGTTTTTGCATTTCTTTTAATCATTTGAAATTTCATGAGGGAAGATAAAGCACTTAAGTAGCCTCATATTTTCACAGATGGCTGTCAGAGGCCCTATTCTAGCTATTGACACTGAGAATCTTTCTGATAAGAGAATTTTTTTCTTTAGAAAATGATGACTTTTTGGAATCAAAACTTTTTAATAGTTACGCATGTGTCTGGGGAAGCAGAGGTACCATCTGTTTTTGAAATAGCCAGAAGTTCAGTTACTAAGGTTCGTCTGAGACATGGGGGACGTGCAGCCAAATCCAGTCTCTCCTTGAGTAAGGCCAGTCTCAGTTTTCAGGAAAACATCTTTGAAGAGATGTGTTTTTATCCTGGTGTGAAGTAGAATAATATTTTGTTGAGTAAGCAGTTTGCTGTGACTACTTAGTATCCACCACAGAAAGAGTACCTTGCAGGAAAACAGGCACCACTAAATGCCTCAATGGTGGCATGTTGTGTGTTTGACATTCAGTGGATTTGCAGCAATGCTGCAGATGTGGATCTGCAGTGGAGCCAAGCCACCACGCTCTGTGGTGCCCAGGAGGTGCAGCACTGCACAGTGAAGCTGAGCCTTTATCTGTTTCGGTGCTACCACGAGCTGTGGTGATACCCACATTCATTTCACAGATGAAAACAGTGACTGCTGACTGCCCAAAGGTGACAGACTCTCCAGGGAAAGCTGACTTCCTTGCAGCCTCCTTCTGCTGTTTCATAGCCCTGAGAACCACAGAACAAACACATTTCATGTGTTTTTGCTGCTTAAGGCACAGGCCTCTGAAAGAAGAACTACAAAGAAGTCGTTCTTTGCAGTTTGAGGCGGTGTTTGCTAACAGCACAAATTCTGAAACTGATGTTTTTTGTACATGGTGGAAGTGTATTTCTGCAGAAACATCCACTACAGGTAATAATCAGAGTTAATAGCTTTTCATCATATCAAGAAGCTCTGAAGCAGGATAAATATATGAGGGGCTAGATTAGAACATTTAAGGTAATGATGAAGTGGAATGGCTTTGCATTCTAACTAGGTAATTCATAAGTTCTCCCTATCCCCTGCAGGCATGGTCTGTCAGTTTTTGAAGATTAAAATTTTGAAGATTAAGCATTATTAAATTAGTTTATTCTCAGGAAGAAATTCCCATATTTGACATCAATTACAGGTCTTCCAGACCATGTTCAATGGCAAATGGAACTAGGAGCAGAAGTTCTGCATATGCGACATTCTGCTTGTGGAGAAAAAGCAAGCTTCAGTTGGGAATCTGGACAGTCAGAGTTCCTGTCTTATGTACTCAAATGATTTCGGGGGATGACTGTGAAGCTGTTGTCATGGTTTAACCCCAGACAGCAACTAAGCACCACACAGCTGCTCACACCTCTCCCCACTGCCTTTGGTGGACTGGGGAAGAGAATCAGAAAAAAGGTAAAACCTATGGGTTAAGTACAATTTAATAATTGAAGTATATAATAATAATAATAATTGTGAAAAGGAGGTAACAAAAAGAGAGAGTAATAAAACCCAAGAAAGTCAAGTGGTGCACAACACCATTGCTCACCACCTGCTGACCAGTGCCCATCTCATTCTTGAGCAGCAATTATCCCCTCCTGGCCAACTCACCTCAGTTTATATACTATGTACTATGTTCTGTGTATGGAATATCCCTTTGGCCAGTTTGGGTCAGCTGACCTGGCCATATTCCCTCCTGGCTTCCTGTGCACCTCCTCACTGGCAGAGCATGAGACACTGAAAAATCCTTGACTTAGGGTAAGCACTGCTCAGCAATAACTAAAATGTCAGTGTGTTACCAGCATTATTCTCATCCTAAATCCAAAACACAGCACTGTACCAGCTACCAGGAAGAAAGTTAACTCTATCCCAGCTGAAGGTAGGACAAGCTGTCCATCTTTCTGTGGTAAGCTTGACAGACTGTTCTAAAGCTTGCACTGTTTATAAAGCAACCCCAAACAGCTCTCGATGTAAATAATTCCCTGAGCTGTGGCATCACTGAAAGTATGTGGTGCTTCCTGGTTAACTTACAGCAACACAAAGTCCTGAACTTGTGCCACATGTAGTTCAAGGAAACACATGTCTGTTAGGATAGACATTGGGAGGTGTTTTCATATAAAAGGTTTTTAATTAACTCTTTTTTTATTATTATTTTTTCACACTATAAAATGCATTTCAGAAGTGAGATTATTGGTTACAATATGAATCAGCAGCTGAACAGCTGCACAAATTTCAACTGACAGCCAATTACCAGTGGTATCCCTTGGGCACTGATACTGGGGCCAACACTGTTTAAAATCCAAATTAGTAACCTAGATGGATGGTATAGAGTGTGTTCTCAGCAAGTTTATGGATAATACCAAATTAAGTGGAGTGACTGATCTACTTGAGGGCAGAGGGAATATCAGCTGGCTGGAAAAAATGGCCTGAGGTTGGGCTGTATTAGCAAAAGTGTGGCCAACAAACTGAGAGAAGTAGTTCTTTGTCCTCATTTTCACCCGTGAAGCCACACCTGCTGTACTGTGCTTGATTTGAGCAACTCAGTCCAGGAAAGACATTGGCCTAATGAAGTCAGCCAAATGAAGCATCATCAAAGATGATCAGGGGCTTGAGCATTTACCTGTAAGCAAAGGCTGAGGGAACAGGGCTTGTTTTGCTTGCATAGCAATCTTGTGGAGATCCTATTGCTGCCTACAGCTACTTTAATGGAAGAGTAAAGATGAGATGGAGCTAGACTCTTCTGGCCATACTAAGTAAGGTGGGTTAACCTCAATTTCTACTGTCCAACATGCTATCTCATGAGCATGCTTGGCTCTGCTCTGTTTCCTCAGTAGCTGAAGTTAAATCCTACTACCCAGCTTTCCATCACTCTTTCCAATACATGTGTAGTACTGACCACCCCAGAAGTACTTTGAGCTATACCAAAAGGTATATCCAGTGACATAGTCATAAAGGTAGCTGCTGTATAACATCTTCTGATATTTTTACACTATTCAAATGGGATTTTGCAGGTTCAGTTGATGATCTAATAAGCTTTTAATTTTTTGAAGTTGAATGAAAAAAATGTTTTACACTGTATTTGTGGCAGGAAAGGATACCTCTAATATAAAATCTTGTTTAGAAACACGAGTCCTCTGAAAACACTGAAATAAGTTATAATTGATCAGTCCTTATTCAGATTAGGTTAGATGTTATGCATAGAGGAAAATAATTGGGCTATTTTCATACAGCTTGCATTCTTGTAGCTAAGCTTGCTGAAGCCAGCAATAGAAGGCCTTATCCAGGAATACACTGACTGTACAGTGACTATTCATGAAAAATCTGGTATCCTTCATTGGTTCCCAGAAGGGATTTGGCACCTCATGGCTTGTACTGTTCAATGAGCTCAGCAGCCATGAAATTTGTGTACTTGTATATCAGGCTGTACAAAATTAGAAGATACAGAGAGAAAGTTTCCAGCTAAAACTTAATCCAAAAACTAGCTTGTTTCTGCTGTCATTCAGATCAATAAATTTCCTTGTGAAATACTTATCATTTCTGTCACCAAGAGCTTATATGCTTTGATTCTGATTCAATATTTACTGCAGTAACTACCTGGGTGGGTTGTGGAGAAGAGGGATGGGTTCGTGGGTTTTTTGACTGGGGGAGTTGTATGTGTTTTTGGGAGGCTAGGGTGAAGGTTTTCTAGATTTTATTCCAACAACTTTCTTTCTAGCTCCTGTTCTAATAATGTGCTACTGTTGTATAGTTATGCAGGAAAAAAAAAAAAGAGAGAATGAAGAAAATTGAGGGGGAGAAACAACATCTAAACATAAATAATTGGAGGACCTACAAGCAAAATAGCTTTTTAACCAGCCCTTGGTAAAACTGCAGAAACTTGTAGAGAAGAATCAAATGGAGCAGCAGGAGTAGGGCTGGAAACAGTATTAATAGCAGAGTGATCATTCAGTTCCCAAGAAAGAGGAACTTGCTATTTAAGGCTCTCCAAAAAACACACAGCTATAAACTTCTTTTTCAGTCACAGTGATACCACTGAGTGTTATTAAATCTTTCAAGTGAATTGATTGCATGTACTCAGATAAACAGTGATTGCTTTGGATAGGAACAAAACTCAGGGCAGGAAACTTAGAGGCAGATCTGGATTTCTTCTTCCAGATGAAGAAGATGAGTGTGAACAGTTCTGTGGGTAGGGTCATTTCTAATGTATTGGAAGTGGTTTAATTTTAAACCTGTTTACATTTGACCTATTAGGTTGCAGACATTCTTTCTTCATTAGTCTTGGCTTGAAAAGATAAGCTTCTCTGTTTAGAGTTTAAATGAGCTGGAACAAATGAGATCAAATTGCTTTTCCCAAATATTTATAGACTGCAATAGCGCATGCTGTCATCTAGAGAACATCACCTGCATGTTTCTTTAGTTGGAGTTTGCTTTCTTTTAAAAGTTTGTTAGTATCTTGAAAGTGATAGTTTTGTTCTTGTTTTGAATGTTTTATTTTAAGTGCCAGGACTTTAAGCAATATTTTTCACAGTGTTTTGCTTCCAATAGTCATTAAGACCCCTTCTAATTTTAATACATTTTTATTCCCATCTGTAAAAAGCTTGTGAAAGTTCTGGCAGTTTTGATCGATTCTTCTGTCTTAACACTTTACCCCTTTCATGTCTGTTCTGATATCCATCCACTTCATAGCATATCTGTTGCTTCCCAACTGGATGGCTTCTTTTATTATTAGTCCTCCCAAAGACCCTGGAGTTCCCACCACTCTAGTCCTGGGGGAAATAAAAAAGGTAATTTTCTGGTTTATGTTGTGCTCTCAAGATTTTTCTTTTAACCAGGGGAGGGAAGCATCATTTTGAAGCATGTGTGTGTTGGAAATTTTGTGGTCAACTCTGCCCATGGAAGGTCCTTCCCGGATTGCTCTTGTTTCTCTTTTTAAAGCTAAGCAATCAGGCAGGAAGCAAGTGCTGTAGGAGTGTTGTTGAAACATGGACCCTTTTGCCTTTTAGGCTGATGGTCACAACTTTGGTTACAACCAGAAGGTGATGTTTAGTGTCACATGTGTTGCGTACCGTATTAGTTGGCTATGCTCTCTGCTGTCTGATTTCTGGTGGAAAGATGGCCAGTGTGTGGAGAAAAATTGAGAAGTATTTTACTTTCTTTGAAAATTGGCATGAAAACTATGGGAATAGAGATCTAATATTTGTTGGATGACTCAACAGTGAATTTATGAATTTATACCAGTGAGGAATTTCAAAATAAACTGTTGTAAACTGTCCTCTGATTCCTTGCTAAGTCAGATTATCTGAGGTCATGACTACTTTATAGAGGCTTCTTGACTGATTTGCTCTTAAAAGTTCTTAAATAATTGTTAATATACTGTCCTGGTTCTGTCCAGGACAGGGTTATTTTTGCAGTAGCTGGGGGAGGGCATGGCCAGGACCCTGAGGTTATTCTATACCAGGTCATGATGCAGAGGGGGGAGGGTCCCTTCTGACTGGGCTGGTGACCGACTGTGGGGTTGGGGCAGTGCCAGATTCCGGGTGGTGAGCACTCATGTGTGAATCATTTGCCTCCCTTGTACACTCTTATTAATATTATTGCTGTTACTGTTTGTTTCTTCTTTCATTGCTGTCTCTAGTAAATTGTTCTTATCTCAACCCATGATCTTTACCTTTTATGCCTCCAATTCTCCACTCCATCCTACCATGGGGGGAGGGAGAAGTGGGAGTGAGCTATCGGTGCGTACTTTGGAATGTTTCTGTGGGAACACTAAATTGGGCAATACCATTCCTAGACTGCAACGTATACACAGTACAGAATACTGATTCAGGAAAGGTCTCCTATATTTTCCACTTCAGTAAGAAATCCTGTCACTCCCTCTGCTAATTGGAAGCCCTTTAATTCACCTTAGTCCCTAGCATCTTCCTCTGGATAGTGTAAAACTGGAATGATCATGCAACTAGAGTGGTCAACAAAGAATTGAAACATAGCATTTGAACATGCATTTTCTGTCACGAATCATCTGAAGAGTGTTAATTAGCTGCTTCATGTAGTGCTGTTTCTTTCTAAGCTACTTACTTGAAGTGCTGAACATCACCCTTAAATGACTGGACACCTTGAATCCTCATGTAGGGCTAACACTTGAAAAGTTAATGCCTCTGTCTGTCTGTATATATGTTTTCTAGATAGCTTGCACACCCTCACAGATGTGTTATGCAATGCACATGTTGGCTGGGAGTTGTTTTCATCTGAGATACCTACAATTGTCATGTTTTGCTGAATTTAAATGTTTTCTCTTGTTGATTGTCATTAAGGTTGTATATGTTGGTTGCCTGCAGCGGGCCAGAACATGAATTAATCGGAAATAGCTCAGCTGCCAAACTGCACAAGCAGCATGTGGAACAGAAGGAGCTTTCAGCTGAGTAACCTCTGCTGACTTGAGGAAAACATAGCTAGCTCGTGTCTGTCTTTGACTTTCAGAGTGCTTGGAAAGCCTTGACAAAGTTGTTTCTCTTACTCTGTTCCAGACTGAGATTGTGTGACTGGTGTTCTCTCACCACCCTTATCCAAGTTCAGTTATCATAGTGGAAGAACATTAGCCATAGAATTGTTAAACCAGTTGCTAGTTCCTGAAAGTTCAGGTTTCTGGACTGGGCTTTTGGTTCAGGTCTGCTAATTTGTTAAGGTCTACCTTTGTTTTAGGAAAAAGATTCCCAGAATATATAAAAACATGTTACACAGGAATAAGACTTTTCCACTACCAAATGAGCATGTATTGGCTACTCTTGTCGTACATGTGGGTTTAAATACAAACCAGTTTTAAGTTGCGCTAATTCTCTATATATGAACTATAATGAAACTTAAGTGAAAACAAAACCCTGCTGCTGTTTGTTTTATTTGGATATTGGCAAAGCTTGAGGCATGCTTTTTCTTCCTTCCTTCATAACTATTTCAATAAAGCACAGACAAAATTAACGAAGAATTACTCTGTCCCTATTTGTAAGTGAAAACAAGCATCTCTGAATGCTCTATTGTTAAGGTATGCACAGTATTTGCATAGTATAGAGTATTTTATTGCTGCTGTAGAACTACTTTTTGCAACCTCATTTTTGGGGAGTTTAACATGGAAAATGGGTTTAGGTCTTTCTTTAGAAGAAAGAATATTGCTTTAAATAGAACAATCAAAGTAGGCATGAAAAGGCTTTGAAAGTAGCATGTGCATGGTCTGATGTCTGAAGAACTCCGGAGTAAGTGTGTTTTAACAGCATCATTCACCCTTTTTTTTTTCCTACCTCTGTCCTGTGGCATCCTTATCTGAAGTCACTGTTCTGACTGAAGGGTGAAAATCAGCCTATGCTACATGCGGACGGAACCTGAAAGCCAATCAAGCAAAGTATGAAAATACTTCAGGTGTTGAAAATACTTGTTTCATTACTTAGCCTATGGCATAGTGTCCTCATGGTAGCTTTCATTTGCCTTCATATTCTCAGTGTCAAGTTACTCTGAGCCCTCTGAGAAGGGCTTTAACAGCATGTTAGAAGTGCTGCTTTGCATTGCCTGTACCTCAGATAACTTTGTTTCAACTTATTCCAGAGCTGTATGTTGTTGCTTAAACACTTTCAGGTTGAAGCTCTCAATTGAATGAGAAGCCATTACCTTGAGCCTTACCTTGATGGGGTATCTTGGTATGTGTCTCAAGACAGTGAGTTGTCTCACAAGCTCAGAGATGATGTCTTTTAAACTGTAGGCTCTTGTTTCATTACTTTTGATACTTTGCTCATCTCCTTCGTTTCTGTCACCTTATATTTTTGATTCTTTTGAAGTTGCAAGTAAATTTTTCCACAAATGTTTTGTTTTCATTATTGTATTAAGAAGAGATAAAAACAATGTACATCCACTGCAAGTTCAGGAGCCTCGTCTTAAAACAGATGCCGTGCTGGAATGGTGAAGTGGAGAATCAGGCCCAAAATAATGATTGATTTTAATTTATTGTAAACATGGGATTTTTTTTTCCAAGAAGCAATTTTTTTGTGGATGAAAAGTGCCCAGAATATCTGAATTGACTCTAACATTACAGCCATCCAAAACATTCATAATAAAATCCAAACCAGCTCAAACATACTTGGTTTTTAGTGTTTCATTATAAACCCTTAACGCAGCCAAGGTTAGTCAACTCTCCAAAAACCTGGCCAGGACTGTGAGGGAATCTAAGAATGAGAGAATCTAGGTCAGGGGGTTTTTTTGTGGATGGAAACATGTAAAACTTGGTTTTACATGGTTTCAGCTTTTTAGCCATGCAAAAATATGAAGTTGCACTAAGCTCCAGGTGAGCAGGACAGCTGAAATGAGTGGCCTGCGTCCTTCGTTGTGTCTACATAATCCTATCTCCTTGCATGAGCTATTTAGGTTCCAGTGCCTTGTATTGGGTTCATGAAGAAGAGGACAACGCTCATCACTAATCTATATGGCACAAAAGACATCTGTAATTGTAGTCTTTATTTGGTCTTTTGGGGCATTATTTCAGAGCACAGGTCAAACAGGAGAGAGAACGCAGGGCAGATTTTCAGGAGAGTTGACCCTCCCACTGGCAGTGCTATCTGTTGAAGTATGTGTCCTCCAGCATCACAGGACACAGGACTGAAAGTTTCTTGGAGCTATAACCATGACTGTATAAGCAGAGTGCACTATCCAGGCACATGAGTAAAAGGATTTTCTGTCCCCAGCACAGAGTGCTTGTTTATCCGCAGTCTTGGCATGTTCTGGTGGGTCTGAGGAAGAGGGGAAGAATGTGCCCGGTATGTACACTTAGCTGTGATCTGGGGAAAAAGCTGTTCCTAGCTGAGGCAGTGGAACATTTGATGTCATCAAGCATAAGATTTAGTAGTATTTCTTATAGTCTTCATCTTTAAGTGTTAGGAATGCATTAATGGGTAGGTAAGTTCATTCCCAGAAGGACTAAGCTCTGGTGATCGAGGACCCCTTTCGTGCTGGCAGCGTGTAGCTGGTTCAAAGGCTAATCAAAGCTGAAACTAGCCTAGTGTGAAAAATGTAGGTGGAAAGGGTACTGCCCACATCTTGCCTCATACATGTTTGGTCCTCTCCTGTGTGAATAGGTTGTCAGGGAATTTCAAAATGTGATGGATTCTCCAATGTGCATACTCAACTGTTCTTTTCTCTTCACTGGCCTCCTAAGATTCATTGTGGGCTATGTTGTGTGGTCTTCTGTGCAGTGGAAAGATCTTTTGTGGCAACTTCTTGACAATGACTAATAAATCTTTACTTTTTAAAGGCTTCAGTTGTAGCTGCACTGTAGCTGGGAGAACTGAGGAAGTTTCACAACAAAAATCATGATTATGAAAGCAGTCTTTCAATGGGATCTGGACTTACAGCTATCCTGTATCATAAATCACCGGGCTAGTAGACAACTCAAAGTACCAATTATGTCCAGAATTATTTTGGGTACTGTGACATTATTAGTGCTAAAATTCCTCTATTGCCTCAGCCAGCAGAAACTCTCAATGGATTTTTGTTTGTTTTGTGTGTATGAGAGATTGTTCGGTTTCTTTGTTTAGGGTTTTTTGGTACATTTAAAGCAAACTCATCTTCAGTGCTGGTGTCAGTAGTCATTTGCGTACTCATAGGACAAAATGAACGTCTGGATAGAAAAGCAGAACATGAAAATGAAGTGTGATCCTGAGTGACATCCTGAGAAAGCAGGTTGTTTTGTCAGATAAATATAAGTACACTTCATAATAAGAATGGTGGTTTTACCCTTCTCACAAATGTTGTGGGGGAGACAGAATATGATAAAAGCAAAATGTAAGAAATGAAGAGTCACTGAAAAAGAGGTTGGTGTTTCTAGTTTGATTCTCTGTTTTAGGAGCTCTTGAGTTAACTGTAGGAATGGACAAAACAAAAGTTTGTTTCTGTAGGCAAATTCTGAAGAGAAGAATATACTAAATCTGCTGGAGTGCTGTTTCCAGCTTAAAGCAGCTATCCACAGAATTCAATTCTTCTTACTGAGAATTAAAATTATTTTAATAAGGCCAGTTACATCTCATTAGGATTAATGTGTAAGGCAAAAATGCAAGAAAAAGAAGTGGTAAGGAGGCTAAATAGCCAAGTAATTCTGTCGTGACCTTAACCTTCAGAAAAAGGAACAGACCTGATTTTCAGACTCTTCAATTAATTTTATTTTAATTTCTTCCAACATATTGCCATTTTATAGAAGTGGATGCCAGATCTACAGCTTGTAGTCAGCCTCTGAAGGTGTGGACAGAGAGGGGACTGTAAAGTTTTTTGAGATGTCCCAGCCTGCCTCTTAGAGGGGCCCCCTACTTTTTGTGCAACTCAAAAACCAGAATTTCATCTTGTGCCAGAGGAGCCTGGTAAGTGTGCCTGCTGCTCCCCTGCTTGGGGCCTGCCTGCTTGCCTAGTCATGCCCGGACAAGCACACACGGCTTTTACATTGCAGGGGACTGAGTAAAGGCACGTTACTCTGTGCCAGGTGCTCAGTGTTGTGTAGGGCAGGGGATGGCTCTTGGGCACAAGTCTTGAGAGTCAGTGGAAGGGCTGAAAGTTGGGTCGTTCACACTGGTGGTACCACTGCTGAAGGCTGTGAGTGGGATGGCGCCGTGAAGTGACTGAAACTTTACAGCAAGTTCTTTCTGTGTTGTCTGGATCATTATGTTATGCACTATAAACATACTTTTCACCTTCATATTCACATATGAAGAAGTGAATATGAATTCACATATGAAGAAACTGAAGCTTTCCATTTACACTTTAGCTAGTGCTCCTAGTTTTCCTGAAATGCATATAAAGTATCTCACTGGGATCTTCAGAATGTGTTTTATTTAAACTGCTGTTTTTCACTTCATGTTTTGGTTTTGGTGGGGGAAGGGAGTTGTGATGGCGTTCAAGTACTATTGACTCCCTCTTGTGGCTAACTTAAAAAGACAAACAAACAAAAAACCTCATCAGTGTTCGTTCTAGTATTGTGGTAATTTTATTGTGCATGTTTTAATGCCTATTAGAGACTGATTTTTCTGTATCTGAAACCTTTCTGAATGCTTCTCTTGGATGTCCTTTAAATTTTTAACATGGAGAGGGGAGGCAGAATATCATAAAAGGCTGAAATTAAATAGTAACAGTTTATTTATTTCAGGTGCAGGTGAACATTTGTGTTTAGGCAGGTTTCAATCAGGGAACTCGTCTTCTGGGAAATGCTGTTTCTTTGCAATCAAATAGTCCTTCCCCTGCTCCATGATCTAAATATTTCTGCATTTTAGCAGGTCTCAGATGACTGTGCATTTATGATGTCTCTTTACCTTGCTTGGTTGGGGGTTTTTTCCTTCTCTAACAATTTATCACAAATATTTTTATTGCTAATATAGATTCTCTAATTTAGAATATTCTACTATCTGATCTCTGTTGCTAAAGGCTTAATTTTTACAAGTGCCTCTTAGTGGACTGGCATGGCTTTTATTCCATCACAACAACATGGAAATCTGTGCTTTTGCTAGCATGTGTTCCCCAGGCTGTTCCAAGGCACTTTTTCACATGTCATTAAATTACATCATCAGATATTTAATGACTAGATTATACTGCCTTTGTTCTTAAAATAAAGGATTAAACCCATTTTGTTCATCTGGTTTTAGAAACAGTTGTCTCCATGACTAAAGAAAGATGTTAAATGAAAAGTTGCATTGGTTGTTACAAGACTTTTAACCTATTTTCTGGATACCAGTTAAGATGTATTTAATGTTAAGTATGAAATGAACATTTTTTTTTCCTTTTGTTTTCAGGACTTGTTTAAAATAGAGTAGACATAAAATATTTAGTAGAACTCTTAACTGTAGTCACTGTATTTAGCATAGTTTAACTACAGGCTTGATCATGGAAATACTGAATTGAGAACATGGAGGTCTTGGTCCTCATTCATCAAAGATCTGGTGATCAACAGACATACAGATCTTTCTTAGGGCTGTCCATTATTTCAGTTTTAGTCTGGGGCCCACCTGCTGAAGTTCCCTTGTTTTGTTACCTCAGAGCACCCTTTCTCTGTGGCACTGCCCACATGCAGGTTGATGGTTACATTTATCCAGTTGGTGAGTGCCACTCATCAGGCTGGTACTGAAATTTGTTTGAAGCGCTGGTCTCCTGAATCACATCCAAAGCTGGTGGAAGCTACAGAGAAGAGGGAAGCTAGGAGTTGACATTTACTCCCCTCACATACTTGTCTATACCAGTGTTCTGTATCAAATTCACCATGCCACTACGTGGCTTGGACAGCCCCTGGGTCATGTCTGTAGATACCAACATTAAAAAGTGTATATGTAGGCTGCAGGGCACAAAAATAAAGTAAAAGCTTTTATTCAGCTTGTACTTCGATTTCTTTTTTTTTGCAACTGAGTAGTAGCACCAAGGAAAGACTATCACCTCAGTTGCTCTAACACTTTGGGTTGTGCCTCCCTGTCAGCTGAGTTAGGGATCCAGATGAAAATCTTCCGTCTCATTTCAGCTGGCCAAAGTTCACCTGGAGCAGAACCACAGGTCTGTCAATTGACTGACTTCAGAAACTTATTGATTCTCCAAGGGTTGAAGGCGACAACTGCTGAATGATTTTAAAGGATTTTGTATGTGCATTTATTTGCAAAAGGCCCAGTTTTTTAACTTCTAGAACCCTTAGTCAGGCACCTGATAATGCACATACATAGAGCGTAACTGTGAGCAAGTGCACTGAGATGAATAGCAGTGCTGCTGCTGCCTAATGAGCTGTGAGGCCTCCTTATCCTGACCTGTTCCTGAAGTGCTGCTCCTACAGATAGACCCCTTCTCTGTCTGAGAATGCTGCTCCCTTTAAATCAAGGTGCAACACAAAGTGCTGACACTCTCCCACATCTCACTTTGATTTGGGAAGCAAATGTAAACAAGTTTCTAACAACACTGGAAAATGTATTTTTTAACAATATCTACCACACACAAAATTGGTTATGTTTCAAAGATTCTGTATGGCTTTCACTATTCTATGCTCTTATACATTATCAAAATCAGAATTAAACCTATTAAAAAACCCTCTTCAGAGCACTTTAGAGAATATTTTTATGTTTTGTTAAAATATGAAACAAAGCTGAAGCTTAAACTCTTAAAAACTTGTCTTTGTTTTCACCACATATTTTTTCAAAGATGTGAACTTTCTGTATTTTACAGTATTTCAAGAGTTACTAGGATAAAAAAATGAGCACTATTATATATTCAAAGGTCAGGTGTTTATGCCTGACTTCTAAGGCAAATCTAGATACATATGTATATATGAGGTAAATTCTGACTCATCACCCAGGCTTTATACAGTGTAATGCTAGCCAAGCTACATAAATGCCAGGCGAAGTTACAAGGTGGGCTTTGTCAGATCTGGTATTAGAATAAATGTTTCTGGCTTTTTCTGATTATACCATCAAAGTAAATTCTGAAGTCTTGACCTTAGTAATTTTATTAATATAGCAGTCTTTTGGGCAAACATCTATTGTGCTTTCCATATTTTTGGTTTTGTTGGCACAGTGTTTTTTCTTACATGGCTCAACAGTATCACATACTGTCTTACACTTTGGCATGTGTAAGTACTGTGGTACAGGAACAGTCTAGATTTTAACAGCATGTATATTTTTATGTTATGAGCTAAAATGCAAATGTCTTAATTTCATCAGTTGGGCCGTGTTGTTTTTTCTTTATTCTTGCTCCTTTGTAAAACTCTTATATCATTCTGAAAATGGTCAATTAAAGACCTACCCTGCCTTTTGCAAACAGGCTTGTGCTGTACAGATTTGTTTGATACAAAACACAGCTTTTGTAGCTATTAGATACATAATCAGCAGGGATATGTTTCCCCCAGCTCTTTCCTGAGCAGAAAGTTGCCAGATTATTTCACTCTTTTTTTTTTTTTTTTTAAAGTTTGTATTCTTCAAACTGTCTCCTGGATTCTGAATAGGTGAAGTAATTTCCACATATAGATGGTTCATGCCTTCATACATGAGCCTACTTTTCCCTTCTGGATTCCTACAAATAAATTAACAAGTGAAGCTATAAGCCAGTGACTAACCAGCAGCATGCTCAGCTTCTCTGTTCTCTTCCAGACTCCTGCTTGGCTCTGTCGGTGGTGTTGGGTTGTGGTCCACGTTGTGCTGGCAGGGAGCTAGCTTCACATGGCTCCTTCTGGCTTTGCATGTCACTAGTGGAGTCTCCTTTTAGTTTTTATAACTCTGTATGTCTTCAAAGGCAGCCCAGCCTATCCTTTCTTGTACTTGAACAAAGAGCTTCCCAGATTGAAAAGGGATGCCAAGCTGGGTACTTTCTCCAGGTGTCAGGGAGAATGCAGGTAGCAGTTGCAGCCTGTCTGGGAACATGCATGTTGTAAAGCAAAACCTTCATCATGTGCACTTTTCTTTCCTGTGCTCCTTTCTGTCATAAATGGATTTCAGAATTTTCATTGGGTTAGTTTGATGTCTTGGGTACTTTTATTAATAAAAGTAAGAGAAGTCCACTCGCTATTATTTTTATATTTTAAAAGGAATATATTTAAATTTATAATATAAATTTACTACTTAATATGTTTATTATACATTATTTTTTAATGTTTTATAAATATAATTTATGTTCAAACTTCACTTTTAATTAAAAATCAAGCAAAACCTCATGCAATCTAAATGTAAACGTCTCCTAGAACTAGGAGGTATTTAGATATTTGTCTATTTCATTTCAGTAACTTTTGTGATAAGAAGTAATGAAAAATGTGTTTCCCAGTTATGTAATAATATATTTATATATTTAATAATTTAACAATATGAATATATACAAAAATAAATATAATAAAAATCAGCTCTCCAGCCTGTTGATGACCCCTCTGGTTTTTGCCAGTATATTCTGTTAAGATCTGACATGAGATTGATGAGGTACCATATGACAACAACTTCCTTTCAGTGGTTGCTGGCCATAGGGGCTGGAGTTTCTGCATTTGCTCATAGGCTTATTTTCCCCTTGAGCTGGAAACAGGTTTCAGCTGTTGACAGTTAGTGCCTCTGAGCCATGTGTTATACCTGTGAGTAAAATGTTCAGCAATTTCCCCTTCAGTAAGGAAATGCTTGAAGTAGGGACCCCTTTTGGTGTCCCAAGGGGCTGAGTGAGGCCAGCACTGTAGCTGTGGCAGCCGGCTGCCTCTCAGGATCTGCTAGCTCACAGCCCCACAATCCCCAGGCACCTTTTCTGGCAGCAACATGGTTCCCTTCCCCACCAGAGGCTGTGGTAAGGTGGCTCATGTGCTGCACACGTCATGGCATCTCGGGACATGGAGGAGGGAGATCCATTGACAGGCTGCGGTGTGGTTGAGGAAAATAATCCAGAAGAGCAGACTCCTTTTCTGTGTATGAGTCGCCAGCTGGTGATACTGCATGGCATTGGGTAAATACAGGGTATGTGAGCAGCCACAACTCTTCAGGTAATCCAGAGTAGCAACTTTGAACTCACAGAGGGGAAGGCAATGCTCTCCAAGATGAGATGAGAGAATGGAGGCTGGCTGCAGAGCATCTGGTGTATTCTTCGCTGGGTAAAAAACTGGCTGGGTGGCTGAGCCCAGAGAGTTGGGGTCAGTGGAGTTAGATGTGGTTGATGGCCTGTCACAAGTGGTGTTCCCTAGGGCTCAGTTTTGGGGCTAGTCCTGTTTAATACCTTTATCAATGTCCTGGATGAGGGGATCAAGTTGCACCCTCAGTAAGTTCACAGACAATGCAAAGTTGAGTGGGAGTGTTGATCTGCTGGAGGATAGGAGGGCCTCCAGAGGGATCTGGATAGGCTGGATCGATGGACCAAGGTGAATTGTATGAGGCTTAACAAGGACAAGTGTTGGATTCTGTCACAACAACCCCATGCAGTGCTACAGGCTCGGGGAAGAGTAGCTGGAAAGTGGCCCAGTGGAAAAGGACCTGGGGGTGCTGGCTGACACCCATCTGAACATGAGCTAGCAGTGTGTCCAGGTGGTCAAGAAGGCCAATGGAATCCTGGTTGTATCAGAAATAGTGTGGCCAGCAGGACCACAGCAATGATTGTCCTCCTGTACTCAGCACTGGTGAGGCCTCACCTTGAATCGTGTGTTCAGTTTTGGGCCCCTCACTGCAAGAAAGACATTGAGGTGCTGGAGCGTGTCCAGAGAAGGGCAGCGGAGCTGGTGAAGGATCTGGAGCATAAGTCCTACAAATGTCTGAGGGTAGTGGGGTTGTTTAGCCTGGAGAAGAGGAGGCTCAGGGGAGACCTTATTGCCCTCTACAACTCCTTGAAAGGAGATTGTGGCAGCGTGGGATTAGGTCTGTTCTTCCAAGCAGCTAAGTGATAGGACAAGGGGAAATGGCCTCAAGCTGTGCAAGGGTAGGTTTAGATTGGAAATTATGAAAAATTTCTTCACTGAAAGTGTGGTTAAGCATTGGAACAGGCCGCACAGCGAAGTAGTGAAGTCACAACCCCTGGAAACGTTCAAAAAACAAGTAGATGTGACACTCTGTGGTATGATTTAGGGGGCATGGTGATATTAGGTCAAAGGCTGGACTTTTTATGATCTTTGAGGTCTTTTCCAACCTAAATGAGTCTATGGTTCTATGATCTGCATTGGGGATAGTTTGGTTCCTGCAAGCAAAGGCTCCAGATGTTACCGAACTAGAATGAGAAATAAACGGCACTCATTCTTTTTTATGAAAAATCAGCAAATTAAATGATTTAAGGACATGGGAGATGCCTTCCTTGTATACTAGCTCTTGCATTAGGCAGTTAAATAATAAGGTAATATATTGCGTTTTTTTTTTCCCTCTCTGTCATTCCTCTTTCATTCTTTGTAGTTACTCAGGAACGTTGCTTAAATGGTTGCAAAGATGGTGGCAGAATAATTTTTCTTAAAAAGTTGAAACCAAATTTCAGCATATTGGTAATTACTTCCAGACCTGACTGGTGGTGATTCTAAAAGAATAAACTCTTTGAAGATGTTGCAAAATATCTTTCAAGTTTCTATGAATTTAGTAATTTCTCACTGCAGAAGGGACTGTCATGAGTGCATATTACCTCCTGCATGGACAGGGCTCCTTATATAACAGCATGTTGTTCTTAGAACTCTAAAAATAAGCTAAAAGAAATGAGTAGAGAAAATCCGTCTCATAAGTTGTTCCAGACCTTGGTCTGGACTTGATGTTAAACTTGATGTTAAAAAAAAAAATCTTCTTTCCAATAAGAATGTCTACTGCAATTTTCAAATGTTATTCATAATTATATGTTTTATATCCAAAGTTGAGTTGTCCTCTATCAAATTGTCTTTTCCTACTGGCACTTACAAACAGTTATCCTGGACCTTCTCTATAAGGTAAATATCCTCAGCTGCTTGAATTTCCTAGTCTGCTGAAATATGCTTTAGTCATTCTTGTGGCTCTTATTGATCTCTTTCCTTTTTTTCCATCCTATTTGTGTTGTGAGCAGCGGAACAGAGCGATATGCTAGCTGAGGTTACGTTAGTGCCAGTAGAGACAGTGTTATCTTCCTGCTTGGTATTCCCTTGTCTGCATACTCATGAAAGATGATAATATTGTATTATATACTATTTCCCCCCACAAAACAGAGAGATAAAAATCTAGTATGTTCAACCAGTTGCCTTCTGGTTGAACAGCAGATCCCCTGAATTGGAGTATGGAAAAGATGCTTGTTTAGAATGTGTCAGTTTCCTTACTAGGTTGTACTCCGTGGGCGTCCTGAAAAGGTTATTAGGTTTTATGAGAGGTAACATAGCTTGAATCTTTACGAGGCCACTTCCAACAACTGCTGTCTTTTCTGATGACAGAGAAGGGGAACTTTCAGAATTAAAATCAGTATTTTTCCTACATGTTAGAGAGTATGCTGGTACATGATGCTTCCACATCCCATCTGAACATCTGAAGGCAACTGCAGGCAGCACTTAATTTCCCTTACACCTTTTAGGAATGTTTTTGGTTTTGATCAACTGGAATAGACAATATCTTGGCACTCATTTGCATCTACACTGCAAGGACTCCAAGACAGAGGTAAGCCTAAGAGTGGAGCAAAGATTCCTGAGCTGGATCAGTGGCAGCACCTCAACTATACCTCACTTACGTCTAGAAGGATCTGAAGCACCTGAGAAATGAGTTATATTAGCTTTGCTGGTGGGAACTGCCATTTTCGATTTCACAGTACAAATCACTCTCTCCTGGCATATGTGGATACTACCTCAGGGCACAGGCATCTAAAAACATAGAAATTCTGAGCTTTATTGCTAAGAAGCAAAACAGATACTTGGAACACAATAGAACAAGGAAATAGATGAATGAGGGAGAGCAGATTGGCAGAATGCATCAATTTTTCTTCCCTTAAACCACCAAATTGGGGTTTTTTTAAGGTTAAGTGAAACCAAGCAACCACATAATAAATTTTTTAAAAATAAAAATGAAACCCCATATTTATTGCATTTCTTGAATAAGCTATATCTCCCAAAGGCATTTAAAATCTTTCTTACCATAGACTTATTTGATAGTTCAGTCACAGCGTGGCCATGGTCTGATAAGTATAATTAGCCAAGAGCATCACCAGCCTGGAGGACATTGTTGCTGTTTCATGCCTTAATAAACATGTCTGTGAAAGGAAATACAAAAAATAGAGAAATTTTTAGTGTCAATACAAGCATGGAAAATAACTCACATTCCTTAAAGATCTTTTGCAGGATGAATCATAGCATTGCCTAAGTAAATCACATGGAGCTGAGGAGGAGGGCCTGCCTGGCAGCATTAAGTTGTCAGGGATGGAAAACAATTAGAAGTGATTGTTAGCAGATGGAGGTAAGGCTGCTGCTGGCTTGGAGGGCAGCACTGAGCAGTGTCTTCTTGATGCAGCTTTGCAACATCCCACTTTTCTATGGGCAGTGTGCGTCAAGGTTCACAGGTGGGATTTGTGAGGAGAGGTAGTTTATTTGTTGGAGCAAGTAATATAATATTAATGGGTGGGAGGAATACATGTTTTTGGATGCACAAGCTGTTCTGCTGATCCAAAATAGCTGCAGCAGTCTTCACAGCTCATTAACAGTTTAACAACTGTTTGGAGCATAGATAAAGTGTGTTGGTCCAGCCATCTGACAGCAGGAGTGATGGGTGACTATAAAGCAAGGTGGACAAATTGTGAGCTCTTACGGGAAACAGCATAACCTGAAACTTATACTGCCTGTGTATTGGGGAGGGGCTATCTGGGAGGAGGGAGGAGAGTTGGAAGTATCTTAAGACCAGTATTCCTGTTGAGTCTGTAGGTTTTTTTACTTTTTGTTTTGGTGTCCAGTGGAACCTACATGAATATTTATTTCCAGCTCTGTCTTCTGAAGGGTTCTTACCCATTTCCTTCAAGGATCTAGACTGAGCAGTCACTGGGTTGTTAGGGTTTTTTGCCTCTGGTAACTGGATATTTCTGGCCTTTATCAACTGTGAGTTCACTCTGGCATCTACTGGCTGTGGTTTTCTACCCATAGTTTCCCTGAGGGCATTTTGCCCGCCAGATGGCATGTATTGCTTATTAGGAGGTGCAAGCCTCTGCTTCTGTCATGTTTCTTATTATGTCGCAAGTGGGATTTACCACCACAGTTGTAAAAGTGTGTCAGAAAAACGTTAACCCAAGCACTGTTTAGTTCCTTTTGACATGTTGAGTTTAAAAGCATTAATACATTTCTAATATTGTATGAATTTAGCAAACTGAAGCCTTGTTTAAAAGTGTAATTAGAGATGGAGAAAGGTTTCTAGGAAGACCTTTCTTTGAGGCCTGTATGGTTTGTGGTTGCAGCTGAAATTAGCTGAAGTGAACTGGTGGTACATCACCACTTTGCCAGTCAGGGGTGAAATGTTCAGTCTACTTCTGCTTGGCCACCATCTCCTTTGGGTTATGCAGAAACTGTGCAGGGATGGTGTCGGTACTTTGGTGAGCAAACTAGGCCATGTTTTAGCAATGCAAGTGCTACATAGCCCCTTTTCTTTCTTCTTCTGTGGAACAGAAAGGTAAAATATCACTATTTGTGATAAATAGGCAAGATAGAACCCTTGGTTTATGAAGTAAAATTTCAGATACCCCTTAATGGTCATCAAACATGTGACTTACCTCTTATAAAGAATAGGAACTAATATGGCCCAGCTGGGATCTGCCTTGCACTGTACTCTAGGCAGAAGACTGTTTGAGCATGACAAGGTTGTAGCCTCCATTTTTGCCCATGAGTAGTTCACTTCTTTGATGGACTTGAGGGTGGCACATCCACTTTTTGCTTCCTTCTTTTCGACCTGATCATGCTATACATCAAGTCAATTGGTTCTATTGACCAAGAGAAATTTTGGAAAGAGAATGGATGCAACAGATCCTTCTTCACAGCATCAAACATGCGTAACTGTTTGGAACTGATGCTGATTTATTCTACAGCATCTTTAAGAAAGTCTGGTGAGATGGCCCATCAGTAGCAGGACAAAATGTGATTTGATGTCTTAAAGCCCCCCTCAGAGATGGAAGAGTTGGTGATCAGATGTAGTTTGGTACATCCTGTACCTTGTGGGGTGGGAGCCTTCGGCTAGTTTCCTGAAACTCCCAACATTTTACCCCATTTTCTCACTGCATTGACCTAGGCATTTGGAAATCCTTCATCCTTGGGGTAAGTTTTGTGCTGAATATATGCCTGATTTCAGTTACAGCATTAAATAAATGTGTCTGTGTTACCTGCTTATGTGTCCAATCCAGAAAGTTCATACAATGGACCAATTTATAGGGCAGTGAAGATTATTTGGAAATAACGTGAAGCTTCGTTCTGGAACCCATTCAACAGTGTAGAATATATATGCTTGCTAAATAAGACTGGATTTAAGCACTTCGTGCTAAGCTTTTTATGCACATTTTCTCTTTTGATTGTCGGAAGCAATTGGGATTTTATATACCATGTTTCAAGAAACAGAATTTAAAAATATGAATATAACTTGAATTCTGTTGTAAACCATGTAATTTTCTTTGCAATCGCATTCAACATGGGAACATATTTTATATTAAAATGAAAATGGGGCATGAGGGGAAAAGACCTTCATTAAGATTAAGAATAAGATGGCAGAAAGGATTGCTTCTAATAGTCATCAAAACTCACTAACCAATTGAATTTGTCTGTGAGTAGCAAGGCTAGTGTCTGGAGTAGTTATATGGTAACGGCATGAGTTCTTAGGTATTTCTCCCAGTGGATAGTTTACAGTGGTTCAACACTGTTCATTTAAAAGACATTTGCTTGAGAACAAAAATATATTATTTCATATATCTAACAAGCCTGCAGAGGCTGAGAGTGGTTCAAAACCTACACCTTCATCTCTTTCCCAGTGTCTGGATATTCTGTTTTTGAAAGCAAAGGTTAAACACTGGAAATCCTTTGCCAGATGTCTGTAAGTACCTTCATGTTATAGTTTCATTGTCATAAGTTAGCTTTCCATAGGTCTCTTCAGGTACTTGATTTCTGGGTCTGGTCTTGTATCCTTTTTCATTCTTGCTGCATATATCCCAACTGCAACATGCCTCGCTAATGACGAAGGCGCTGTGGCTGTCACAGCTTGCTTGAGCTCATGGCAGGAGAGTTACAGATCACGTCTCTCTGCAGCAAACCTTGGGTTTCGTTGTGACCCCTGGCAGAAAACTCCCTAGTATGTGAGATGATGTAGAGCATTACATCTATTGACACTTCAAAGGGCTGCTTTTGGCCTCTTAAAACTGGCCTCATTTTGGCTGCAGCACAGCACATCCCACCTGGGGTTCAGTGATCCATTTCTTCTGACATGTAAGAGAAGAGATTGTGGTGCTGCCTTCCCCAAATGTGAGCTAGAGCCAGACTTTGGAGAGGCAGGGCTCAGCTGTGCGAGTCATGCAGTGCTGTGACACAATAGGATGCTCTTACAACTAGAGCATTTTGGCAATCCAGTAAATGATGCGGCTCCAGGTGGAGTCAGATCAACCCAGCTGACAGGGTAGAACCTCCTGCATCTGGCTTGGCACTGAAAGAAATATGTCTTGTAAATCTGTCCTGTGGTGTGACAGGTTTGCAGTATCCAGAAGAGCAGAAACAAACTCTCCTTGAAGTAATTAAGTGTTCTGCAAATAGTGAGAAATCCCCTGGAACATTTCACTTTGTCCGTCCCTAGGAACTTGGGTTAAATCCTACAGAATCTCTTTCTCTAACAGTAATTCCTTTCTGTTCCTTAATGCTCCTGGTTTTGGAGAGCCTTTTTGTCCCCATGTGTGCCAAAGTAATGCTGTTGTAATTCCTTCAGCTTGTCATATAATTTCTCTAGTCTGAGTACTCCTAAGAGAACGCAGAAACGGGTGACCCTGTCAAATTATTGGAAGCACTAGAAGCGTATGTCTGAATCATCAAGAATCTCAGGTAGTGGAGTGGAATGTCATGTAGTGGAGGAATTTCTGAAGAACTGGTCATGTTTTTGTTTCCAGAGAATATGAAAAGAGTTTGTTTGAGCCTATGGTTGATGCAATATACTTTAGAGATAAACCCATCAATACCTTACTTCGTGCACAAGTTTTGTCTGCTTTTAGAACTTTAATTTTGAGAGAAGGAAGATGCAGTTGCTTTGCATTTTTTCCCCTTGATAGGTACAAAATTAATTACAGTAATTAAAATTTTTCAATAGCTGTCGTGACTGGGTAAAATATACATGAAAGGATAATTTTATGACATTACTGAAGTATACATATTTTATAGCCACCATACATCTTTGCAAATAAATTAGGATTTCCATAGGATAGGTACTGAATTTAGGGCAGGCTCTTGGATGCAGCTACACCAACGTCAGTCTGTAAGACTCTTTTTCAACGCTATTAGAACAAGCAGTGAGGCAAAAGTGCAGAAGATTAGGTAATAACAAAATTATGTTCCCAGTGAATTTCTTAACCATCATTATTTAATGACAATACGTAGGACTGCAAAGATTAACTGTATTTTGGCAAATTCTTAACCATGAAGAACCGAAGCACCTCTTCTCTTGTACTGTATAGGTAGTGCTCATGATCAGCCTGGACACTGCAGGGGCAGGAGTGTTCTTTTTGCTTTTACAGCAAAACTGACTTCAAACTGCACTTGCGAACCATAGATTGCTGTTTTTCATGACACTCTTCAGCCACACAAAGTTGGAGTTGGAAGTATTTTCTTTTTTTCTTTCTTTACTATTTGGTGGAAATGTTACAATGTTAGTGCAGGTTATGTTTGCGTCTTCCTTCTCTTTCCTATGCCCCATTCCAGAAGCGGAAGCAACTGTTTATTGCAAGTCTGGGTGTAGTCACTCGAATTGAGAATGCAGAACAGGAGGCTCCCAGAAACTGGAGTTCTTGCACTAAGTACGGAAAGCTTGGCTCCACAAAGAATTTCCAAATGGGCAAAAGCTCTTCCATGTGTTCTTGGGAAAGAGATGTAAATAGCATCCCTGAAAAAGTTAATGATGCGCTAGCTTAGCATATAAAGTTTGTGGAGTTACCCTTAAATATGCTAAAGACATTATGGCTTGAGAAAGGAATTAGTGTCTGGCAAATGACGTTTGCATGTAGAGAACAATTAATGTCTTAAAACAGAAAATGTATTTATGGGACAATCCAGGCTGTGCATATTTGTGTGCTGCAAATGCTGCAATGAGAGCAGAGCGAAAATGCCTTGGAGCATTTCTGGAAATTTCAAATGGAAATACTAGGAATAAGTGCTGAAGGTGATAGTGCGTGGGAGAACAGTGTAGAGCATTATGGAGACTTCAACCAACCAAAGAAATACAAAGACCTATGATCAGCTTGTGTCATAATTATTTTCTTGTTGTCATTGGACATAATTTGGGCCAAATTGTCATCTGGGGGTAGTGTGACACTGAAATTGCCACTAACCCAAGTTTCAGAATAGCTTTCCAGACAAATTTTAGTATTTAATCTCTTACATTAATATATCTGCTTCTCGTATGGAATCTTGCAGTAACCAAAGAGGAATGCTTTTCTTGGTCAAGAAAAAATTTCCTGGAACTGAGGAGAGTGGAGGCATCGGTCCAGTTTCCAGCAGAATCTGACATTTTCATTGGCATTTTTTATCTTATTTAGGGCATGAATTATTCCAAGAAGCAGTTGGACAAACATTAAAAATTGAAAATGAAACACCTGACTTTGGTGCTAGGATCTGATGAAGTTATTGGTCTTATAATAAAGTTTACTGAGAGACACTGTTAAAGGTAAAATTGAATTTTCACTGTAAAGTTTATATGATCATGTTTATTAATGTTGCCTTCCCTGGGGTTGCTTATATTTTGTTTAAGTAAAATACATAAAAAGTTAAATGCCCGACTGGCTGGATTAAGGTGGTTATATGTTAGAGTCTTTTCCTTTCCTCATTGCATTTTTATGAAGATCAAAAGTTTCTGTATTGGAGTGAAGGCCTACATTCAGAAAAATTTTTAGTCACGTCAAATTAGAAAATGGAAGAATGTTGCCACTCTTTAATACAAGTAATGCTTTCAGAATGCTCTGCAGTATGAATGTAAATTTCAGAAATTGAAGTTGCTATTGTAAATCTTGAGATCCAGATTAAAACATGTTTTACATTGGCATTGATGGCTCTTGTGCAAATGTATGAAGTTTAAAAAAACTTATTGAATATTTATATGCAATTTTACCTTATCACATGAAGGTTGAGTCTGAATCATTTGAAAATAAATCATGTAAAACAGCACAATAATGTCTAAATTTTGAGCCATTGATAAGTTTGTGAGCTTCTCCTTCTAAGTCCCTGACCTTTCTACTTAAAAAAAATAAAAGAACAAATTAAATTTTAAATTCTTAGCTCTTCTCAACCTTAAACTCAAATCTTTTATGTTTTCAGTCTTTAATATAATATGACTTGTTAAAAAAATCTTTTGCTGACAACTAAAAGTCTAAGCATGTCTCTTTAAATATGTTTTAATAACAATAGTGCTGACTAGAAATGCTGTACATCACCATCTCTTACTGCTAAGAGCTACACAGAAGAGTCAAACTCCAAGAGCTTGCATGGCATTGTGTGGAGTGTTTTGGTTAGATATAGCTTTTGACTTTGAACCCAGCACTTCAGACCACAGACCTTTTGACTTTGTTTTTCTTCTTTTTGTTTCTGACAAGAAAAGTATCTACCAGATTGAGGGTGTGTTAGGGGGGCTTTTTTAACCCCTTTTTAATTTTTTCCTTCCTTTCCCCCACCCCCCCCCCTTCATTTAAAACTGGTTCAAAATTTGACTCAAGCCATTCCTGGGTTTTTAGAGCCGTTAAAAACGTGTGTGCTGCATAAGATGGGACAGTGTCTGGTTTTTTCTTTAGTAATTTTGTTTCTCCAATCAGTTATGTAGTTTCCTTCCTAAATGTGTGAAGGTGATGGAGGCTATAACAAGCCTATTAGAGTGTAAAGAAGGGACAATATAAAGCAGCAGTACAGATGTCCTTTGGAGCTTTGCTACCTGAGGGGTTTGTAAGGATGGAGAGTAACAAGTTTCCCTTAATTGTGAATTGGTTAGTGTCCATGAACTAGACCTGAATTCACAGAAGAATTAAAAATTATAAATGCTAAAAAGAGGACAGAATTTTGCATGAGGTAAGAGAAACTACTTGGGGGAGTGCATGAGAGAAGCTTGATGACCTACCTGCTGCAAAAGCGAGAAGACAGTCCCTAGGTGAAACGGGGCTGCTTTTTCATACTAGAAGGTCAACTGGGGTGGAGAGCAACTGCAAAAGGTCTGTGAGCTCTCAGAAACAGCAGACAGTTACACAAGGGTTTTTATCTGGTGTTCTGGGTGACTTAAACTATTTGAAGACATGAATTTGTGGTGGAGTTTTTTTTGAGGTCACTGGCTTCTGACTATACTCTAAGGTCATTTGGATCTGATGAAGATGGTGGAGGCTGCCCTGCGGTGTGTAAACTAAAATCTTGGGCTAGAAAATCAAATGCGGGATACTGTCCCAGAAAAAGGCACATTCCTAGCATCCCAGAATCATTTAGGTTGGAAAAGACTTCTAAGATCATCAGGTTCAACCATTAACCCAGCACTGCACTTCCACCACTAAAGCATGTCCCCTTTTCCTGATGGAAGAAGTTTACTTGGGAAAGAATCAGAGATGTGTCAGTGATAAGACTAGTGCAGTAGCAATGGTATTTAGTATCTTAAAAGAGATTAGACGGTGCTGTGCACTATTCCATAATCTATTTGCAATAGGGAACTAAAGGTATGATGAGCATATCAAATACATATTCTGAAGAAGTGGTCTTAGGTGGTGCTATGAAAAATAAGGAATATTATGGAAAACACTACAGAAGATTAAAACAATAAGCAAGAATTGCTTAATGTGAAATATTTCAAAAGGTGTACTGGTTGTGGAGAAGAAGGGATGGAAGTCAAACAATGGTATTGAGTAATTTTATGAGTAAGCATACCATTAGAGTACTCTCTTGCACAGACATATAAGCTCGATGATCAACAGTGAACAGTGTGACAGGAGTCTTTCAGAAAGAACTACCAGAAAAAGTAGCATGAAGCTCAAAAGATGAAGCTAGTCAAAGGAAACAAGACAAGATAAAAAGACTAAGTAGGAAACTGTTTTTAAATAGCCATGCAGTATAAAGATGACCATTGCCTTAAACTGAAGGGGTGAGGCTAAAGGCAAGCAGTGATTCAGAGGTGAGAGGGAGTTTGTCAGTATTGATTTTTTTTTTTTTCTGTAATTAAGTAATGGCAGGTAAACCTGTCAAGCTCTTCTCTGAGGCATGCTTTTATATGCCTTTGTGCTCATACTTCAGCTACTGCATGTGGGACTGCGTGGGTTATAACTACCCTTCCAGCTGAGCAGAGTTAACATACAGGATGGGACTGGCCAGGTTCTCCTTGCCTTACTAGGCAACTGAATGTGTTTGGTGGCTACCTGCCACAGCTCCTAAAATTATGGTGGTGAAGCTTTCCTTCCAAAGGTTTGCATGAGAAAAGATGAGGATTCTGTAAAGCTTTATTTTTTTTCTGCAGAAAAGTCAATGAATAATACTTTCATGCTCAATATACCTCTCTTGACAGCAGCATTGGATTTCCCTCAGTGTACAGCTGTTTTTTGTGTGTTGGTAATACTGCAGTTGTCAGCCCAGTCATGGTGCTTTGCCTCACTGATAATTTATCATATAAATCATTGAAGGGAGTGGATTTTAGGGTTTTTTTTCCTGTCATGGCAGTGTGCCTCCTTACTGCAGATACTGTATATCTGATGATTCAGACTGAGCATCCAACCATATTCATAATTCCTTTTCTGATACTGAGTCGTGAATATCTTTTTTCCTGCTTAGTTCTCTTCCCTTTTTCTTAATGCTCGTCCTGTTCCTTACAGGTATTTCTTATGAACCTGGAATAAAGTTGTCAGATGATACCTGTTCCTTTTCAAAGAGCCTAAAGGGAACCTGGCTCTTACCTAATTTGTTTATATGACTCTTCATTGTTCCTGAAATACAACAGACCATTTCAGAAACAGCAGTAGTGTTGGTAAAAATGTATTAAATATATGAAAACTGAACTCCAGTGACCTCTGTGCATTATGTCTTTTATTTTGCTGCTTTTTCATTAAGTTGCTTTCTTACCTTCTTCCTCTAACCAAACCCTGTAAAAACACCTTGGTGGAGTTTCCTTGTTTTATCAATTACAGACCCCCTGTGTTCTCAGCACTACTGTTAAAATAATGTTTCTGATAGAGTTGCTCATTATCGCAAAAATGACCTTTCTGCACTGGCAAAATTAGGGCAGTCTCAAAGCTCAGCATGAACAAGTCACTGAATTTCGCTTCAAGCTGACTTCTCCCTTCCTGGGATTAAAGCACCTGTACAGGCGTGCACTCCCTTGGCTCCCAGCACATCCTCAGCCATTTATGCTGCTTTATCAGCAATCCAGCAGTACTCCAAAGTACTCCAAAGCAGTACTCACAGCTGTGAAGCAGCAAAAGCTGCTTGCTGCTGCACTTGGGCACTGTTTAGGGTTGTTTGATGTTGTAACTACATTTGACTAAAGGGACACAGTCACGTAAGTACACTCAAGGAAGATTAGTCACTCGCTGGCTGGGCAGTGTTTGGTATATGCAATACAGATAACTAACTACAAGGCACGGAACTGTCTGGGAGCCTTTCCATGATATTCTGGGCCATGGAGGGGTGCCTGTAATTACTGCAGAAGCTCAGGCATGTGCATGAATGGAGAGATGCTGAAGGGAGAAAAATATATTCCAGAAAAATGACATGGTACAGTTATTCTGTAAACTGTGCAGAAGCACCACAACTGTCTTAGGCTGCCTGATAGCTGTCTGCAGTCCTGGAGCAGACGTGGTAACTTAACTAGAGAATCACTCTTCCTTCCCACTCCTGTACCCTGTTCCCTTTCCCTTAGGTGAAAGCAGCAGCTTTTGCTGGAAATGAATTGCTTTATCCACATCAGTCACTCCCAGGTTGGGATTTCTGTACATGAGCTGCTTGTGTGAGCCTGTTATGTGAGTTTCTGTTTCCTCATGCCCCGAAGAGGGGAGCTGTTTCTTTTGTATTACTCTTTGTTTGTTTTTCTCTGACAATAACAAACAATAACTTTTAGATCCTGATAGTATTAAGCCTTGTCTTTCCTTGTCATATGCTATTATAGTTTTGTTTGTTCATCTTGAGATTTGGATAGCTGGGAAAGTATTCTTCTTTCTTCCTTGAATAGATTTTAATAAAAGTAATGTCAAATACCAACCATTTTCTGGATATTTTTGTCCTGCAGGACTTTCTGGGGAAATAAAATTTTCCTTGTTATCACCAGAGTTCATGTATGGCACTACAGGTGGTCACACATGGATTCTCCTATATGATTTTTTTATATATGGTCTTTGATTGAAATTTAAAAAAATCTTACTGGAAAACTCTGTCAACTTTGCAAAACTCAAAATTTACTCGGAGAAATGCTAGCTTGAGCCACTGACTAATGTATAGGAACTGGGATAATTGTTTCCAAAAATTAATCTAAGAAGTATTCTCATGGTTCTCTGAACTTCAGGAAGACAGTTATCACAGAATTATGAAATCATTTAAATTGGAAAAGACCTCTGAGATTGTCAAATCCAACCTATGAGCGAACACCATCACATCAACTAGACCATGGTGCTGAGTGCCACATCCAGTCTTTCCTTAAACACCTCCAGGGGCAGTGACTCCCCACCTCCCTGGGCAGCCCATTCCAATGTCTAACCACCTCTTCTGTGAAGAAATTCCTCCTAGTGTCCAACCTAAACATCCCCTGGCACAACTTGCTACTATGTCCTCTTGTCCTTTCACGAGTTGTCTGAGAGAAGAGGTCAACCTGGCCACAACCTCCTTTCAGGTAGTTGTAGAGAGAACTGAAGACAGTTATGATACTAGCAAGCTGAGGAGCTTGCTTACGTACTACACCCACCAGTCTTCTGACTAAAATTGCTGGTTTCCATATGTATTAACTAGGTCTACCTCACCTTTGTAAGGCTGTTGACAGAAAATGCCCATCTCCTGCTATGTTTTTTCTTTTCCTTATGTTCAGACATGTTTATTAGGAAGCCTAATATTTACCCGCTTAAGCAATTGGCTGCACATTAATTTTTTTAGTCCTTAATGCCAGATTGCCTGTTTACAACTTAACCTTTTCTTGACCCAGTTCACAGCTTACTTTCTTGACTTATGACCCTCACCAGTTTTTCACCACCATTTGGCTCCAGCTGTTCATATAAAAAGAGGTATTTAATTGCACCTTCCAGTCAGCCTTAGGGCTTGAGAACACTCATCAGTTTTAATCATGTTTGCAATGCTCCATATAGGAGAGACAGCACCTCTTAACACTTTGCAGTATAATGTGTTTTCAGTCCTATACTTATTGGAAGTGCTTATATGGCATTCTTACAGGATTTGAAAAACCATGTGGGAGACTGTACAGATCTCCATCATATTATTTTTAAATTTTCTTTTCTTCTGACTGAAGAATTTTTAGTTCTTTTTCATGCAAAAGCTGTTCCTTATTTTTCCTTTTCCTCAGCATCCTTCTCTGAACTGCTTCTGGTTATACCAAAGTGTTTTGAGAGGAGAGGACCAGGACAGCATGCAGTACTTGAGTTGTATTTTTCCTCTGTGATGATGATTGCTTTTTTCCTGTTTATTATTCCTTTGTGAGAGTTTTGATTTTGCCCTTTTTTGTTTGTTTGAGGCTATATTTACTTGGAGCTACAGTGTGTAACTGTCTATTGCAATCCCAAGATCTTACTTATCAATAATAATGGGGTGCTCAAACTCCTTCACTTTGTGTGGAAAATTATATATTTAAGAGTGCATGCCTGAAAGTTTATCCAAATGAGTTTCATTCATATCTGCATTAAATTATTAGACAATGTAATGTCCAATAACAGTGTGATTAAGACTTTTCTGCAGTTCTTCAGAGCAAGCCCTCATCTTCACCTTCTTGAACAGTTCAATCTATCAACAATGATATTGTTTTCCTATTAAACACATTGTCTAGATTACATAAGAGCATACTGAACTGTCTGGAATCCTTCCTTTAATGGCAAGAAGCAACTGGTAACTCCTGCTTTGTTTCCTGTTCTCATAAATAAATAAGGAGTTTATCTTTGAGACCTTCTCACTTGTTTTGGCTGCCCAGTTTCTTTCAAGACCTTTAAGGTAGACATTCATTGAGCATCTTCTGGAAACATGAGTGAACCATGGCCACCAGATCTTTCTTATTCCTTTGGTACTTTTCTTTTGATTGAGACTGCTACCTGCAGTGGTTTTGTTTGCCAGCTTACAAGTAACCTTAGATTTTCCATATTTTGGCTCTCTACTCAGAGCTCTCTTAAGTGCTCAATTCTGAACCTTGTGATGGGGATCAGAGGCGTTCTGACTGAAAGGCCAGTTTGTACAGCTCAGTAATCGGGTGGTTTTTCTTCTTCATCTGTATCTGGTGGAACTTGGGTAAATTCCTCTCTCCATCTGGATAGCTTAAAACCTGCAGAAGGAGATGCTGGTATCCATATTCTGCAGTCCAGCAGGATTGTTTAAAGCAATATCAGTGGGAACAGTTCCAGTTTAGTCTCTGCAGCACAAAAGACCTACTGTGAGCCAGATCTGTGTCCAAGATGTATTCACATTATGCAAGTATTTCCTGTTCAAGATGACTATTAATCAAACCAGGCAACTCTTTTACAGCAAAAACTTTCTATAAAATTCATATTTAAGACATGGCATAAAGTTACTCCATAAAAATGGTTGTTGATGGTTTAAAAGCAAAACAATTCAGAAAAAGAGAATTGGGGAGAAAAAAGACTGCTTCTGGAAAGTAGAATGGTATTTAGCTCTTACATGAGCTCATCTTTGTGCTTTTCATAATTAAGAGAATGAGTCTTATGAGGAGCAGCTGAGGGAACTGGGGTTGTTTAGCTTGGAGAAAATGAGTTTCAGGGGGACTTTATTGCTCCCTACAACTGCCTGAAAAGAGGTCATAGCTGGTTGGGGGTCAGTCTCTCTTCCCAGGTAGCAAGCAATAGGAAAACAGGAAATAGCATCAAGTTGCACCAGGGGAAATTGGATATTAGGAAAAATCTCTTCATCAAAAGGTTTGTCAAGCACTGGAACAGGCTGCCCAGGGAAGTGGTGGAGTCGTGATCCCTAGTGGTATTTAGAAGACCTGTGGTGGTGGACTTAGCAGTGTTAGGTTTGTAGTTGAGCTTGATGACCTTAGAGGTCTTTTCCAACCTAAACGGTTCTGTGATTCTGTAGTACTTCATATTTCTACCTAAAGATGACTGTGTTCATTTAACCTTGAAAGCAGGTTCTACAAGAAGGGGAACTTGTGATTTTATTTCATAGGTGTGTTGTGTAATGCATCCGGCATCATGCAAAATAACCTCCTTTATTATAACTTGGCAAGGGTCATGAAGTCCCAGTGCAAGATCCCTGCTAATCATATTTTGACATGGAAACTGTATTAGGGAGTGTTGATGACTTTGGCTTCTAAAGAGAAAAATGTACTTTCAGCCTGCAAGTGACTGGTGCTTCTGCTTTCTTCATTGAACCATTGAATATCAGTGAATAAAAGTCACCTAGGGGATGGGTGCCTGGTACACGGAGAGCAAAGCAACCAGTGAATTTTTCTCAAAGCCATGAGTTTTCCCTGTCATAAAATTAAGAATCCCTGATTTAGAAAATACATTTCACTTCTGAAGTATCTTCTCATCAGACTTTGTTGAACAGATCAACAGCCACTTTCCTGGAAGGCTTTCCCCATGCTGCATTTCTGTTCTCTAGTGACTGTTGGTTGTGCAATGACTCTGCCACCAAGAGGCTTTCCTTGCACCCACCAGCCCTGTGTTTGCTTCTGTTGACAGTTCTGCAACACTTGTTTTAAAAATACCTTCTTTTTCCTTACTTATTTTTTTTTATTTGCCATGCTGAAATTCAGCTACTCTAGATCTGTCTCATAATTGTCTCTCAAAAGGGCCTTTATGCATTTTGATGCTTGAAAGTGTGCGGGAGGACTTCCCCTACCCAGGGCATCCGGAAAAGAACAGTTTCACTTGTTACTGAAGGTGAGGAGGTCTGTGCCTGAGGAAATGAGGAGCTACATCAGGTGTCTGTTTCCTTTCCCTGCTGCTCCTGTAGCTTTCCAAGCAAGTAAGCTTTCTTTTTCGTTAAGTGGCTGATTTCAAAGGCTCAGTCTGGGTGTTGCCCTATGTAGCAGAGGGTGCGTGTTGCAAATTCTGGAGAGGAAGGAAGAACACTGGTCCTCAGGGTAATAGCCATTTGTCTGCAGGCCACAGTACTGTTCAGGTCTTAAATTCTTGTTGGAATTACAGGAATGACAGAGCTGATACGTAGGATCATTTTTCTGAAACTGTTAAAGGAAGTCCATCTACGCTTGGTACTTGACAACTCGCTGGGAAGCGCTGTAAGACAGCCAGATGTGCTCACTTGCAGAGCTCAAATATATGTTTTATTGGCAGTATTAATTCTGAATAGAGCAGTATTACAAAGGCATATGTTATTCTTTTGGAAGTTATAGTTTAATCTATTCTCCAGGGATAACATGGTATTCTTAAACCTGGAGCAGTGAGTTTTCACTTTCCATCTTATCTGAACAGACTACAGAAGTTCAAACCTTACCCTGCTCTAATGCACAGTGACAGAGAGGTACTTATTATATGTACTATGATTTTTAAATGGTTTTTAAAGCCATATCACCTCAACTTTATACTTAATTTTATAGAGGTATAAAACCAAAAATTTTATCTATTCCTCCAAACAATTCCCCTGCCTAGCTTTCATTTGAACTGAAGCAGGGCTTGATCTCTTCCTCCTGCTCCTCCCCCTAGCCAATGGTTATAGCAGAGATTTCCTCTCATTAAGTGAACTTCAGATGGAGCCCACCCTCAAATAAAAATCTAAACATTTTGCTATGTTTTGGGTAAGGGAGGCAGGGAGGCATGTAAAAGACAGGAGAAAGACAAATAGCCTTTCTAAACAAACAAAGGATAATTGCTCTCATAAATGTGGGTCCTCATAATTTAAGAGCAATAGTTTATATACTTGGTAAGCCTTATAAACAGAGAGAGGAGACAAGGGCCGGAGTTGTGTTCAATAAAAGGTCCAACTCAACAAGGCTCTTGATTGTTAAGTTGTGTATTTTGTGAGTCTCCGCCAAGTTTCCTTGCGAGCGGGGCTGTGCTTTGTGCTGATAGATGCACAGAGGAGCAAGCTCTGGGAGTTCTCTGCAGAGCCTCCTAGGAGTGGGAGAGTGCTGTTACTGAGAGAAGTTAGAGGTAAAACCAAACCATCCTGTGGATGGCAAATCTCTCTTGTGGTGTGCAACATGACATTTTGGAGTTTGCAGGTGGAAGCCTTAAATCTAGTATGTGTTTATAGTACAATACATAGAAAATGAAAATGTGTCATGTGTTGGCCAGATGGTAGAAACCAATGATAAAGGCTTTAACCTCACCACAGGCCTCTAACAATAGGTAATTCTGTGTTTTAAGGGAAGCTGGTTAATTTACCTTATTTGATTTCTCTCCCTTTTTTTCCTCTTTTTTTTACATTTTTTTCATAAGATTTCAAAGCAGTTAATGAGTGAATATGAAACAGTATTCCTTTTGAATATGCTTTTGTTGTGATTATTGACTTACTAGCAGAATCCTCGTAACATGTCTCAGCTTGGATATATTCTGTCATACAGGCAAACAAAACTTGAACCGAAACCTGAAACTATTGCAAATAATGAACTTTAGTGTTGCCAGGTTTTTCGGGGTTGCTTGCAAGAATCTGATGATTCTACACTGTTTACAGTGGTGTGTCCAGAGGGTTGTATTTCAAGTCTGCTACCAGCTCTAATGGGAGGTGTTAGTGAAGTTTTTGTTGTATTATACACTAGCTTCTTTCCTGAGCCCCTGCAATCTGCTTGCTTTGACTTTTGCTTTTTTTCCCTTTAAACTAGAACACTTTGTATCTGTGTATTCAGATTTTGTCTGCTGGAACTACTGCCTGTGATGGTAGATAAGTTACACCTGGCTCTGGCTGCGTGCTTTTTACTACTAATGCTGGGAAAAAACAACAGATTGCATTTCAACAACTGTACCTGAATGCTCAGAGTATTAGAGAGACCTCAGAGAAAGATGCACGGCAGGGTGAGCACAAATGTTAGATGTGTTGCAGTATGTCATAGTCTGCATGATCTTCATGGGATACCTAAGACAGGTTGGTGGCACCATGATGCCAGCATATAATATTCCTGAGAAGAAAGAAATCTTTGTGCGTCTTTATGAACCTCACTTGCCCTTAATGGTCTGGTACAAGAATGTGCAATTGCAAGGAAACAGATAGACCTCTTCTGTGGCCTGGTTGGGCTGTCTGAGAGCTGCCTCTGAGGCTGCTAAATGACTGCTGGTGCCTAATTAGATGTGATAGAAGTAAGCTGCCAATGCTTTGTTGGGGAGCAGAGAGAGCAGTTAATCCTGTGACATGTTCACAGATAACTGATGTAATTTAGGTGCCTGTCAGCTGCTTTGAGAGCATGAGTGTCTCAAAGTGCCCTGAAGCTCCTTCAGTGGTCGGTCCGTGTCACCAGGAACACCTTAGTGCTAGCTGCAGATGAGACTGCTCAGCCCTTCTGCATGCCCTGGCTGGCCATGCGCTGAAGCTGGAGAGCTTGGAGGGTACTGATGGGGAGCATGAAGCCAAGTGGCTGAGATGTCCTGTTCAACTGTCAAAAGTAGACAGGCAACTTACTTTTGCCCAATGATGAATCTGTCAGATGCAGCAGCATCAGGTCTGTTGCTTAAGCTTCTCAACCACTCTGATTCATAAGATTTGCCTAGATGTCAAAACATGTGCTAAGGAAAGTCTTAACAATACATGTGATGCAGTGTTTCTTTTGGATACAGTCTTTTAAAAGAAGCAGAATATGAATTTACATCAAGGTTGCCAAGATATCCAACAGCTTCTGTATTCCTTGTAGGTTAGTGCAGTAGTTATAATGGCTTATTTTAAAATATGCAATTAAATATAAACTGAATTTCCTAATCCAGTTTATATTGGTTGAAACACATAATAAATGTCTGGCTTTGTCCTCTGGCAGCACTCATCATTTATCTGTATGATATTTTTGACATATTGTGCAAGTGAGGTTATGAGTTTTAACAGAGGGCACACAAAAGGGAAAAGAGTGAAACAACAGATCGTTCTATGCTGTCATACTGAAGCCAGATCAGTGTACGTGGTATCCTCAGAAACCACTGTGCTTCTCATAATTTGGGTGCATGTCCCATTTCTGCAGCATGTCTCCCACTGCTGCAACTGCTCCTGGGTCTGGGCCAAGCTCTGCGTTTTCCACGGTTGGGAGTTCTGGTCCTGCATTAGCGCATCCCCACACTGCATCATCTCACGGGCTGCACTGGAGCTTACCTGAAGACCTGATACAACCCAGAATCATTCTCATGGTTTATCTGTGCTTGTGCCACTCTGTTGAAAGGGGAGACATTTAATAAGGGAGAATTTGGTTAAAACATGGGTAGAAGCCCGAAAAAGACCAGAGTACAGTTGTGCCTCTCATAGGTTACTACAGCTCCAAGTAGCATTACTCCTAGGAAAGTGAGAAGGGCCATGGCCCAGCTGAGTTACAAGGATGCACTGGACACACACTTAAAGCTGTTTTCTTTGCAGTATAAAGGTACAGTTACAATATTTCAGTAGCCTGTCTTAAAGTTTACAGCTCATACCTGTCTGTTTTCTGAGCAGTGCTACCACAAAGTGTCTCCATTTTAAACAAAGCAGATGAAAACTCTGCAGTGCTCCTTATTGTAAAAGTACATCAAATATTTGTCAGAAAAATATTATATGGTTTGTCTAATTAATTTTTCATTAATTTTAGCATAATAAGCTAAATTTAACTTGGCTTAAAAAATAGTCATTACCAGTGCACCTCTGGGTGTTTGTTTTTTTTTCATACTCATCTACTGTAGCATGCCAATTCCTGATGTTACATATTTTAAGACAAAGAAAAGAGAGAAAGTTAATAGGGTATAATGATTCTGGCTTAATTGTGGGATTGGAGTATCCTCATAAGGAATTTGACACCTTTCCCTAGAAAAATGTTTTAAATGATTTAATTGTCTTTAATTTGGTTTCCTAATTATATTAGGTGTGTACCATTAAGTTTCCCTGGCACAGACTTTTATCAATAAAAGGTAAGCTTTTTATTCAGTCACAGCACTTCTGTGGTTTCCAGTACTTTCCATACTTAGTAAGAAAATTGAGAGCCACTGTTTCATTTCTGGCCATCTGTAATTATAGTAAACTGCCTATAGATATAGCCAAATATAGCCATATATGGAAATAATACACACATATATATGTATGCAGAGATAACTAGATTATACCAACGTTGTGATTCCCTGCACGAGAAACCAGAGTCTGAATCAGCTGCAGTCCTTGCCAAAGCGGAACATGATCCCTCAGTGCAGGTGTTCAGCATCTCCCTGTTGCTCTACTATGCAGCACTACCAGTGCTCCACAAATCCACAGTGACATCTAGGTTGCTTTTGGAGTTTGTCCACACCTTTTCTAAGCAATGGCTTGTTGCAGCTGCTTAAACAACACTCTTTAATCCCTAGCTTTATTTTGAAATTCTTGTCAACACCTGATATAAATCAGTTTTCTCATGCTTCAGAATATAATAGAAACAAACAGCAGCGAGTGATGAATCAGAGGCATTTACTGCAGTGGAGTAATATTCAGTTCACAGAGCTTAAATGCAAATAAAGATCAAAGCATTTTAATAATGACATTAAATTAATCAGTAGTCAATGAACTGCTCGTTTGGGATCAGTACCAGTAATGCCACAGATAAATCACAACACTGAACACTGAATTAATGTTAATAAGCACTTACAGAAAACAGCTTTAACTAATCCCCAGGAGTTATAGTCTCCCTTTCAAAAGTACACACACATACTCTACCAGAATGTGTAGATTACAGTTCCTCTCTGTCCCATCTAAGTGTCCCCCCTATCCTGCTTGAGATGTGGGTGCTTTCACCTCGTGGGACCCAATGCTACTCCCTGCAGCTGGTGAGGCAGCACCCACAAGCTCAGGTACACCCCATGAGGTGTGAGTCTCTGCCTGCAGCAGCCTGCCTGAATGCAGGCAGCTCATGGCCTTTGACTGGGAGGCTTCTCTGTCTGGATGATGATTTTCTTCTTTGATAAGGCAAGTGGTTAGAGGATGATGATTTTCTTGAATTTTAACATGATCAGTTTGGGGAAGCACATACTGGTTTTATACATTTTTTACACATGCACGCCACAAATGGTTCACTCACATTCCTGTCTTAAAAGGTGGTGTTACCCAACCATTTGCCAAGGTTGGACCATGCCATCATCCTCTGTTCCTGGATCTCAGGTTTTTGTCATCAGTAATCTTCTGCTGCGTGGGCAGGGTGTAGAAGCACACCCTCTACCCATACCTTGGTGTACAGCAAGACTGCTAAATGCAGTTCAAGTGTGATGAGATTGCTTTCTGCTCTTTACAGTTTAGAGTTTTTCTATAAAGAAATATCTAAATTCTCTTCAAGGAGCAAATATATGTTCACAGAGAGGCTGATGGGCTTGCTGCAATGTACTGCAGACAGATGAGGCTTTGTTGTGTTATAAGGCAGTTTGCCTAAGGAGCAGGCTTTGCCAGCTGTAGTTGCAGCTAAAATAATGTATTCTGTCTGAATTGTTCCCTAGGCATGGCTTCACTTGCCTGAAACTCCTTATACTCAGTAAAGAAGACTCAGTAGCATCACCGATGAGTGATGTAGATATAGAAGGTAATGACGAGAAGTGACTGATAGCCTGGGGTGTGCAGAAACAATGGCTCAGTCCCAAGGCAGGCATCCCACCTGTGTTTTGGAGCAAGGAAGATCTGATGTCCATGTCTAATGATGAGCCCTCATGGGTGGAGGCACTGCACGCCTCTCTGAAACCTTTTCTTATTGTGTGCTGTTCAAATGGCTTCTGGCTGTTTCATAGCATAGCAGATCACTTGGGGGAATATATTCTCACCTTTCAGAGCTTATGAAGAAGAGTTTTCTAAATCAGCAGAGGCCATTCAACATAAAAGCCTTGTGAGTCAAATATCACTTCAGCAGCATATGTGTTTGTTACATCGTTTCAGTAAACTCAAAGCTTTATAAGGTCTTTCCTTAAAAGGTAGGATGGTCAAGACCAGGGTTTGTTCAATAAGACGTGACACTGCATGTGAACTGTACAGTCTGTCCTTGTGCTCTACCTTCCTGTAAGGTATGAGCTACTTTGGTGCTAGGATTTTATGCGGTTAAATCACAGGCTGATGCTATAGTGGCAGAATTCAGATACTGCAAAAGTGTCATGGAAAGAAGCTTGGTGGAGAGACAGATCATTGATAGCTCGTTTTCCATCTCCATGTTGCTGTACAGACATCCCATCTCAGCTGGTAGTGAACAAAAGATCCATTTCATGTGGTATGGAGATGCTTCTAGAGAGAACTTTAACTCCTGAGATTCAAATGGAAGGACTTCAGTCCTCTAGTACTAGAGAGACCTCTGTAAAACCTAAGCTGCCATATGCACTCTGGTCATTGAAAATGTCCTGCATCAGTGCTTTTCTCATCTCTGTTTCCTTCCATGTCTCATGTCAAAACAGTGACAATTTGGAAACTGGACAAGAGGAATGTCCTGTGATAGACACATAGTCCCACAAACTAAAGGATGATCAGGAATTGGCAACAGATTTTACTGTCCTCCAAACTGGATAAGATATTAAATAGTGAAAGCTACATCATTTTGTACTAGTTTTTGAATCACCCTCAGGGCTACAAAAGTGTGTTTCTGAATCATGTGTAATGCCAGTATTACCACTGCCTTGCACATTGCTCACGCGTTCTGTAAATGAAATTAAAATGACAGAGCAACTAAATGTATAACTGGATTATAGCAGAATAGTGGCCCGGTGTTTGTAATCTCATCTCACTTCTTACTTAGGCATTTCTCATAGTGACACTTTTGCAGTGTCACGTTCCTTCCTATACATGGTTCATGCTATAAATAGTCATGAATACAGCATGAGTGGAGTGTAGCTCAGTATAACGAAATGAGAACAATACTTTCGACGCAATTACTGATGTTATAAAAGTCTCTTTGCCACAAATAGAACAGAGAGAGTGAACTAACCTGGCAGTGTTTCAGATTCATTGTGTAGTGAGAGGAGTTACGATGGTGACTGCCCCGAGCTATCAGTAGCTGTTGGTACTCTGCACATCCCAGAAAGTACTCGGCATCCAGGTACTGCAGCATCAGCCTCTTTGCTTGTAAATCCAAGCATGGAAAATGTGAAGTCACTGCATGTTTCTAAAATGTTTCCTCATAAAAATTCTTTTTACTTTCTCCTGAGAAGTTTTTAAATGTGACTTTGTGATCTCTTTATTGGCTGTGTTCCACATTTCCAAATTGTACTGAGGAATGCTAGAAATACATTTTTATAGATTTCTTTTTTGGATTAGTCTTCTGCTTGAAGTCTTGTGCAATTAGGAAGGAGACGATGAAGTCATTACTATAATTTCTCCACCTGAAGCTTCAGTACCTTGTGGAACTATAGCACAGAGTTAAATGTCTTTTCTAGAACCTGAACCTCATTACATGTGCCTTAATTTACATCCTGTAAACACAACCTTGTCATCACTTTGCTGCTTAAATATAATAGTAGTATAGCAGTTGGACACTACTTTGCTCTCTTTGCAGCTTAACAGAGCACAACTTTCCCCTGAGCTTTGTGTCCATCAGCCTTGCTTCTGAAGCTGGACTTATAAGTGTCAGTTCAACTGAAGGTAGTCTGAGTGTGAATTCACAATGACTTCAGTCCCAATTTAGTAGTTCAGGTAGTCGTTGTCTACAAGCATAACATAGTGCATCCAACCAAGAAACCTGTAGCCTCAACTCTGCTAAGAAGGAGAACACATGCTAATTTTTCTGTGCCAATGGAGACTCCTCAGGAGGCTCAGAACTGAGGCCAATGAATGCTGTCTCTCAAGATGTAAGTTACAAGGATCTTTGGTATATTCATTGTATTGTAAGAAAAAAGAGAGCATCTGAAGAAATTTTTGCTGAAGCTCAGCACTCTTAGTAGAGTCTGCATGAGTAGAGTTTAATATGCTCCTCTGGGTCATGTGCATTGCGGTGAACTTCATCCTCTTTTCTCCCAAAATGGAGAATGTTATGAAGTCAGGAGTACAAAATCTGTAAAAGTGTGTACTGAAACAACCTTGAAAAATTTGTAACAAGGGCATTTCTTCTCAGCCTAAAGTATGTATCTTTGCCAACCTGATGGAAAAGTGTGGCACAACTCCGCTGATGAAAATAAGCATCAGTTACTCAATGCTATTCTGTCCTTCATTTTTCATGCCCCCTGACAAATTCTTTCAGTACGAGTTTTACTTCTCTGTTTTAGAAAGATGGATGGCTGACAGATCAGGGCTGGCTGATGATAAAGGGTGGGAATGTTCTTGGGTCATCATGTCTAAACAACAGCTTAAAGCAGAATTTTCTTCATAGATTAATTCCTCTATTGTTGTGTTTTGGATTCGTTGGGTTTTTTTATCTCACTGCTTCCTAGAAAGCTCTAGATGTCAATCCCAACTCACTCAGCCTATGCCTTGACCTATTTGCGTGCTGTGTGATAATTTTTAGCCCTCAACTACAATGTTTTCTCTAAGTCAAACTTAGCTACTGTTCTTTCTTACATAGCTTTGCAAGCACCTTTCAAGTAACCTTTCCATCACCTCCATCTTCTATCTACATATGTTGGAGGTAATGCTACATGTTAGTATATCCTTTTTGATCTTCATCTGCACAGGTCAAGATTACTTAACCTTTCCACTCAGAGTGTGTGAATTAGCACATTTATTATGACATTTTCACGAGGGTTTGATTTGCTCTAATTTGGCATACTTTGTTCTTCTGTGGAAGGCCTCAAAGAGGAGAGTCTTTTTAAGTTCCATTGACTTGGTAATTACAGAATAATCAAGTTTAGAAGGGATGTTTGGAGTTTATCCAACCTTCATCTCAAAGCAGGGCCAAATACAGCATGTTGCCCAGGACACTTTCTTCAAAGATGGAGACCCTACACCTCTCTGGGCAGCCTCATCCCATGCTTGACCACTCTCACCATTAAAAATTTTGTTTAGATAGGAATTTCCAGTATTTCAGTTTGAGCCTACATTCTCTTGTCCATTTGCTGGATACCATTGAGATGAGCCTGGCTCCATTTTCTTTATACCCTCCCTTCACAATGATGAGATCTGCCTGATCCCATCATGCCCTCTCCAGGGTTACCAATCCCAGCTCTCTCATTCTCTTCTCTTATGTCAGATGCTCTAATCCCTTGATCATTTCTGTGGCATTTCTCCCCAGTATGTCCGCATCTGTCTTGTACTGGGGAGGCCAGAATTGGACAGAATCCTCCAACATTGAGCAGAGATGAAGCATCCCCTCCTTTAGCCTGCAAACAGCATTCCTCCTTAGGGTGCTCTTCGCCATCTTTACAGTGAGAACATATTTCTTTCTCATGTTCAACTCAATGTCCACGAGGACCTTTTCTACCAAGCTGCTTTCTGGCTCGTCAGCCCCCAGGCTTTGCTGATAATGAAGGGTTATTTCTTTCCAGGTACAGAACTTTTTATTTTGCTTTGTTGAACTCTGTGATGTTCCTGTGAACCCATTCTTATCTAGCCTGTCAAGGTCCCTGTGAATGACAGCGTTACCCTCTAGCATATCAGTCATTCCTTCTAGTTCTGTCATCTACAAACTTACTCAGGGTGCACTCGGTCCCATTATCCAGGTTATTAATGAAGAGATTAAGTGGTATTAGCCCCAGCACACCAGCGGCAATGGCTTCCAGTAGGACTTTGTGTCATTGATGACAATTCTTTGAGCCCAGTCTGCTTTTGATTTACCTAACTGTCCACTTATCTAATCTGTACTTCACCAGCTTGATGATAAGGAAGGTATGGGAGACAATGCCTATGTAATAGCTTAAGAGGATTTTTTTTACTGCTAGAGGGCTATGTGCAGGTAAACCTGATATTATCTATCACACATGATGAAGGTACTACTGGAAGTTTTGAGGTAGAATTCTGGTAAAAAGTGCATATCCTTTATAGAGTTCAAGAAGCATTTCTGCAGGTACCAAGAGCCAGTGCTGAGCCTCGGAGAATTCTCTGGACTGGAGGCAAAGAGTAAGTATCCCTTAAACCAGTTCTCACAAATGGCCATGTTACCAGCTGATAATAATTGCCTGCTTGAGTTTTAACATTTAATGATGATGGTGATCATCTCAATCATAGTTGAAATGGAGCTTGAGTTGGTGTACTGAAAACAACAAACTCTACAAGACCCCCATGATGGGAGAAGAGATTTGAAGATGCTTGGAACCATAATGCAAAGTTCATACAGAAGATGCCTGTTTGAAAGTGGGACTTAAACTTCATGTGCTCTTTGTAGGAGGTGTATTAGAGTTATTTCATAGAATCACAGAGTGATTGAGGTAGGCAGGGACCTGGAGGTCATCTGGTCCAAATGTCCTGCTCAAGCAGGCCCACCTAGAGCTGGTTGACTTTGACTATGTCCAGACGGCTTTTGGGTATCTCCAAGTATGGGGACTCCACAACTTCTTTGGGACACCTGTACCACTGCCACTTCTCACAGTGAGAGGTGTTTCCTGATGATGTTCAGATGAAACCTCCTGTTTGTGCCAATTGCCTCTGGTCCTGTTCCTGGGCACCACTGAACAAAGCTTGTCTCCATCTCCTGTACCCCCTCCCATCAGGTGTGTGTATATATATATTCATGATAACACCCTGACAAGCTCTTTTTTTTCTCGGCCTTTGTGAAGAAAAGAACCTTTCTCTTCATATTCCTCTTTCTTTGTCAAGATGTCAAATATATCTTGATTCCAAATGCTGCTTCTGCTGCTATCCTGTCTTTAAGTCTACTCCCTAAGATATTGCCATAAGCTGGTGATACTAAATCTGAGGCTAAATGTAAAATTCCATATAAAGCTAGTGATGGTGTTTTATATAATTAGCTTAGGTTAACATGAAAAATAAGAGGCTGAAAGATTTAGGTAGTGCCATCGTTCTTACTTTGAATAACTCAGTGGTTGTATAGACATAATCATCATATTTTCTTCTTTTTTTGCATAATTATTTTAAGTTAATGAAATCAAAATTATATTAAGCAGTGAATAATTTTGTTTATTGCATTTCAGTAAATTGAAATCACAATGAATTGAAAAGGAATAATTACAGTCAGTTAATATTTTATGTGTAATAAGGCAATTATTTATTGTGGCATTCAGTAGACTGGGAAGTTATTGAAGTTGCCATAAATACAGAGTGCTGAATTCTTGATTTTCTTGCATGTATGTACATCTGATACTCCTCAAATGTCAGAGTACCATATGTTGTTCCATATAAATAGCAATCTACAATTTATACATCCCAAGTCACAGACACAGCAAGTGAGACCTCAGACGGCAGGGCTGGGTTTCAGAGGGTGGCTAATGCATTGCTTTGCAGTTGTAAGTACCATCTGTTTTGACACAGTCTGGGACTGCTTCACACTGGTGGTCAGGAATCCATGTAACTTAGTGCACTTGGGCTTGAGCCAGTTACATTTTTCTAGTAGGAGAAAGCTGCCAGTGGCCATGTCTCTTTCCTAGCTTAACTCCCAAATTTCCCATAAACAAAATTTTAATCCTTGTGGTTCTGAATAAGCACTATGTGCTTGCTCAGTGTGTTGTTGTATGTATATTGTGTGTGTGTGTAACGAGAGGGGACTGCTGACTAACACTCCAGGGCTCTCATAACCTGAAGTGTTTATTATGAAAAATCCTTGGTTTATGTATCTTTGTTGGAGAGATGTTGGATAAGTTAGATTGTGCTGGTGTCCTGGGTTTCTACTTTGGAGGCCTATGTTTCTTTTCTTTCATCCTCTCCAGAGTGTCCTATCACCCAAGTCTCAAAGGTGATTCATTAGGGAATTGGCTTTGGCCAGCTCTTTGCTGAATGCATTCTTTTGTCTATCTGCATAGTGGTAACATTGTGGGCTTGTAAAAAATGTAAAACTGTGGATTAGGTGAAGTTTTCTACCATTTCTTCAAAAAGCTCTGGAGACCAGCTTTGCTTTTCTAAATTTGGCCATGTGTCAGAAGGGAGGAGGGATGCAACGCTAGAAATGAGGTTTTGCCCTCCAAACACAAGAATGCTTGCCAGAATGTTAGCAGGTGCTTTTGAAGGAATCTCATTCCTGGAAAGGAAAATAAACTTTGGAAACTGAAGTGTAAATGGATTTGAGCTGATTGGGAACAGGTGTTGCAGATCGGCCTTTAGTTATGCTTTGCACAGTTCTACTGATTTTCTGTCATCCATGGCCATCCTACAGATGCAGGCAGGGCTCTTGATAGAGTCCCTCCTAGTCCGCAAAAGCATTAGTCTGTGAGTAAACACTTCTCCTTTGTAAAGTCAGAAAAACTGTTACTGCCTCATTGTAAGTCTCCTACGAGATTGAAAAGAGCTCTCTGAACACACTCTGGTGTGCGCTATGACACGGTAATTTATTACGCAGTTTTTTAGAAGAAGGTTATATTCTCTTGTCTGTCGGCAGCATTTTTTTGGTTTTGTTTCATTTTCACTCCCTTACTGATAACTTAGATGGTAGAGGGGTATGTCTTCTGCTTTGACATATGGCTCATCAACTGGGACATGGGATGGGCACTTGCGGGTATCTCACAGGACAATCCAAAGGGAGCTGAGCTGAACCAAGTTGAGTTGGGATTGGCTTTACCTTTTCATTTGGTTTTCTGTTTTGTTTTTGTGGTTTGTTGTTGGTTTTTTTTTTTTAATCTAGAGGCCTCTTCTCATGCTGTGTACAACTCTGTCCCATAATTCAGAGGTTTATCTCTTTTCAGATTATCAGCAAAGACTAGTTTTTCAAAGCCTGCATTCATTTTAGGAAGGGTATTTGGACTATTCTAAATTATATTAAATCATTAGAATATGGAGAGAGACCATTTACAAGGGCACATAATGACAGGACAAGGGGGAATGGCTTCAGACTGAAAGAGTAGTTTTAGATTAGATATATGGAAGAAATTCTTCCCTGTGAGCATAGTGAGGCACTGGAACAAGTTGCCCAGAGAAGCTATGGGTTGCCCATCCCTGAAAGTATTCCAAGGCCAGGTTGATGGAACTCTGAGCAACCTGGTCTAGTGGAAGGTGTCTCTGCTCACAGCAGGGGCATTGGAACTAGATGACCTTTAAGGTCCCTTCCACCCCAGGCCATTCTGTGATTCTGTGATCTAAACTTGAGTGTTAATAGAGAAGCACAATTTTTGTGGCTTCAAATCTCATTACTGTTTCTTCTTCTGTTTAGCATTTGCTTACCATTTGTTTCTCCAATTTTGGAGGTCAAATCATGGATCCCCTGTTAATTTGAAAGTCAGTAATTTCTGAGAGTTTCATGCTTTTAGTATGCCAACAGTTGATTATGAAAAACAATGTTCTTTTACTCACTTATGGTGAGTATGCTGGAAACAGTCATTCTTGGGGGAATTATTTGTCTACTGTAGCATTTGCTACCAACTGGATGCAAGTCATCTTGATTACACAACAAAGTGATTATATTGTTAGCTTTTCCCAGAGGCAAGCATTCCTCTGCTTTGTATATTATTATTTTCCGTTTAGAGTCACGCACATCTAGCAGAACTTCATTTCCAAGTTCCAAGGATCCTCTTGGTTTTGATCCACGTGAACTGGAAATTTTGAAAATGCTTCCCTCCTATAAATTTATTCCAGTAACGTGTCTTGAAGTTCTGTAATAATGTAAACTGATACATCTTTTATTCCAAATTCTTCCATTTTTGTGAGGTGAAATAGTGGAACAGCTACATTTGACTGGAACAGCTGACTGGATTACTGCATTTTGAAGTTGGGAGCCATTAGGCATTTGTTCCAGTTTTCTATATAAATTGCAAAGATGCATTTGCATCAACACAAACCTAATGTCAACCTATCACTCAAAGATGGAGTAGCATCTGTTTGCCCCAGCAGGGTGTCACTCCACGTGACTGGTTCTGGCCATGTGTATATATCTTAAAAGCCAGTATCAAGCAGTGTGCAGTTACCTTCGCTACATTTATGTCAAGTTGGTATTAAATGAAAAATAAAGAAGAATAGATTAAAAACAGTGGAACACAGAAATGTAAATGTTGTCTAGTCAGGTGGAAGAGTGTTTTACCTGACAAAATTTTCACCTTGGAGCATGTTAGAGTAACTCAAAGGAAAGGCAGAACGTAGTTGTAAACCTGTTTCAGTGAAACAAGTCATTCTCTGGATGAATTGGGAATGGGTTTTGTATTCTGCAGGATGGGGCTCCTGGGTTAATTAAGACTTCTAAAAGCTTTTCCAGAGAAGAGGGAAAGATGATGGCAGGCTTTTTAGTATATGGAAATTAAACAAACTTACTATCTTTTTGTTGTCTTACTTAAGTATCTTGTAACTGCTCATTTTTAACCGCATTTGGTTTGCACATTTCAGAGCAATGCATTAAACTGCATGGATTCCCATAGGTGTGATAATCCTGAAAATGGGGGATGATGAAATGCAGTGTGTCTGGTCCTTTAATAATTCAGCCCTAAGAACCTAGCAGGGCACAGGATGCCTCTCCTCAAAGTGGTATGGATTAGGTTGGGAGGTGGTAACTCTTGCTTTGGAGGAGGTGGACAGGGGATTCTTCACTGACCAGTGGGTTCATCTGCATTAGCATTTTTGTTCAAGTCCAAAGCTCACTTTTGAAATGCCTCTCCTGTTTACCCTGTTTTAATTACTACCGTGATGTATGTGAACCCAGTTACCCTCAGGCAAAACTAAAGTCAAAAAATATGTTCTGGCAGGACACCTAAAATACTAAAGGCAACTCCAACTGAGCATTCAGGTTTGGGGGATTAAATTAAATATTGGCTAAAAAATAACACCCACTTCCCAGGCCTGGGGATGTTGGGTTTTCAGCAGTATTAGTTTTGCTCCACAGAGCTCCTCTTTCTGGGCTGTACTCTTTGCTAATGTAAATATAAACTAACTCAGCTGGAGGAGCTCCCTCCACTAGGATTTGGGAGAGGATCTGACCTGAAGGGTTTAAGTAGAGCTTGTACTCAAGCACGTATGGAATTCATTTTGGGGTTACATATTTAGTGAACACGGAAAAAATGCACCTTCCAATCTATCTCTATGTAATTTCCCAGAAATGATGCACTGTGAAACCCCTTTCTCAGAGCTGATGTGCTAGTGTCATCAGTGGTACTGAAGACAAAATTAAGATTTCTTGACTTCCTAAACTATTGGTGAATTACTTTTTTACTTCTTTCGCCTTCAGTCTTTGTATTTTTAGCTCCTTTCAAAAATATGAGGATTAAAATTAATTCTTGCCATGTGGCAGGGGTCAAAGTCGGTAGGGGGGAAATTAGTTCCAGCTTTTGACAAATACAGTGTAAGGAAGAATTATTTGCTTACTTCAGTTGTAGTGCTGTTTGACTTTGAGCATCTAGCGTGAATATGCCAGGAATGCAAGATCAGGTCTCCAAATGTATTTGGAGAAGTTTATAGACTAAAGAAAACTGGAGCTTGACATCACAGGGAAGTTACACCAGTATAATCCAAGGTCTAAAATGTTACACAGAAACTACTATGAAATGGCTTCAAATTTAGGTTAACATAGCCCTCTTCCACACTGCCTCCAGTCTTATACAATAGGTACAGTTTCTTATTACATTGTATAGGAGGTTTTTAAAAACTATAAAAGGTTATTTTAAGTTCCTTCCAAGAGCATGTGGATGTGATTACTTCATAAGGCTGCTCATTCTTACATTGACAGATCGAGCTTTGTCACAGGTCTCTTCTCTCAAAAAGAAAGTTGTATGACCTAAAAGATATCACAGGATAAGAAATAAGTTTTCACCTTTGTCAAAGTGTTTTTGTTCCTTTGAGCTCAGTTTTCAGTTTAATTTTCTGCATTGGCAAGAATAAATTGTCCGGTGAGAGGGAAGCAGTAGCTGTAACCTATCTCAGGTTTATTTAGGGTGTTGCATGTGTGTTTTGGAAACAAGCTGGTGAAATACAGACTAAATGAAATCATCATAAGGTAGCCACTGAAGGGGAATAGTACATTGTATAATTATTACTGTGAATGTTTGTCAACTATGATGATGGTTCAAGAAGGACCCTTTAGGAATAACAGAATATTCTGAGTTGGAAGGGACCCACAAGGATCATCAAGTCTAGCTACTAAGTGAATGGCCCATATGGGGATTGAACCTGCAATCTTGGTGTTATTAGCACCAACCTCCAATCAACTGAACACATCTCATTATACCTTACAGTATTCATGAACAGGTTGCTAGACTTCCCCATTCTCTCTGGGAGCCATCTGTTTGAACTGAATTGAGACCCAAAATTACCGACGTATGGAGGAATGGGTTAAAATTTATGACACTAGAGCTGCAATATATTTGGAAAACTGAAAATTAACACAATTTGAGAAGGTTGCTCAGTACTCAAAATACTCTTGAAAAGGTATGAAATTAAGGAGAGAGAAAACATAGCATTCTCTAAGGTGGCAGGTGTAGGGAAGATGAATGGATTCTATAAACATGGATGAAGAAAATAAATGTCCAGGCAGCTAGCGGTATGGCACGTGGGAATTCAGGCAATACATGGAATCCATAGAGAATACATCAGCCTTCTGAGACTGTTGAAATCTGGAAAGTTGACAGTGTGGTTTCCATGAAATATAGATGGGAAGGACTCCACTTTGGCCACTGCTGGTGAGGTTGGGTGATGTGTGGTGCTCAGTTTGAAGCGTTGTGCTTTAAGAGAAAAACACACAGATTAGAGAAAATTTAAAAGAAAAACTAAGAGAAATTGTGAATATTAGTAACACGACTAGGAAGAAAGGCCAATGCATGTGATAAATCCTTACAGAAAGAATGGATATGTCTCATTCTTTGCAATCTCTAGAAGAGGGGGCAAGAAACAGCTTCTTATATGAGCCAAATAAGAGGAAAAACTTAGAAACTTGATACAATCGCAACACTGGAGCAGGCACCTCAGTCAGCTGAGTAATAGCTGTCCCTGGCAGTTAAGAACAGGGCAGACATGCACACTGGAGATGGTTTAAGTGTATTTGGTGTTCTTGGAGAGAGATGAGAGAGCTCATCCAACTTTATTTCTCATTCTATATGTTCTTCATTGTAAGAGGATGCACAATTCTATACATATCTCCACCGAGCAACCCTTTTCTTCTGGCGTGCTTGACCACTGCAGCCCAGCACAAGTTTGCACAGTGAGTTTTGTTCCAGCTGTCTCTTTGCTATCTCAGGCTGTCCAGTTCCTCCCAGGCTCCTGGGACTGGGAGGAACCGAGGTCAGTAGGGTAGCTTACCCTGAGAGAAATGCCTGAGGATATTTGTGATGTGGATGATGCTCTTTATTTTTTTTTTGTAGGTATCACTTTTTCTTGAACTTTGTCCATACCCACAGCCTTAGAAAGAAAATGTCTGTGTTGTAGCCTACTGTCCTAGCTAACTCCTTCTCTTGCTCTCATATAAGAGCACACAGCCATATTTGAAATCTGTCTGTCAAATTCACGTCTCTCCCTAAATCAGCCCACATTGTTCCCCCTGTAGAAGCCCATCAGCTGCTTCTATTCCCCTTTGTACTGTTGACTGTAGCTGCTACAACCATTAAGTTCCCCATGTCATTACTTTCCCCAGTCTCTGTAATAAGAGTGCTTCCTTGGCATGCATGAAGTTGATGGTATCATGGTAAAAATGTGAAGTCTATACCCACATTGCACTTAGTAAAATATGTAATACTTATGCAACACTTATTGAAGAGATGCTAAGCGATGTTTTGGTACTCTGGGTAAATGCTTCTGGCATGCATTACTTTGCATCTAATGTTTAAAAAAATGACAATTGTTTTGTATTTTTCTCAGCTATACTGGCTTTTCAGAGCTTGAACACAGTTTGGTTTATTTCTTACCTTAGTTCTGCTGAAAACCTCAGTGGTGCCAGCAGATCAACACGAAGGATCCTTTTTAGTTTTCAGATAAGAGTCTTAAGTTTCATTGATATATGTAAACATTCTCATTTTAATTTTGTTAACTTGGAAGAACTCAATATAGAATTCACTTTAAAAAAGACTCACTTGCAATACCATAGTGGAAGGTGTGGACAAATGGAGTCACACCTTAAGCATGGAAAATGGTTCAATCTTAAAAAGTCCATGCTGGAAGCGGGACATCAAGTGTCATATGCTAGTGTGCATTGCTGGAGTGATGAAAATACAACATTGTTTTCCCTCTCTGGTTCTGAAATCAGAGACTGCATGTTGTTGTCAATGCCAGCAGGAACTAGATCTTGATTTAAATGTATATATTTAAAGGTTTTTTGTCCCCAGATGTATGTATTAATTAGGAAACAAACTGGGGACAAAAAAATATTTGAAATAAACCAGATTCCTAATGGAATAAGAAAACTCCCTCTAGTGCATTTTCTCCTTCTGTGTCAGCTTTTATAGTTCTGTTTCTGGCAGACATCTTTTGAGATTTCTTTAAAGATTGTTAAGAAATTTTCTCCTGCATCAAAAAATAACTTTCAGAGCCTGATCAAAGCTTTAATAAAAGGCATCTTGGACAGAAGATTGGAGACTAAGGAACAAAAGAGGTTGTAGGGAGGGAAGTGCAGGGCTGCTTTCTGATTTGTTTTTACTTTCTAAGATCACCAAAATGTAAAGCTGCATTTCAGTCTTGTAAACAGTTGTGTTTTTTCGGGAAGTGTAATGTTTGTATAGGGCATGTGTGTGTAAAAATGTGTACTGAGAACTGTAACCAGTAACTTCATTTGCAATTGCAGTGTTGTGTTTATTAATGTTACACCGTCATTAAGTTGCTCTTTCTAAGACTGACCCAGCCTGTTAACTAGCACTCGGTAAATGGTGAAGAACAAAATCTGAAGGAAACCCTCAGAGGTTCAGATAGTGCTATATGAAGCCCCTCCCAAAAACACTTGAAAAGCCTGGAGAATGTATAGTAGACCAAGTGTTTTGCTGGAGATTTAAATGCTAGCAAAAAGCTTTCCAAGTTTTTCCTGGCAGAAAGGCTCCTGGACTCACCTGCTATTTTTTTCTTTTCCCCTTAGGGGTGTACAACGAATAGTAAGCAGGAATAACTCTGTGCCAAGTTCAGCTGAGCTACCAGCAAAATTCCTGTCTGAGAGCATATTGCATTACAGGCTCAACAGACCAGTAATGTGTTCTCAACTCTCTTATTTAAACACGGTGACAACACTACAGTCTTTTTCCAAAATACTTTGTGGTGGGGAGACAGGGTGCATGTGTATGTATGTGTATGTCTGTCTGGAAGTCTATGCCCTGAAGGTGGAGGGAGCAAGTTTCACATGATGCACCTTCAGGATCGAAGGTAAAAGAAATACAGGATGCACATCTGGAACTGCTATACTAATGAGACAATTAAGAGAGCACGAAGCAAGCATGGAGCATACCCATAAAACAAAAGGTCAGGCCTTTTTTAGCTTTAGGTCTAAGTTAAAAACCACATTTTAGTAATTCATTATGCATCCAGAAGGTCTAAGGCATTGATTATTCACGGTGCCCAGGAGTGATGAAGGAATGCCACTTCTGATCCAGAAGGAGTGGAGATTAGCCGTATTAGCTTGGTGTGTTGCTCACCGGGGGAAGTGGGGAGAATCATAGAGTATTAAATGCTTTTTTATGCTTAGGTAGAAATGAAGACTAGGGAAAACTGTAACCCTGCAGAAATTCTTAGGTGTTTTCAACAGTAACTGATTAAAAACGTATGTTTTCAAAATATGCTGGATCTTACAGAAGGTAATTGCTCCCACAGTAGTAAAAATTGTTTATAGTAGACATTAAAAATTTAAACGTTTTGCTTTTGATTTTAGTTCTGGCTTTTTTGTGGAATAGACACAAGTGTTCGTTCTGTGTTTTTATTTATATAATTTTGTCTTCCTTTTGTGCTTGTTTGTGTAAAAACAATCAAACAACAATCAACCAACCAAAGACCCAAAGCTAATGAAGAAGTAAAAAGAAAGGAGAGGGATTGACAATATCAAATATATGTAATAGCAGAGGATACATCCAGCACTTGAAAAAAAGTGTGTATTCTTCTATTTTAGAAACATTTTTTTCTTAAAACTTCAAGAAAAGAGCAAAAAGTAAAGGCTCCAAGTCTGCCACATCTTCTGCTCATTTAACTTCAGGCACTTTCACTGGTTTGGTGGTAGTGTGAGGGAGGTCAAACATATGGTAAGGCCTTGTGAAAATTTATCTTGAGGACTGTTGCCTAAGTGGTCTGTGGAATCAGTGCTTGTCTGCAGGAACCTGGCTGCTGCTGATGTTTTGGTTTTTTTCTCTCCAGCTGTAAATCTCATTTTTAAAATACCAGCGTATACCAGACGCTTTCCAAATAACACTCCTCGATGCAATTATTTGCAATAGCTGCCAGGGGGGTATTAGGAGATCTCAGAGGGAGTAGAGTGCCTGTAAAATGCACTCTGCATGAAGATACAGTTCTTGCTCCTAAATACACAAATCCCTGTGTTAGGTCCACGTAGCCATAACACAGGCTCAGAAGCCTTGGAGAAAATGTTTTCTCCTGTCACTTGCTGAAACAATGAGTTTCTAAGTAAAACAAGATGCAGAAGAGGAAGAGGGAAGGAGCTGGGTAGCATAAGGTTTTCCTCCATAGTGTGAGGAGATGATTTTGACCTCTGCAACTCATCTAGGTGATCTTGAGGAAGCTGCTGGAGTTGTGTCTTGCGTTCTTCAGCTAAGTAGTTGAGTCTCTCCTGCAGGCACACTGAAAATGCAGGCCTGTGGCTGCTACTGTTGTGGCTAGTGAGATCTGAGCAGGCCTGTGCTGGACTAAGTAAAAGCTTGATGGGGAAGTTTATGTGCAATGATCAAATTCATCTAAAATGGACTTAATTTTAAAACTCTGCCTAAACGCAGGTTTGGGCAGGTTTGTTGAATGCATTTCTGAGGTGTATGTTGCTTAGCCCTTAGCTGTGCTACTAGAGTCACAGAGCTACAGAGTCACTGTTACTTAAGTACATGCCTTTGTATACTTCCCTGAAATGCCTGAACACTGATGTGAGAGGAGGTGTGACGTGGAGAAAAGTTTGGTGCTCTAAAACCACTGTTCTTACCCTGTTAAGTGAAATTTGTTATTCTGCTGGTCACTACATGGTGGTTCCTGTATTCATCTCTGGGTGGTGCTTTCCTTTATAAAGAATTTTGTTGAGATCTGAGAAGTCAGAGATGGAAGGGGTGTGCTCAGCAGCAGCATTTGTCTGTTACAGTGCTTTTATCTTGCTAAAATAACTGAGTCCCTAAATGTATTGCTCATGGTATTTGCTTGACTATCAAAATGATATTGTAGTTGTCTTCTAGTCTTTAAACTGGTTTGCTTGGAGAACTGGGAGCAGGAGTGGAAGTGACTTGTAGGCAGCAATATCAGCACAAAAGGAAAACAGTTGAAATAATCTTACAGCAAAGGTAACCTGTCTTAGTAGCAGAGGATCTTGATTTTTGTGCTTGATTTTTCACAGTAGAGTGAAATGAAGAAAGTAAAGTAGTAGCAAATTGTTCTGGGGAGGGGAATTGGGTTGGCTGCTTTCAGTGTGACAATTAGCCCTAGCAGTAAGTGTGTGTAAATGTGCAGCAGCAGCTCGCTGACAAGTTTCCAGACATGCTGTTCCTTTGTCAATTACTTTTCTGGGCTTGTTTTTTCCAGTCGAAGTTCACTTTAGTCCGTTGGAAAGGAGTGCTTTCTGTGTGCACATTAAGAAGAACTAATCACTGGGCTCTTGGTTAAACTGCTGAGTTCCAGTTTGCATGAACTTCTTTAATAACATGATAAAAATAAGTATATGGAGTTGTGCTTCTCTCATCTGCCCAGGTGTGGTGAAGGAAGCAGCGTTTGCCTTCTGAGCTCTTCTTTGGGCTCCTGCTGAATGGCTGAAGGAGCTGAGGCAAAGGATCACAGTATTCTGTCCCTAACAGCTCACAGCTGTGCTAAGGTTATGGGCAGTTATTCTCTGTCAAAAAAAGCCTGTGATTCAGATGTACTCTGAACTTCCATTGCCATCTCCTCTTCATTACAGGGCTCAGAACTGCAGCCCCTCCTTTGCTCACATGGCTTTTGAAATATATATTTCCTCACTCTTACTGGTAAAAATGACTGCTTAACCCTCAACAAACGCTGAAGTCCACCATACTCCAATAGCAAATGGGCTGGTGGGGTGCTGTGCTGTGCAGAGAGCTCTGCATCTGTCCACCACTTACTGAAATTATGTGTTCATTCTTCCAGATTCCGACCTGAGCATGCGGACACTCAGTACACCCAGTCCAGCATTAATATTTCCACCAAATTCCCCTGGTTTCCAAAATGGCAGAGGTTCGTCTACATCTTCGTCCTCAGTCACTGGGGAAACTGTTGCCATGGTCCACTCACCACCTCCAACCCGCCTCACGCATCCTCTCATCCGGCTGGCATCCAAGCACCAGAAGGAACAGGCCAACATAGACCGGCTACCCGACCACTCCATGATCCAGATATTCTCCTTCCTGCCCACCAACCAGCTGTGCCGCTGTGCCCGTGTGTGCCGCCGCTGGTATAACCTTGCCTGGGACCCGCGGCTTTGGAGGACTATTCGCCTCACTGGCGAGACAATCAACGTAGACAGGGCTCTTAAAGTGCTGACCCGGAGGCTTTGTCAGGATACTCCCAACGTATGTCTCATGTTGGAGACGGTAATTGTTAGTGGCTGCAGGCGGCTCACAGACAGAGGACTCTACACCATTGCCCAGTGCTGTCCAGAACTGAGGAGGCTGGAGGTGTCTGGATGTTACAACATCTCCAATGAGGCAGTCTTTGATGTCGTGTCACTGTGCCCAAACCTGGAACACCTTGATGTGTCAGGTAACAGGAAATGTTTCCGTACAGATGCTTATAACTCTGAAAGCATCATGCTTGTCAAACCCCACAACTGCACATTTTCCCTTTCCCTGTTGTCTTTCCAAGTAGAAATGCCAGTTTCCCAACACAGTGCCTGTGAGACAGGCACCACTAGAATCTCAGTGCCCATAATGCCAACAGTGTCTCTGGAGTGGCCAGGCTTCCTCCAAAGGAGGCGAAGTAACAGAGATGACCTGTTCAAATAGCACGCTCACTTTTCATAGATTTTTGCACAAAGCACCCATACAAGGGCTCATGTTGCAGTCAGTGCTACATCATGTGGTGAAAGCTAGTTACTTCAGCAAAATTTGTTTTATCTTTCACACACACACACACACACACACACACACACATATATATAATGTATATATCTGTAATCTTATAAGTGAATGGAGAAGAAGCTCAGAATAAGTTCTAGGCTTTTTTTCTGGGTATTAATATTTGTTGTCATCCCTAACTAATCTTCGAGGTTCCCTTATTTCCATTGCTATTTTGACAAGACTTAGATAGCTTGGACTTTTTTTCTTTCCTTTTTTTTTTTTTTTCTTTTAAGAAAAAGCTGCAGTTGCAGCTGTTTAGATCAGCAGAAATGTTTTAGACAATTTTCCTCAGACCTGCTCTGGGGAAACAAAATGGTTTTTTCCCAAGGTCAGCTGCACAGAATTTCCTCTCTGCAGATAGGTTGGCACTTAATGGAAAGGATGTAGTCAAGCAGAGAACTGCAGTAAATTTGCCGTTCAACATTTATTTTATGATCTTATTTGTTATCAATCTAATGCCATTATTAATCATCCAAAACAGATTTGCCACTGCAGAGGTACCAGTGGCAATAAGCAGGATGAAGTGGGGATAGGAAGCAATGCTATTGAGTCATTGGTACCCAGATAAACTGATTTTTCCAAGGCTACCTATCTGGTGTACACTGATTTGCTTTCTTTTCTCTGCCCTTTTTTTTTTTTAAGCTGCTTTATCCAACTCTCTCACCTCATTCCTAGGATGGCAAAATCGCATGAAAGGCATCAAAACAAATAGCAGCAAATGGGAATTATTCACTTTTTGTGATTGCTCTCTGAAACCACCAGGTGATAAGGAGTGTCTGTGGGACTCACAGGAGTCCTGTCCCATGGAGTCTGTTTGCAATGACCTTGCATATGAATTAACTTATTGTTGGTACATACTGATATTAGTTCTGGATCGCTAACTACACATTCAAGTTGAAGCATCTCCAACACCAGGAGAAAATGCATGTACCAGTGTGATTTAGACCTAAAACTTTGAAGCTCACACTCTGAGTGCACCTAGGAGCTTGTAAGTGGCTGAAAATGCTTTGGTCCAGAGCTCTCTTTTCAAAAGCAGGGAAAAGGAAAAGATGATAACAGGTCTTGAAGTAGGTTCTTTTGGGATTTATCTGCATCTGTGGTTTTCCCAAGCCTGTTACTTTCAGACCTAGAAGGTGGTGTCTGTCCCTAAGAGCTCATCAGTTTGGTACAAAGTGTGTAGAGGGCAAATAAAATACCTGTCTTCCTTGAATTTTGTCTCATCAATGGGATAGGAAAGTAATTTTAATCTCACTTTTATCTAAGTTGTTTTTTCTGTTTGGAGCATGTGAAGGAAAAAATCTGGGGTTTGAACATGCTCAGAAGCTGGGGTGTTTGGGTTCAGATATAGCTTTTGCTGCATGCACCTGCATATGAATTGAGGATAATTGATCTCTAGGCTCTTGTATTCAGTCCACTTTTTTCATTACAATGTGTGTAGTTTTGGAGGATGTTTTGGAAGCAGGATTCTGTTTTCCCCTCCTTCTGTCTGTAGTTGTGAGGACAAGACTTGCACCTATATGCTCAAGCAATTCTGAGGACTGAAGTGGTTCACCGGTTTGGTTCCATACTGAACAAGAGAAGTTGAGTACGTGTGCTGGGAGTGACTCTAGTTCCTAGTTAATTAAATCACAGTTAACAGTTGTACATCTAGCTGAATCCCTTTCCCCCTTGGATGGCTACTTGGCAGCAAAAATGCACCAAAATCTTTAATGTCAGAACCAGATGTTCGTATTAACTTTAAGAGCTTTACACAATGTAAGTTCTGTCACTCTCAGCAGTAACTTTGTGGGCAGGTCTGAGATATCTCTAGAAGTTGGTTGAGCTTGACTGCAAGTTATTATCTAACACACTAGCCAAAATTTTTTTCAGTCTGTTTGGAAGTTTCTCCTCCCTTTTAAAAATCAGTTATACTTACTTTATGGAAAATCCTGTTGCAAGAGCTTTGTTTTTACATTTTGTATTATTTAGGACAGAAAAATTGTTGTGGACCCAGGAACCTGTCATTTTGCCTAAAAATCAGGCTATTCTGTATCAGCATGGACTCTTTTTCTGGTTAAACCATTTTGAATATCCTTCCCATTAAATATTTTACAGTGTAGCCAAAGTAACTAGACAAGGCAATGCTGAGCTTTTCAAAACAGTGATCACGCAGTGATGTATTTGACTCCAGCCCTGCTGTGAGACTTCTGACCCATTTAGTTTCTAATTACGGTCATTAAAGCTTCTTGGATTCTCAGCAGACAGAACATTCTCCTTGGCCTCGTGGACCCATCATTCTCACTTAGCCAAATTTTAAATTTGAATTCTGGTCAGAATATAAAATATCCAGACTGACTCCTTAATCCAGCAACCTCCTCAACCAAATGCAATAGCAAGAATTGTGTCAGGTTCAGCAGAGCCCTGCCTATGTGCCAGCTTCTTCTGTGGAAAAGACTCAAGGATGGGGACTCCTGTAGTGTATTTTGTATCAACTGCTCCAAAGAATATAGTAGGGGTGAAATTTTCACACCATTAGTATTGTAGTGCTTCCCTTTAGAAAAATCACTTTGCATTACTGAGCATGTATGTAGTACTTATCTGAGGACAAAACTATTTCCGGAGATTGCACCATAGCATTCAGTTTTAAGATGTTTGTTGAACAGCGTTTTGCTTCAAAGTTTTGCTTCTGCATGACCTGTGGACAATTTGCCCATTTTGTTATGTGAGGCCTAAGGTAAAATTTGCCTCTGTTCAACTAAATGTGAAGCCTAAATTAAAGGTCCAGCGCAAATTCAAATGATGAATGTAGAAATCTAATTGCAGGTGGCAAACTGTTTCAAGTCCATATCCCATGCTTCTCACAGCATTTTTTTGAGTCCGCAGGGTTATCTGAAGGGATTTTTTTTTCCTTTTTAAGAACTGAAGCATATTCATGCCTTCTACTAAGCCTTTGAATGAGAACCTGTTGTATCAATTGGTATAAGTTTGAATCATTTAAGTTTTTGGGGTTGTCTCCATACACTGCTCTTTACTTCCACACTACAGGATTTGTGCAGGATTTCTGATACATGGAGTTCTACAGTCATCAGTTTTTATGCGTTACTTCAAACTGGCTGGCCAGTGTTTCAGCAATACAGAAAACATCCTTTTTCTTTTTTTCTCTACTGACATAGGCATAATTGACAGAATTTTTCTGAGTAGACATTTATGGCTAAAACTGTTGGGCCTTGGTCAGTAACAGGTAGAACCTCCCTTCTTTCTTGCAGCCGTTCCTAGCTATGCTAATGCAGTGTGCCCAGCTGAACTTGGCACAGCTAAAAATTTCCCTCAGGATCCTGAGACTGCCAGTTTGCATTGCAGCAGAAACCACACTTTCCAAAAAAAGCTTTTGCTCACCACCGTGTATGGAGCGGTGGTTAAAAATGGGGAAAGTCTGTGAGCATGTTTTTCCCTTTCATCTAGCTCTTTGGCTTTCCTTACAAGGTCTGGTGTTTCTCCTCTGGTATAGTTACCTCCATGGCCAGACTTCTCACTTGACACAGTCCTTTTCTGCATCTGTCCATATCCTCCCATGACCTTACCGGTCTGTTGGCTCCTGTCAAATGTCCCCATTCTCCTTAGGTTATCTGAATCTCCACCCTTCTGCAAGCACATAATCCTGCCACAGTTTTGCATCGTTCCAACGTTGCAGGGCTGGATTCACATCTGTTCTCCAAATGCTTCTGGGAGAGTCGGCGGGGTTGTCTTTTTTATAGTGAGGTTGGATGGTGAAAGAGCCTCAGATGTTGGTTTGCAAACTCATCCAGTCAGCAATGAGACCGACTCTGATTAAAAAACTGCATTGGTTGTCACGTAGTATCATTTTCTCTAATTATCACCGGGTCTGTATTGCAGTAACACATCACAGTCTGTCTGTTGATAAACATAGGACCAGTATTTTACATTTGGGATAGGGACAAAATCAGTCTGTTTCTTTCCTAGTGCTCAAAATCTCAGAGTAACCTCACTGACTCCAGTGAAGTTTATTCTTTCCTGTGGTGTGAGGACTCATCACAGCAAATCCAGACTAGCCAGTCAGGATGATTCTGCTCTTGCAGCACGAAGGTACCTTCATCACAATCCAGCACAACATTTCACACCCAGCTTTCTGGCCTCGATGCGTGATTTGTTTTTACTGCTTCCTTAAACTTTCTGTGTTTTTCCACTTAGGCTGTTCCAAAGTAACATGCATCAGTTTGACGCGTGAAGCCTCCATCAAGCTGTCTCCCTTACACGGGAAACAAATCTCCATTCGCTACTTGGACATGACAGACTGCTTTGTCCTGGAGGACGAAGGACTGCACACCATTGCTGCCCACTGCACTCAGCTGACCCACCTGTACCTGCGCCGCTGCGTCCGCATCACCGACGAGGGTCTCCGTTACCTGATGATTTACTGCACGTCCATTAAGGAACTGAGCGTGAGCGACTGTCGCTTCGTCAGTGACTTTGGCATGCGGGAGATTGCCAAGCTGGAGTCACGTCTCCGATACCTTAGCATCGCTCACTGCGGCCGGATCACGGACGTGGGCATCCGTTACATAGCCAAATACTGCAGCAAGCTGCGCTACCTCAACGCGCGGGGCTGCGAGGGCATCACGGACCACGGCGTGGAGTACCTCGCCAAAAATTGCACAAAACTCAAATCGCTAGATATTGGCAAGTGCCCTCTGGTCTCAGACACCGGCCTGGAGTTTCTAGCCCTCAACTGCTTCAACCTGAAGCGCCTGAGCCTGAAATCTTGTGAGAGCATCACTGGGCAGGGCCTGCAGATTGTAGCTGCCAACTGTTTTGACCTGCAGATGTTGAATGTGCAGGACTGCGATGTCTCTGTTGATGCTCTGCGATTTGTTAAACGACATTGCAAGCGCTGTATAATAGAGCACACCAACCCTGCTTTCTTCTGAAAGGACACCCCACACCTGTCATTACAATGCAGTATTAAAAACACTGAGGTAGAAACACACGCTCCCATATTCATTAATGCTGTCTTTTCTGTCGCTCACGGGAGTCAGCTTTTCTTGTACATTGTGAGTGGGGAGGGTTTCTGGAGGACTATTTTGTTTGCTTTTTATATGATCACTTTTTAAGGTGCCGTGGGTCTCTGTGGAGAGGCTGCCTTGATGCAAAAGCAATGAGTGCTCAGCATCCCCACTGGAGTATCATTTCCATAAGAGCCATGATCTTGTCCCAGGCTACAGTAGCTGCCTCCAAAGGAAATAGCACATAATCCCTCCTTTGGAAATGCTGCTAAGCTGTGTCAAATACATCTGAATTCCAGCTGTTCTTGTGAAGCTGACTATGCAATATGTGTCTGTGTTCCCCAACTTTTTCCAATATGGCTGATAAAGCATCCTCTTCTCCCCACGTAGTTTCCTTTTGGTAGTCATCCATTTTAATCCCTCAGGAAATACTAGGTAATGTTCTTAAATATACTCAACTGAGGCAGAATAAGACCTGCTGGCCATTGCTGAGCACTTCTACTGAGTGAATCTGGAGATTGTGCCCATGCATGGATTCTCTTGGAAAGTCACTTGTGAATCATCGCTACTTGCCTTCATTTCTAAATTTGCCGTCTCCTGCATGTGTAGTACAACCCCCTGGTAGTAGATAGGGATTTCTGGCTCTGAGAAGCAATGACATATTCACCTGAGTGAAGGAGAACTAGCCGCATATTGGTGGCCTGGCAAAAGGAAAAGCCAACCTGAGAAGCTGCTGTAATTCTGCAACAATCTGAGATAGCACTGTAGGACACTGGGGAGAGTCTGAGGCATTGTGGAGTAGCTTGCTTAGAGGGCAGTCCCAATCACTGTGCTATGTGATTGTCACCAGAAAGTCTGTCTTTGTTCCTTCACTGTATCTTTTCAGCAGCTGTGGCACCACTGCAGTTGATGCTCCCTGAGCAAACCAGCCACGTCCATTAAGGCAAAGTCAGTATGTGCCTTATTACACTTAGAAACCCGACCCTTTTCTGTGACCTTCCAGTTCAAAGGATAGATGGCTGATCTCAAAACTTCTAAGACATTAGCCTAATGTTAGATAACACCCCTGGGGACAGAGGAGCTTCCAGTGTTATTCAGATTAGATTTAGATTTTTTTCAAACTTTGTGTGTGTTCCCTTAGGCTGGAGATACAATTGCTGTTCAACAAATAATTAAACACCAGCATTGCCCTGTGACCCTGTGAGCTCCTAGTACTCTTCATGGTTGCTCTTGCATGAGCAGGAGTGTTTTGAAGGTCCCCCATCTCACTGCCTCCTTCCCCAGAGTGTGTGGTCAATTCATGGTTACTTTCTTCACAGTTTTCTGGCAGCTGTTTCTCTGCATTTTCACGTGTAATGCTCAGATCTGAAAGCCAGACATGCGAGGGGTGATGATATTTTCAGGCAGGCCCCCTGTGCCTGACTGACAGGTGAATTCATACATTCAGCTCAAACGCTGTGTCTCATAAGAAGGGAAGCACTGTGTCTGGTTTTCCTAAGCAGTAGTTCCATCAACTCCAGACAACACTAATAAAATCATTGGTATGAAGTGAAAATCAATATGCTTGAGAAAAATACATAACCACTGAGGAAATACTTATAGCAATGCTCTCTCAAACTGCAAAAAAAAAAAAAGGAAAATGCAATGGTTTGAACATGTACCTGCAGAGGGAACTTATCCTACTGCTGCAAAAATTCCTGTAACTTACGTATATTCCTCCAATTTTGAGTTTCTTAATATAGAGGATGTCATCAGCTCTGAATTATAAATCAAATTGTACTAAAGCAAAGAGGGACACAGAAAATGAATTTGCCATTGCTAGTGTTACTGGTCAGTGACTAATAGGGGGTGATACCATCTCTTGGACAGTTAATTTCACTTTGGTTTTCCTTTCCATATTTTTAAAATAAGAGATTCTTCTCCAGCAAGTAATACAGTATATTTTATTTGAGCCAGCTATACTATTTGTTTATCCTTTATCTAAAAATGGCCTCGAGGAATTTAAATATTGAGCCCATTCCTGAGGATGGTGGGATTTTGAGCCATTTGCACTCATGAAATATAAGGCCTCACTAGTAACATTTAATTGTTTATTAAAAAAAAAAAAGGCTACTTTTCTGGCTATGTTAAATTGAGTGAATAGTGCTACATGGTTTTTAAATTTCTAATGTTTAAATTGGCCTGTACTGTACAAATCTCACTATAAAGCCTTAATTTGCTACCAAGAAATAAAGCAATATATTGGTAACTGATGAGCATGCATCGTTATTTGCACTAATTTAGTAACTGCTGCTGAAAAAGAAAATAGTAAATAATTGTAAAACTTTCCTTGAAAGATAGGTGGGTGAATGATCACATCAGCCCAAAAGGTAGGTGGATGACTACACTAGAAAAGGAAAAAAAAGTTTGTTATAGATTATGACCTTGCTTATCTCTCTCTTTAAACTTTGATTTTCCTCATATGGTTCTTCTTGACCCTGAAACATAATTGGAAACTGTAAGTGTAAATAAAAGCAAAAACAGTATATAAAAAGCATATGTACAAAAATTTCAGGAGGACCCCTGCATTGATTTAAAGGCAAGTTAACATATTTGATGTAAAAAGTAAAAAGGAATGAGTGATGGGGTAGAGCACTTACTGGTACAGTGTTGCCTTTTGAATGCTCTAAAAAATCTACTCTGGGGACACTGGTGGAAAATGAATAAAGGTAATTTTTCTTAGCCAAACTTTAAGTACATAGTCTTATATGATCTGAATTGGCACTCTGAGGTTGCTATTATTTCAAGAAAATTTGAATTTAACTTATTGATACAGCTTGCCTGTTTTGACTTTTAACCTTTTTCTTATGTCTACTTGCAAGATGAGAGGACCAGAAAAGAAACTGAAGTAGTGTATGTGGAGCTGAGTTTGCTGGAAGGGTTGCAACATGTAACTGATGTGTCTTCTAGTTTAGAGTTGGCAAAGCCCATAAATTTCCTGAGCAAAAACATAGGTGATTCTTGAACCATAAAATTCGGGCAGAGGCACTGAGGCTTCTTCTGCTCTGCAATAGCATGTGGTGATCTCATCAAAGAAAAGCAGTGATGAATCACATCAGTCAGGCTGCCATGTTGCTTGTGTCTTTGGAATAATTTGTGTCCTGTAGAGAGAGGTTTCTTAGAAAAGACACATCTAAACTACCATGCACTCTGATTATAGCCAAAGCTCTGTATCTGGATATTCATCCTTCCCTTGGCTTTTTTAAAAAGTGGAACTGTATTTTCCCCATTAGCAGCATGAGATTGATGTGAAGTGCAACACTTTTGCTTCTTTGAGCTGTGCTCGTATGGCTTCTTACAAAATGCAAACCAGCTTCTGCTGGATGTCTTGGACTCAGAACCGTGGTCCAGACGGAAACCTTCAGTAGTGGCTTATGTGGTTTCTCAAAACTTATGGACTTTGAACTGAAAAATTAAAAAGCTAGTAAAATACCTAATTTTAGCCCTAGGCTTGAAGCAGGTCCAAACTTTTATTAAAAAGAAACACAGTCATCATTTGGACTGCAGGATGGCTGCCCCTCAGCTGCCAGTGTTAGTTTAGAGGGGAAAAGTTCTCTGATGGAGTTGGTGCATGGCTCCTCTTCCCCCAGCATTCCCCAGGAAAGTAACCTGCCCTCAGTTTTTTATAATTTTGTCAGTTTAGCTATTCATGCTGAAACTTCCCATGCTGGGCTTTGAAAATGTTAGTTGAAATGGTTCATCTGGTTCTGTAAATAAAGCTGGAGGAAATGTCATTTTGCTCATGTTAAACTCCAGGTGACCTTTCCTTTGAAAACGGTCCATTGCTCTTCATCTCCTCTAAGGCCTTCAGAGTGAAAGTGTGAGCCTTGCCAGGAGGTCAGCTTTAGGACAAGGATGTGTCTTACTGATCTCCCAGTAAATTTCACCCAAATTTAGCTACATTTCATGTCTTTGAACATCTCCAACTCTGTGACCAAGGAGAAAAGGACATGCTCTGGTCTTCTGGAGCTTGTAGTCTGGAAAAGCTGAGATTTGGCAAAGCTAAAAGCTGTTTATCTCTCTGGCAGTGTGAAGGAGGAAATGACCTGAATTATATGGAAGCTGCCTGGAAAGTCAGGGCAGGGTTGAAAGATGGAGTTTTGAGAACTGGAACAAGAAGGATGAAGGAGATTTCCTGGGCAAGGGGGACTCAGGCTGAGATGATAAAAGATTTAATTTTCAGCAAAGACACTGGTTAAAAGAGATGGGTTTATATGACATGTTGAGCAGAGAGAGTTGGGCCAGAGGAAGTGTAAATACTGAAGAATGAAGTTTAGGGTAGGAACAGAAACATGAAGAAAATTAACTGAACATCGTGTAAATACAGTACACTTCCTTGGTGCAGTCTCTGAGAAAGGCTGACAAAGTGTTTCAGTGAGAGTGCCTCAACTTTGAAACAGCCTTCCAAAAATGAAATAGTAATTTTGCATCTAATGCATCCAATATCTACCTTTTATATATATATATATGTATTTTGAGAAGCCATAAAATCTTCACAGGCAGAACTTCTGCCTTTGCCACCAAATGTACATGGAGGTCTGAGAGACCGTCAACCTCAGTGTCTTGCTCCAACCTTTACACCTTTGTGTGAGGTAAGCTACTGAGAAGAACAAGGTGAGATAGGTTTGAAACACCGATTCTTCTTTGACGTTGTATTTCAGCAACACCAGCTGCTTGGCTTTGCTAAGGTACAGGCATCAGTGTGGAGCCAAATTCATGCCATTTTGGTGACTGCTAAAGGGCATAATAATTGTAGATTCAAGTTACTGCCAGGCAGTAGACATCAGAATTCAAACTTAGCTTAACAAAAATACATTTAACTGAACAGCATTACTGTATGCTATTAAACAGATTAAATCAGTTTTCTCTCTAAAATAGCTGAGGGACGTTTATGTTCATGCACCCCTGCTGTACAGATTCAGAGCAGGTTTTTCCTCTATTTTTGCTTCTGTGAAAACTGAGTAAAAACATCAGGTCATTTTTCCCTTTCCTCTGGGTGATCTTAGAGGTGCGACTGAGATTTAAACTAGTTCATAGAAATCTTTTCAAAGTAGGCTCTGCTAATACAAATTTAAAAAATATTATGAGTGCAACAATCCAGTTGGCCACAGATATGTCAAATTAAGCCAATATAACAGTTACTAAACAGGCACCAGAGAAAGAACCAGAGGAACCAGAAGGAGGGATCTTTTAAAACAAATGATGCCCCCCCCCAAGCTTTTATAAATGACCCTGATACTTTTAATGCAGAACAGAAATCTTAGCCATTCTTTCTAGCACTAAAGCTACTGTGTTCTTTGGGTTAGAATAGATTAGTTTTCCTTTGTTTTTTAAAGAAACACTGCATGCTGTATCCTCGAGCTCTCATAAATGCTAGAGATGGAAAAAGTCATCTTATAAAGAGAAGAGAGAATGCAAAGAGGGACTTGTACCAAAAGGAATGAATATTTTTAACAGTTTCATGTTGCATTGTCTGTCTTTGATGGCTCTTAAAATATTTTTTTAAAATCAAGTAAATGGCCATTCTTGAGAAGTTTCTGTTACTTCTTGAATATACTCCATTCACACTATTACCTCCGCATACAGACATCAAAGCTGTAGAAAAACTGAATTTCTAGCTCAAAAAAATAAGTGTAGCTAATGTATTGGTTATAATTTAATTTAATTTAAACCTTATCAAGTGTTTTCCCATCTTAATCACTTGTCATATAAAGGATATATCCTAAACCATTATCAGGGTAACTGAAAAAAATTTTCTATATGCTTATTAAGAACAAATTATATTTTTCTGACACTCCAGTTTTGCTCTAGTTGTCTGTTCCTGGTCTATTGTATGCTGTGTAAATACTTTCAAGAATAAGACATATCTGGACTTGAATTACACTCTTATTTGATTACTTTATGGTCGTGTATCTCATGTGGTATTCTGGTCATTGATGTGACTTCTGTGACATAACACTGCAGAGTAATTACCTGCGTTTCAGCATGGAAATAGAATTACCTAACACATAATGTTTGTGACACGTAACAGTTGTCAGAGACTGGATTTCATGGATGAGTGGCTGCTGTGGGTCTTTTGTGGTACTTTTGTAGTGATTTATTCCTTAACTGCATGTATCACCATCTGTTTTCTTTAGTATCAGTTACAGGAACAAACTCTTAACTACTGTGTTGGGAAAGGGACTCCTCAGAAGCAGAAAAGGGAGCTGTGACAGGGCAGAGGTGACTATGTCCTGATAAGCTGAGGGTAGGTTGTTTGAAGATGCAACACAGGTATGTGTTAAGAGAGACTCCAGGCTCTTCGGCCTGTTTTTGTAAAATGAGAAGGGGAGGGTGGGTTTTTTGTTGGTTTGGTTTTTTTTAAGTAATAGTCTTTTAGAGTTGCTTTGTATTTACCATCTATAGGGGAACCTCATTCAAAAACACTGAGACTGGCTTATCTTCAGATCAGAGGCGTGTCTGATTTGTGAACATTGGTCTATTTTTTGTAAGATAAATCAATGGAGACGCAAGACAGCCTTGCAGCCTGAACTTTGAAGTTCATGAACTTCTGGCAGGTTAAATTTGAAAGCATGATAAAGCAGCCTTCCTTTCTCCTGCCAAAAAAAAAAAAAAGGTAAGGGAAAATTGCATCAAAATGCCCAATAAAGAGAGTAAAGGAATTCAGGACTGAAAGCTGAGCTGGAAGTGGTAATGTGTAATCTCTTGCTTAAAAGATAATTTTTGCCATGGGAGTAAAATGTGCTTCTGTGAAGCTGGAGGGTAAATTGAAAGTTATCATAAAGATTACCTGTAGTGAGAACATGTATAAATGTGGCTGTAGGGAAGAATCAACACAGTTTTTCTACAAGAAATCCAAAGGGTCAGTAAATACCTGGGGGGACCTGTCAGGCTGGGGTGCTGAGAACACCAGAAAAAAGCTTGAGAATGGCTTCTGTGTCTGGCATCACAGGGTGGCCTAGGATGCTTCATCTGGAAAAGAGTTAACTGAGGTGAGATATGACACATATGACAAAGGTCATGTAATCATAGGTGGCTTAATGGATGAAGGTACTGAATGTTTACCGTGACTAATAATTTAAAAAGGAAAAAAAAAAAGGTTGAGGACATCAAGTGAAACCAGTAGGTAACTGATCCATAGCAAATTAAAGTAGTTTTTTGTTTGCCATGTGTTAAAGCCTTGGACCCTTTCCACAGTGTGTTGTGGATGCTAGATGTTCACATCATTTAAGAAAAGACTGGACTAGGTTGTGGAGGAAAAGTCTGTGTGCAGCTACTAAATACAACAGACAACCTCTGGCTCAGGAAATGCCTGAGGCACCAAGTGTTGGAGCCTGGCAGGCTATGCTGGGAAAATACGCTTACTCTGTTCTTGTGCTTCTCTCTAGGCATCTGGTTTTGGCTACAGCCAGACAGACTGTTCAGCTACATGGACCTTTGCAGCTGTTTTCATGTTTTGGTGTTCGTCTCAACAGGTCCCTGACACGGAGCACATGTTCATTTCTTGCTTGCAATGCCGTTATTCAGAGTTGCTCAAGGTTGTCCAACTCAAATGTTTTCAACACCCTCTTTTCTAAAATCCTTATGCTTCAGAGTGGAAAATCCAATCTAGTCAGGAGCTAACATCCTCATCATTTCACTGTCAGGGGAGTAGGCACTTGAAACTTTGCTGGGGGCTTGGTACCCTGCATATTTAGGCCCTATTGCTGCAGACTGCAACAAAAGTATGTCTGTATTTGGAAGAGAGAGCAGAGGAAGGAGAGAATTTTGTGCTCCTTCAAACTCCTGCAAGTTGGGAAGCTGGTCACTTGACACACTCCTTTTCCAGGTCTCTCTCACTCCTCGCATCTACAGGGAGAATTTCAGAAATCAAGAAACCTCTTGATTTCTGTTAGACAACTGTGCTACATCTTTGTAACCAAGACCAGAATTTGCCTGGAGCCTCTGGTCAGTCAAAGAAGTTTAAGCATCTCTGCTTCCCTTTATTAATTTTTAACAAGGCCTACCAGGTGTCAGACGCAAGCAGCTGTGTAAGGGCAGTTGACTGCTCAGTCAGGTTAAACAACTGGCTGAGATGCTTGGCATCAAAATTAAATTTCCTTTAGATGCCTGGAAGACAGGGCACCACCAGGTGATATAGACTTGATAGAAACAAAACCATCACCAAGTGCCAGTTCATATATGATTTTCAGAATCATCTGGAGGAGGCAGAAATGCTGTCCAAATCAGCAATGCAAAGTCCCTTCTCTTCTTCTTCAAACCCTTTGCCTGCTTCTGGCCCTGGGCCCACACAAATACCCGAACACAGCGAGGAATATAAATTTTCAAGGGTCTCAGCTTTCATAATATGACTAAGTTGTTTTGATTTAAGAGTGCTCGTCTTGCCAAGATTGGAAAAAATTAGTCTATTCTCTTCATGGCTGGATGTCAAGGTACACCCAGGTTTTTAGACAAATGCCCCAAAAGTGCACAGCTGAACCAAGACATGAGTGTTGGAAAACTTAACTCTTTCTTCAATATTGTTTTGAGGGAAACCTGGAGAAAAATAGGAAAAGCAAGACCATTATTAATCTAAGATAAAAGTAGAGTTAAGAAAACATCATGTCTTTTTCTTACTATTTTCTTACTGGTTTTTGAGGCTAATAGACGTGTTTGGTTGCTTGGGTTGTTATTCTGTAGGGCTCAGAGCATCGGCAATGCCTGGAAGCAAAGCAGGAGGAGGAAACTATGGCACTATATGAGGATCAAGTCCTTGATTTGTGCAAGGGCTGAAGTCATGCATGGTAAACCAAGACAATGGAAAAAATAGTGCATACAGAATTACTGTGCTGACCTTGGAGTACTAAGACACTATTTGAAATGCTCCTGGACTTCACCTAATTTTCTTCATGGAATCTGCCTACAGTTCTGCAATACTTCATGTCTTTATGAGCTTTGCTTAATTTGCCCCTTTAGTGCACAGTACATGACGAAAAGGTAGAAACAATACCACTGATATTTAAACATATTCTGGGTCTTCTCTAGGGTCATCAATAGCTACTCCTTGCTGTGTGATCTCAACCTGGCTTTCTTTTTTTAATAAGGTGTTCTGCCCTTACAGATCAATGTAAATGTAGACTCATATTGGGGAAAACCGTATTAGTGTAGAGCTGCACTTCGCAGGGACGCATGTCACTGTGAAGCAATCTACACATTTGTGGATTCCTGACACATTTGCAGGCCTACATTTATTCATTATTAGAGTCCTAGTTTCAGGAAATCTGTTACACCAAAGGCTCAATTTAATTGTCAGAACAGAGGTATTGGATGCCATTAGAGATGAACGAGGGTATCCACAGAACACTGGCAGGGATGTAAGTCACTGAGAAAGACTTGTGCTCTTTTGCATTGGCAGAGGAAGGCCAGGAAGATGCCATCAGGCATCTCAAATGCCTTTGGTTGTCCTTACTTAGGCAAACATGCTTCTGAAACTTATTGGGAAAATGTTTGTGGTTAAGGTCAGACAGGCTGTTCACTGGGCCACAAACACACAAAAAATAAACCTCAAATGATTGACTATGCAGGCAAATATAGAAATGACTGTCATGTGAAGATATGATCATTTTTTAAGGCTGGCTGTGGCAATTTTTGTGCAAATATTTATTCTTGAAGAAAGGACAGTTTGGGCTTCCTTTTCAAAACCGAAATGTTTCTGATGTTTAAAAAAGAAAGAAAAAATCTGAGACATATTAGCTCTTACTGCCTAGGGTCTGCTGAGGGTCTCTGAGATTTGAAGGAAGAATCATCTCAAACTGCAGCACTGGCTCTATCCCCAGCTGAAGGAGCAGGGATGTAGTGTCACAGTCTAGGAATCACTGAGAACATCCTAACACCTAAAATAGTTCTGGGGATACAACCCTGCTCAGCTTTTGGTTCTACCATTTAGCTGCCAAAGAAACAGCACCTCATTTTGGGCCCCAGAGTCACGGGAACCAGTTGCACTGTGCAGTTACGTTTGGGCCCCTCTTCAAGCCCTATGCAGGGGATGGTGCATAGCTCAGTATGCTTTGCCAAGGGTGCTGCGAGGAATGGGGTATCAAGCAAGACCTGCAGGGCTTGTCCCAGAGCCTAGTCTTTGTGTCCTCTTCTTCCTCCCTTTCGTCTTCTACACATCCCAGATGTGAGTGACAAGCGGAGGGAGAGAAAGATGAAGACCTGAAGCCCAGCTGAGTTCTTGAGTAGGGACCACAGCACAGGCTCCAATGTTGAGGGACCTTTGTGGCCAGTGGCTGCATAACATTTGTTTGCAGCATGCCCAGACACTTTAAGGTGTTGCAGGTGTTGTCCTGGGTTTCTTTTTCTGCATTATGTTCTATATGGTAATGGCAATTTACACTGCTGCCTGTTTTTCAGCACAAAATAATTTGTCATTAGATAGTCTCTTTGTTCTGTCTGTTGTTTGTTCCCTAGGTATTTTTGCTTTGTTGGTTTTTTTCCCATCTCATCTTCCCTACTTCTGTGGTGCCTTTTACACCCTACCTGCTTCATTATGATTTAAAATCAGAATATTTTCTCTCCACCTAGCAGATGCCCTGAAGGTCTCTCAGAAATCCTTCATTTTTTTTCAGCTTTTCCCTCAAAAGGCTGAACTAGGAAAATTTCACTATAAAGCATTAACTGCATGTATGAAAGAGGAGCTAGGGCCTTGCTTTCCATTATTTCAGACTATTAAATGCTGAAATTTATTCTCCAAATGTTTTGATTTTTTTTTCTGGTAGCTAAAACAGTTGATATATCCTTTGCAAGTAAAGGCTGGTTTGTGTGGAAAAATCTGGCAGCTGATGACAACATGAAATTAATTTACTTTTGTGCATGAATGTTTTACTGCAGAAGAGTCATCCTGGATCATTAACCAAGCTGAACGATTTATGTGAAAATGATAAATGTTCGTGCTGAATTGGGGTGTTTAGGATACTCATTGAAGGCAAGACCAGTTCTCATTGCTAAGCAACACTGCCTATTAAAATAAAAGGTAAGGATGCCTTTTCTATCCTTATAATATGAAGAAAGATTATCCTGGTTTATTTTGTAAGAAAAAGGTGCTAATGGGTTTATTCTGAAGAGAAAATTTCACATCTCTACTTCTTCATCCTTTCTAATAAGATTAAATTCTCTTAACAAAGTGGTCAAATTTATATTTCACTTAAATAGTAGATATTACTCTAAATAAAGCCACATATTGTCACAACAGTGTTAGATTAAAAGCTGTGGTTCCTATGACAGTCCATTCTCATATTGGGAAGTTTAAATCAGTAGGAAAAATAATATCAATTATTTTCATACAATAGTTATTTACATTGATACAAAAAGTATCAATAAAAAGATACTTTATATTTAAAATACCAAATTATACAAGTGTCAAATAGCAAATATAATAGATATAAGAAGTCTTCTGGTTGCATGGCTCCTAAGTGTTCATGACAATTTTAAAAATTAGATTCTACTGTTTATATTTCTTTTATCTTGGTCTGAGGACCTTCTGCTGCCTGTGTCTTGCTGAGAAAGACAGCACCTCTGAGTGCAAGGGAGAATTCTTCCAAAGACCTGCTGTCTGGAGGCAGTGGTCCTTGAGCAGATCTTTGCAGTCTGAACAACCTTTTCTCTTCTGCAGATGGCATACAATGGTTTGTTTGAATTTGTCAGGTTTTGAAGGAAAGGAGTACATGGTTTTTGTCAAATTGATCCAAGACAATGTTTGGGTGAGAACTTGGGAGGTTCAGTTCCAAATGATTTCACAGATTGCACAGGATATTCTGAGTTAGAAGGGACCCACAAGGATCTTCGAGTCCAACTCTTAAGGGTCTGACCCATACAGGGATTGAACCCACAACCTTGGTGTTATTAACACCATGCTCTAACCGACTGAGATTGTGGTTCTGTAAATAACTAAATATTTTTGTAGTAGCACACAAAGTTTTACAGTTGTGGGGGCTTGGACTTCATTGCTCACCCAGTGTGAAAGCAGCACATTCAGTACATGCATTTACCTTCATCACGTTTTCTGAGTATTGACATTAGTTAATGTAATGGCTCTTGATTTTCCTGGAATACTCTTCTGTTTCCTCATAGCCTGACCAGATTCAGAATACTGGTGACTCTCTTATACTGAGACATGTAGTTACTTCTTGGCCCACTGTTATTGATAGCATATGTCTCAGTACTATAATCTAGTTCTCTGCTGCACTGGCAGCCAAGAAATGTGGTGCTTCAGGATCAAAAATATTGCTGGGTTTGTTCTTGAAAGAGTTTTTTTTCAGATGAAACTATTTAATTCCCCATGAATTGTGAAATGAGTTCAGTTTCACTGGCACAAAACTAAAATATTTTCAAAATTATTTTAAAACTTTTTTTAAATGCTGGACTTTCCATTTTGGCTTGGATAAAACCTGTGTTATGTTCCTTTCCTTCCAAGTCTGACCTTTCTCTGACCAACCTGACCAGCTCCCCTTCAAAAACGTCTCCATTCACTGTTCGAACAAAACCACTTAAAAACAATTCAATGAAATGACAGCAGCTTCCAAATAAAACATTTGGAGTTCATCAACATGTATCACATTACTGGGTTTAGTATGATTCATTTGGATGTATAACTCTACTCTGCAAACACTTTTAAAAATTGTTTTCTCCTAATTCAGGATAAAACAAAATTTGAAATCTACAGTGTTTTAGGGAAAATGGCATTAGCAGATTTGTGTTGGCTCTTTCCAGGAGACATGGCTTGCTGTGCTTAACCACTCAGTGCTCCTCTTTCATGAATGGCGTACGCACACGCACACGCGTGCACACACACACACATGCACATCCCTCACCTGGGCAAGCACAGAGTGATCCATAAATGAATCTTGCAGAAAGGTCAGGGGCAAATCACAGGCAACTATAGGAAAGGGGATCAAGCCGCCGTCAGATTTTACAGGTTCCTGCAGAATGGGATCTTTTCATGGCAAAACAAAACCCAACAAACAGCCATGGTTACTTGACAACTGTGCCTTCATATTTCTGATATCTTTTCAGTTTCCCTTGTGATCCTGACCCCCTGTTAGGCTAGCACTGAGCTCCTAGTCCCTCTCTACAATTACCCACCATCCTGGCTTCTCCTGGAACTAGCACATAAAGCCAGCTCATTTAATACAAATGTCCCGAAGTGAAAATAAAATCCCAGTCTGATAAAACCGAGAGAAGGAGCAGCTGAAACCCACCTCTGCCACAGCCCGGACTTGGGCCGGGGCTCAGCCAAGGCACTGCTGCTCACTGGGGCAAGGGCTCCATCTGTAGGAAAGGACCCGCATCCATTCCTGTATCTTACCTTCTTGTAAAAAAGAAGAGGAAAGCCCTCAGATTTGTTTCTTTCTCCAAATGCACCGTGACTTACTGTTGGGCTAAAACACATTGCCTACAAAACCCAATAGAAAAATTAACTCTGAATTCATGTTCCAGTAGTGAGCTAAGCAAGCCAGGCACTGCCACAGTGGTGATGCTGGTGGGGAAGGATTTTCCTTTCTCTGATGTTGAGTTACTACATCTTTAGGGCTTGCCTCGAACCAGTACCTGTACAGGTTATCTGAGCATTTCATGTGTAAGAGCAAACTAGGAATGCTCCTGTTCTTGTTCTCCCCTTCTATCTGCATTCCCACTCTTTTTTTATTTTTTAAGTTTGCTGTTGCCATACATGCAAAACATGGGCATTTGGTATTGTACCTGTCAGAAGGAATGTGTCTTCTGTACATGACCCCTACCATGGCTGAATCTGTGCAATGTCACTCAGCGGCAGTGGCAGCTGGCGTTCCTAGATAGTTTTACAGTGGGAGAGCAGCTGAACGTTGATGCTCCTGGAAATGCCTAGCAGGGTGAACATTTTCTCACAGCAATTCTTTATAACAATCCAGCAGGCAGTTCCCTGATACTTTTTTAAACTACCTTATGCAATTTTTCTGAGAGTTGCCATCTTCTGAGTTAACATATGGCCAAGTACAATCCCGCTGTTCAGCAGAGGAGAAATGTAGCTCACTGATAGCTGGGGTATCTTCTGCCATTATGAAAACAATGGTTTCATTTCTGGGGGCAGAAACCTCCACTCCATAGTTGTTTTCTGTTATTTCTCTCATCAGCTGGTGAAGGGACCCATCCATTACCATGTTGGATGGTCTTAATGGGCTTTTTTTTTTTTTCTGTCAAAGATCTGAGCTCAGCTCCTTGTTGATAAGAGGGTGTTCAAGGCCCCCACACAAGGACCTGCATTTTACAGTCTAGGCTTCACAGAATACCCACTTTTAGTTTGTAAAAATGATTCCTTTGGGCTTTAGAGGCTATGAATCCAGTGATCTCTTTACGTAGGAGTCCTCCTATAACTTGGTAAATGGTTTAGCATGAGCCCAAGGTCCAGTGACTCTGGGTGAAACATGAAACAGTTCTGTAATTTGCTGTCTCAGTCTCCATAGCTTTTTATTAAAAACAAAACAAAACAACAAACCTATGAAGTCAGTGTCCTTATAGCCACAGGCAGCAAAATTCAGAGCTAGCACAACTGATTACACGTAGGATATTCAGTTTCCAAACCATATTCTCCTAGCTGGTGCTGTGCCAGCTGAGTAGATCAAGCCCTTAAGAGCCCAGACAGACTCCCTGTCCCTTTTCTAGGAGGCTGTGCTGCTCTTCTTCGTCGTTCAGCTAATTGCTGGCTGATCTGCTGATGCTGCAGGTGGCCTCCTGCCAGCCACTGGTCGGTCGAGGAGCAGGGTTCCACGTGTACACAGAGGGACCAAGCCAGTGTTTGCTTTTGGGGGTGTGTAAAGGGCTGCAGCGTGTCTTGCATTTCCATCCAGATATTTCTCTGAGTGCATTGGTGACTTACTCAAGAGATAGATACTGAAATGAGGTTTCCCAGGCCGTTCTTCCAAGAGGATTTTTATTCCTTCAAGTAGATAATGTATTTCTACCAAAAATAAAGATAAAAACCTGGTAAGTAGACATGGTTGATGCATAAAACTTGTAGCTTTTTACCTGAAGTATTAATAGGAATCTCTTGTGTCTTAACAGCAATCCTTTTAACTCCATGTATTATTGCAGCTGACCAAAAGATGTCTCCTAATTATTAACTACAATGCAGTTCACTCTGAGTTTTAGTAGGAAAAGGCCTTTCCTTGCTATAGCAGGTCAGTTTATGAATTATACTGCGTATTCTTTTCTGGTTTAAGGTTTCTTATGAGACCCATCACAGAAAAGGTAGGAAATCCTTTTACTGTTGTCCCTCAGTGTAGGTAACCACTTGCTTCCCCTGTAAAACGTCAAGGCTATAACCATTAGCAGCGTCACTGCGCCATTTCCCCCCTACTGTTACCGAAGTAAACATTTCCATAATAGGTATCCCGAAAGCTCTCTAGGGAAGAAAAGTATGTATTGTAATGTGGGAGGGTTTCCTTTGGTTGCTTTCAGCACTGTTAACAGCATGTCCTTGCCATGCTCTGATTAATTGCCCAGCTTTTATCATGATTAGCACATTTACCATTAGGCTGGCCAGCTGTCAAGCTAAGCTCAGTCACAGCAGACAAGCACTAAATGCCTTTGTGATTTTACAGCTCTAACTGATCATCTCAAGATATAAGGTCCAAGTCTTCCAGCCTTGCTTATTAGGGACACAAAATATCTCATCCCCTTGCAACTAATGGTACTGGCTTAATTAACCTAACTTAAAGAGGCCATTGCACAAAAGTAGAATTGAATAAATGTTCTTATTTTTAAAGAACGAATTGTATGCAGTTTAGATAGCGGGCTTGCTTATGCATCCAATATTCAATTACATCTGGTTCTAGAGGAGAAAACACCTATCAGACAAATTGGGTATCACTTTGCCTACTTCTGAAATGCAAGAGGAATTGGGGACACAGGGGAAAGGGGAGCAGTTTTTCTTACAGGTCTTCGCATCACTATTTATCACTGCTCTCACAATGGAGAGAGCAGACACTGCTGCCATCCAGAAGCATCATTTGAAAAAACCCAAAACTTACTCTTCCCTTTTCTTGGTGACGGGAAACGAATTCTATGTCTTACCTGAGATGATCCTGCTGTGATTTGAGAAAGTCTAAACCTACATTAGGTTCCAGTCCCTGTATTATGCAGAAGCTTGGCACATACATACTTTCTTTAACTTTATGGACCACCTCACCTGGTGCTGCTTCTCCATGGTTTTTGTCACTGCCAGTAATGATAGAATTCTTTTCAGACAAAATGGCTGTAGAATGTGTAATTATCAAGGTTAGATTCTTTTTCAGATTTCAGGGATAAACAGATGTGGGCATAGACACTGGGAGCCCAGTCCAGATTTCATAAGGAAGCTCTTAGTCATCAGGTAACTCAATTTGCTTGCAGACTGCAGAGCCTGAGCTTGGATTCAGAAATAACATCAATGAAGGGAGCTCCTTTGTGGCAAATTACCCATTCTCCTGTCATCTGTAGCAAACCTCCTCTCTACACTACCTAGAGCTCAAATGTCTCTTTGAAACACTTGGTTTATGGGGGCAGGGAATGAAGGCTGCTGCACATCACTTAGCACATTGTCATCTGTTGCTGTCTACTAGTTTGTCTCTTCCTCTCCTGAAATGTGAGCTCTGTTGGACAAACTGGTCTCTGACCCATAAACATGAAAGAAGAATAGATTTTCGATACCAGAAAAGCAGTTACAGTCTAGGTGTAATAATTCCAGCTTCTAGAGATTTAATATATATAGGTTGAAACAGCCTAAAAAGCATAATATAGTTGAGGTAGCACAAGTATTTCACTGTCCCAAAGTAGCTGGTATACAGGTGGTTCAAGTTTCACAGTTGTTGCTTGGTAAAACTTGTTAAGACCCAAGTTCATTTCAGCAGGGACAACAGATGCTTTCTCTGATTAGAGATGACTGACATAGTTTTTACTAAGTAAGGCACATGGGAGCCTTTTCTGGGTTAATTAAGCGAGAGTTGAGCCCTGGTTGTCACTACTGAAAGTCACTTTTTTCCTTTTTGGTACATGCCATCATTCAGGTTTTTTAATCTTCTGTCTTCCTTCAGAAATGATGGCCAGCAATTACTGGTGGATCTGGAGTGCACACATAGGGAGACTTTCATGAGATTCTTCTGCTCTTCTTTTTTCATGGTCAGAGTCTGGCTCTGAGCTGAGGTTCCTACAGGTGGATTTCTGTATTTCTTGGTCCTCTTTAAATAAAACTTGCACTTAAATATACTGTGATTTAATGAATGCTCTCTAGAAAAATCAAACTTCTCCTTTGTAGTGTTTCTCTCTTCTGCTTTAATTTATCCTTTAAACAGCAATATGCAATTTACTGCAGTTAATCTGTAGACTTTATAGTGCAGAATAGGACAAATGACTGCTCACAAATAGATGTAGTTATCCCCTTTTCCAGATACCATTGAGGCAGATTTATCTAACTCGCAGATGCAATCAAGGAAAGATTAGACCATAAGTGTGAATGGATTGCCCAGAAAAGCTGTGGATGCCCCATCCCTGGCAGCGTTCAAGGCCAGGTTGGATGGGTCTCTGAGCAAGCTAGTGAAAGTTGTCCCTGTCCATGGCAGGAGTGTTGGAACTAGATGATCTTTAAGGTCGCTTCCAACCCAAGCTATTCTATGATTTTTTTTTTTATACAAGTGGAAAAAAAATGTAATCATAGCATGCTTCTGCTCTGTGTGTTATAGCATTCTCAGTGTTCTGGGTTAAAATAGCATTATTGCTTGCTTTTGTATAACAGCAGCATCTCCGGCTTTAATTTTGCAGAGGAAACTTCTCCATCACTGCTGATGCTGAGATAGTAGGTACAATGTAAGTCCAAGACTAATAGCCCAGAGCAAATGTGAAAGGTTGCATAGAGGAGTCAAAGTGCTTATGTTTCTATAATTAATAATCACCTGCTGCCTGTTCCACTTTACCAAATGCTACTGAAAATAATTATGTACCTTCAGCATAATGAATTTCCCTCAGCTCATCTGAAAATCTCTTTATCTGAGTATTTTGGCTGTCTTCCATTTTGGCTGAGTAGAACTGTTTCGTCATAGTGAAATCACTTGAGAATTTGATTTGCATGGGGCAAAAGGAAAAAACAAAAATCAGAAAGAGCAAATGACAGCTCAGCTTGAAAGAGACTTCATGTAAGCAGAGAGGCCCAAGCTGGCAAAAGCTAAAATGATACAGGGTCTAAAGTACCTTTGTAAAATCTTTTGTTCAGAAACATGCCTTTCTTTTATAAAGGAAGGCACTATAAAAATGTTTAGGGTTTTCTCCTTACCAGATCCATCCTCAAAGTCTTGATCACTGGCTTTATATTTTCTTTTTAAATTTCCTTCTTGATCAAAATGATTACATTTGAATGTGTGCATTAGAACCAGAATTTCAATACACCTGTGTGTTACTGTAAAATCTGTACTACTGAATCTGGTTATGTTTTTCTACACTGTATCTTTATTTATCAAATTAACTGTGTTCAAGCCAGCATAAATTTCTGGATTAGTGTTTGGTACAAGTTTAGTATTATCCCAGAAATTTTAAGTGAGGGTGCTGCTATATAACATTACATTATGTTACTTTCAGGTAGGCTTTAAAAGGCCCTGATTGAGAACTCCTTGTGATATGCTATGTATGCAGAGAGAGGAAGCTCTATATTAAAATAAAAAGATCTAAGAATCTAATCTAACTACATAAAGGGTAGTACATCTGACACAGAGGAGCAAAGTGAATAAAAAGTCCTCACTAGAACCAGGGTGAAAGCGTGGTTTCCTGTTTGCCATTGTCCCTTTCCATCAATAACTGTTTTTTCTGTGCTAACTTGGCTGCTTCTCAGCTCAGCTGAAGAGACTTTGAGCCTTATCTGTAATTTCTTCAGCTGATTGATTCAAACTGTCAACTTACTGGCCTGTGCACGGAGAGAGTGAGGGAATATTTGGGTATCCTTAGGCTTGAAGTCACTAGTGTGGTAAGAAAGCAGTCTGTCCATTGCCAGGGAGCTCAGTATGTCCTTCCTTGCAGAGCAAGCCTGTCTCTGGCTGGTGGCAGTGATCCCATCAGATCCAGCATCACCCTGAGGACTGGGCTTTCCATGCAGTCCCTCTCCTGGTGAACATCATCCTCACAAGCTGTTTTTGAATCCCCGCAGTGCAGCAGTGAAAGGATGCAGCACTGCAGCCGTCACAGCTCACTGCTGCTGCTGAAGGGCAGCACATAACAATGGTTCTGCCCAGGGGAGGGTGCAACTTCTGTCTCCAAGAAATCTGGTTACAAGTAACTTTCCTTTTTCCTTCTGGTGGGGCCACTACATTTTTACAAGATGAACAAGGTGTGCTGATGAGAAGGGAAAGGCAGAATGGAGAGATGTAGAAAAAGAACAAAACCTATTCAGCTGAACTGTGCAGCGGGTGGTCATGTTTTCAGTGCTTATGAGGGGACAGCTGCTGGCCTCTGATGGTGTTTGTAGGGCACAATGTGTCTCAGCTCTTGAGGTTACTGTGGCATGAGTAGAGTCCATGTCAGCTGAGGAAACAGGACAGTGCTGCCATGCAGTTCCCTAACTACAGCATTTAGCCCATCTAGAGGGTGCTTGGGAAGAGACTGTCTGACCCCTACCACTTCCACTGACAGGGTGACAGCACAAGAGCTGAGTGGTAAACAGTGAGTTTAGCATTGTCCTACCATGCTAAGAGTACACCTTTCGATGAAGTGAAGCATGGAGTGTCTGGGGCTTTGCTTGAGCGATGGGTTAGAAACTGCCACAAAAAGCATGAGAATTTGGGAAAAGCACAGGAAAACTAATTAATCTTTATGAATGACTGGAAATGGTGGATGGGTCATTAGGGGCCGTTACTTGCAGAGACTGTGTTTGCATTGTTTAAAAAGTGTTTTAATTGATAACCAAAATGAAGCTCACTTTCTCCACTGGAGTAAATGGGGATTTTATTAAATATGTAACACCCAAATTAATATCTTACGAAGGTGATAAACATTTGATGTGAGGGTAAATGTTGAACAGGCCTCTCAGAAACTCTTGTTTCATGGACAAATGCCAAGTTGTAATTAGCAGCAAAGTGAGATGTGGATAAATTACCTTAATGTCTGGGAGTGAATGATAGCCCAGATGTGTTTAGTGGGAACGAATGTCCCACCGCAGTGTGTGCTGAATGTAGCTTGAAATGTATTGCTAATATCAGCCCATGTACAGAAGACTTTCCATTTCAAAGTGTAAATTCTCATTCTAAAGTTCATGAATAGAAGCTGATGCTGCCTGGGACGGGAGACAGCGAAGTCTAACAAGTAAAACTACCCAGATGCAGCCAGTCTGTGCCCGGATGATAGATTTCCTTGTCTTGTTAGATCAGTAGATCAGAGACCTATTGCACAAAACATATTATATTAAAATTATTTGTGCCTTTTTTAGATTTAATTGCTTTCTTTGTAAGAGACTTGAAAGAGTTTTATTCAGGGATGCTCCTGGATAGGAGAAATGCAGCTGATACTGAATTTCTATCTCTGCCCCAGACTCTTGCTACTATTCATTTTGACTGATTGCATTAGAAAAAACAAACCCAAGTGTGTTTGTGCATCTACACAGAGGAGTTCATACATTTGTGCCCTATGTTAAAAGTGTTTTTCTTATTCAGGTTACTGTGCAGTGTATGGGTCGTGGTGGGCAGGAGGGAGGATGGCTGCCTGTTTGTCAAGCCCTGACCACAGCTCTCTAGCTGAGCTGACCCTAGGGGAAGGAAGGGACACACCCCTCAGGGGCAGCTCAGCTGACAGGGATGTGTGAAATGGAGCAGAAAGGTGAAGAGGGGCTGAGACCTGCTGCAGGCATGCCAGCAGGGACTTACCAGAGGCCCCTGCCTGCAGCAGAGAGCAGAGCCAAAGTCACCTCCAGCAATGACAGTGCCTGCTGAGGCTTCCGAGGCTTCCAAGGCTTCCACAGACTAAGTTGGTCCCCAGGCAGCTGAGCTGAGAGTCAGTGCTGCCAGGTGAAGCCTCACTTCATGGGCATGGCAAGGGGAAATATCATTTACATTCAGTTTGTCTCCTACAGTGCAGTTCACTTTTCCCCTCTTCAAAGACTTAGCTGCTCCAGCTCAACATTTTGAATTCTAGCACGATTTGGATGAGGTACATGTGGTTGCTTTGATATGCTCCCTTAGAAAAACAGTTTCCTGGTTTTGATTGTATTTTTCCCCTCATTTTTTTTTCAGATAGGAGACATTAATTAACTCAAATTAATTAATTTGAAATTTTTTTCAATACTGGCAGGGCAAAAGTTAAAAACAAGGGAAGGCAGAAATACTCTTTCCTCGAGAACTAGTGGTCAGGCCTAGAAAATAGGACTCTTGGATTAATTATTCAACATAGTCTTTGCTTTCAGAAGTTTGGCTGATCTTTTCCAGCATCATGTGTAAGAAAAAGTGAGGTTTCAGGCTGGGAAGGAGCAGGGGATGCTGAAGGAAGTTCTCTGGGTCACCACGCCATCATTGTCCAAGCCCCATTCTTTCACCGTAACTCTTGCTCCTCTGGTGACGTCTTGCAGTGGAGAGTCCAAGTTGCAATGCAATTCCTGAGGAGCTAACAACAGTTTACTTTGCAATCATGATGGTTCCGTGATACCTTATGAAGGGACTAAAAAAATTCCTGTCAAACTGCTGTGGCTTGGTCTGGAGTGTCATCAGACTGGCAGAGTTCAATAAACATGCTTCTTGTTTCTTCGCAGTGCTGTTTGAATTGCTGAATTTGATTTACACACCAGACCAGGATAATGCTGATGATGCCTAGTTTCAAAACAAGAATACATGAAAAGTTTTATTTAATATTACATGATTTAAATATTACCTGATTTGTTTTAAGAATAAGTTGAATTTTAAATATAATTCCAAAGGAAAGAAATGAGAACCCAGGGAGCTGTTCTGCAGAGCTCCCATCATATTAGCCTTCTGTTGTAAAAAACTGTTTATGAAGCAGATTTATTTTGTTTCTATTGGTTTTCTTATTGATATTCAAAAGAATTGTTGAATGTGTCTAGTCCAGGGACCTCTGCTGAGTTTGTCTCCCCAAACTGTATACCTCTACTATTAATCTATTTGTTATAAGGTTATTTGTTATAAGGTATGTTGTATGTTATAAGGTAAATCTATTTGTTATAAGGTATGGGTTGTTTGGTTTGTTTTTGTTTTTTACTTTAAACATTTTTGAACCTTATATGTACAGTAGTGACTGGAAATGGTTTTTCCTGGAGAGTCTTGGAAAAACTGTGTTTCAGCACTTAGAGTTTTGGGGTAGTGATCTTTAGTCTAAGCAACCAGCATACTTCACTGAATGAGCAGAATTGAATTCCTCCTTGCTTTCGAGGTGATATGAAGGCATGGCCTGTTCCATGTACAATTCTTGCTATTTCTACTGTGTCCCAAAACAGAAAGTCAAAAGTTGCCCTTACACTGCCTGTGGTCTGTTATCTTACTGTCAATGGGGACTAATGCAAGGGAAATGGAAAAAACCTGACCTTCCAGAGGTGGTGATGCAAGCGTTCAACTTGTGCTACATCTTGATTCTCTCTGGCTTGTGGTTTTATTATTCAAACAGGATGGTGACTGAAATGCAGGTCTGACATGAGGTGTAAGGGCAGCAGCATGGGATGGACCACATTACTGACCATGAGGTCAGGGTGAGGGAGGGGACTTACTGAAATGCCTCAAGGGAGTTTGGGGAGGACAGAGCCTGTTGCTGCTTGGGGCTGTGAACCTCCCTGCCACCTACTGGAAGGGCAGCATGTCAGGATGTCAGGGCACATGCAGGAGGATGTTTCTGGAGGGTGTCAAGGACAACTTCTTGATACAAGGCCTGATTGGGCCATCCCATGGAGTCACACTGATGGATCCGCTGTCCATTCCAAGGAGGCACCACCAAGGGAGGTGGTGACCCACGGCAACCATGGCCCAGGAAATGAAGATCCTAAAGGGGAGGGAGAGAGGGAGGGAGGGAGGAGTCTTGCAGAGCCCAGACATGGGGCAACCAGGTGAGCAGCTGGAAGCCTGTGCAGGAAGTGGGCAGCTGAGATCACACAAGAGTAGCTCTGAAGGTGAAGGAGATGAGGGGAACTGCTGATACCTTGGAAAACAACCAGGTATATCAGCAGCCCAGCTCAGCTAAGCCAAGGACTCATGACAGACCTCCTCTGGAAAATGACCACATAGAGGAGGCAGAAGACCCTGAGATTAGCTCAGCTGGTTAGAGCATGGTGCTAATAACACAAAGGTCATGGGCTTGGTGACTGTATGGGCCATCCACTTAACAGTTGGACTCAATGATCATTTTGGGTCCCTTCCAACTCAAAATATTCTGTGATCATTCTGAAAGGAGGACGTTAGAAATATCGTCCAGACTTGCAGGGTTGGGGTTAGGAAAGCCAGATATCAGCTGGAACTGGAAGGGACATCAAGGGCAAGACAAACAGCTTCAGCCTCTGCATGAGCAGTAAAAGGCCAAACAAGGAGCTGTGTGCTCACTACTTAGTGTGGTGAGTGCTTTTGTGCCAGTGGACACAGAGAAGGCCAATGTCCCTAATGCCTTCTTTGTCTCTGTCTTCACCACCAAGTTCTTACATCCTTTGGTGCTTTGCAGCGCCCTGGGCTATCTGGGCAACCCAGTACAGGAAAGACATGAAGCAGCTGGAAAAAATTCAGTAGAAGCACTTGCCCTGTGAGGGGAGACTGAAGGTTGAGGTTTTGGTTGGCCTTGGAGAAGGCTGCTTCAGGGCAGCCTGCCAAGACCCCCTACAAGGGGTTATCAAGAAGACAGAGCCGTGCACTTCCCAGTGGCATTTTATGGGAGAATGAGAAACAGTGGATGTAAGCTGTAACAGGAGAAGAGGTGGGATAGGGGGAAATACTTTTTCACTCTGGGGACAGTCAAGAACTGGAGCTGGCTGCCCAGAGAAGCTGTGCAATTTCCATCCTTGGAGATTTTTAAAACCTGACAGCTTAAATTCCTGAGCAGCCTGGTCTGACCTCAGAGCTGACTCTGCAGCTTGGACTAGATGTCCTCCCATGGGTCCTTCCAACTCGAATTGTTGTCTGTGATTCATGCCATGAATATTTTAAAACTACCTTGAACTTCTAGCTAAATTTATTTCTGATCTATTTGTGTCCTTGAGTTCTTCTGCTGTCTTAGGCTTGTCCTTTGCCTAAAATAAGTTTTATTCTGCAATGTATTAACTGAGAACAAAAACATTTGCTCTCAGCTTCTGTTGATCAGAACAAGCCATGCTCTTCTATTTCCTCACACCCCCCATCTTCCCCAGTAGGGACTGGAATAGAGTCCCTGCTCCTTTTTCATCCTAATATCCCCGCTCTGCACCTGTTCTGATTTGAATTCATCTTCTTGCATTTAGGTGATAACAGCACTATCCAAAACAAGGTTAATGAAATGTTCATATCCTGCACTAGGCACTCTTACTACTGAAAACATTTTACAGGACAACACGATTTCATTTTTTTTTAACAACTGCACCCTGCCCATACTAATCCTGTCACTGTTTGTAATTTCCTGGTCTTTGTTTCTACATACAGAAATACATAAATGCAGACATATGCAAAATTATTGTGCCATAGAAATTAATGATGAGTAATCCTACTGTTAAAAAAGCTTTTCTGATATTGGCCATGAACATTTCTCTTACTAACAATTTTCATTACTCTTACTTGGACCATTTTTTTTTCCCCTCAGAAGCTGTTAAGTGTTCTAGACCCGGGTGTCTTTCAAATATTTGTACACAAAAACTTTGTCCTCTCTTAAATTACATCTCTTGATCTTTTCTGGTGAGTCTTTTTCCCCCCAGCACCCTACTTATGTAAATGAAAAGATTTCTTTGCAACAAAACATTTTCATGTAGTTTTTAATTTTGTTTTTAGGATCCTGTAAAAGGACCACTGAAATATTCTTTAAATCCCAGAGATCACAAGTACCTAAAATGTATGAAACATAACCTTTAAGTATATTGATCACAGAATACCTTATTATACTTGTATTAAAAGTGCTTTTTGAGATACTAACTCTGGTCTCAGTTTGGTCAAGTGGAACTGTGGTCCTTCTGGGAAAGCAGCCCTCATTTAATTAGTAATAAAATAATTCCCAGTGATATAGCAGGTCTCCCAAGTCATAGTTTCATCTGCTATTTCTCCACAAATTCCTCCTTTGGGAAATTGTTTAAAGATAATCTAGAACTTAATTCTCAAGGAATTACTGTCGTACGCCGGTAATTTGCCATGCATGAGACAAACTGGCTTTTTTGAGATAACATTTTTGCTCTTCATGTCTTATGTACTGCTTTTCACATGAATTGTGAGAGCAGTAAGGCATCTGTAGATTTAGTAAGTCTAAATTAGAGCTTGTGAGACTATAACACAGAATGCTGAGGCCTGTGTGGAGTTCATTGGATAAATATTTATGAATATATAAGGAGCTTTTAGCGCCAATGCTTAAATTATTTCTAACTAACTCCCTTCCGACTGTAGTTACAGAGGCCTCCTGTGTCTGATCTTGGCACGTAAGCCTCTTATAAAGGCAAGGCATGCACTGGTTGCAGCACCATGCTGTTGATCCATGACAGGGAATTTTCCAGCCTCAGCACTCCCTCTCTTACACAAAATAAAATTCTTAAACCATTGGATAAAGTTATTTTGGAGCAGAAAGATGTTTACCTGTGTACAGGGTGTAGGTGGCTGGGGAGACGTGGGGGTGGGAGGTGGAGGGGTGACCTCTGTGAGGATAGCCTGGGTCTATGCCAGACAGCCTATCCCTGTGACCCTGGAGAGATCTTGGTGCAGCAGCCCATGGAGAGGACCCTGCTGGAGCAGACATCCACATCGAAGCCCCCAAAGGACACACCACAGCAGGTGGGCATGCCCTGAAGGAACTGTTGCCTATGGAGAACCCATGCTAGAGGAGGTTCCTACTGACGGACTGCAGCCCCTGGAGAGACCCCAGGCTGGAGCAGAGAAGTGTGGGGAGGAGGAAAGAGTGGCATAGAGGAGCTGTTATAGACAGAATGCAGACCGCTGTTTCTCATCCCCCTGCGCTGCTCAGTGGGGAGGAGGTAGAGGAGTTGAGAGTGAGGGGAGGAAGCTGAGCCTGGGAAGAAGAGGGGTGGATGAAAGTAAGGTGTTTTAGGTTTTTTCTTTGTTTCTCACCATCCAATTTTTTTCTAGTTGGCAATAAATGAAAGTCATTTTCCCCTTGCTGTCTCTTTTTTTTTTGCTTGAGGCAATAATTGGTAAGTGATGCCCTTGTCTTTGTCTTGCCTTAAAAGATTTTTCATCATATTTTCCCCCTCCCTTCTGTTGAGAAGGGGGAGAGAGAAACTGCATGGGGATCTAACAGCCGGACAAGGTTAACCCACCACTCCATCCTTGACCCAGTTCTCTTCAACATCTTCATTAACAACTTGGGCGCAGGACTCAAAGGAATACTGAGTAAGTTTGCCAATGACACTAAATTGGGAGGAGCTGTTGATTCCCTCAAGGGCAGAGAGGCCCTGCAGAGAGACCTCAACAAATTAGAGAGATGGGCAGTCACCAACCCATGAAGTTTAATCAGGGCAAGTTCTGAATTCTGCACATGGGATGGGGCAGCCCTGGACGTGTGGTACAGACTGGGGAACCAGAGCTTGGAGAGCAGCACTGTGGAAAGGGACTTGCAGTGCCCTGGCAGCCAGGAGGGCCAACCATGTCCTGGGGGGCATCAGGCAAAGCATCACCAGCCGGTCAAGGGAGGGGATTGTCCTGCTCTGCTTTGCACTGGTGTGGCCTCACCTTGATTATTGTGTGCAGTTTTGGGCACTGCAAAGTAAGAAAGCCCTTAGAGAGCATCCAAAGGAGGGCCACAAGAATGGTAAAGGATCTGAAGGGGAAGCCGTATGAGGAGTGGCTGAGGTCACTTGGTCAGTTCAGCCTGGGGAAGAGGAGACTGAGCAGAGACCACACTGCAGTCTACAACTTCCTCATGAGGGGAAGCAGAGGGGCAGGGCAGGCACTGATCTCTTCACTCTCATGACCAGTGACAGGACTCGAGGAAATGGCACAAAGCTGAATCAGGGGAGGTTTAGGTTGGATATCAGGAAAAGGTTTTTCGCCCAGAGGGTGGTTGGGCAGTGGCACAGGCTCCCCGGGGAAGTGGTCCCAGCACCAAGCCTGTCTGAAGTCAGAAAGTATTTGGACAAAACTTTCAGGCCCCTGTGTAGGGCCAAGAGTTGCATTCGATGATCCTTGTGGGTCCCTTCCAACTCAGCGTGTTCTGTGATTCTATGATTCTATGAAACTGTTTTAAATAAGCTAGTGCTCTCAGAGTAATTTCAGCTCTACTTTTCTGTCTCAATCTTCAACTGGCTTAATTAACTTGAAAATTATTTCCATTTCAATTTGATTAAATTATATTGGAATTTATGCCATGGAACAGAAACAAGAGAAGCACACTTCACAGTGTTGATTATCTATCATGATATTGGCTCATTTTAGTATGATTCGTTACCTGGCAAAATTAAGACTCTGCATTATTTCTACTTCAGTTTCTATTTGGATTTATTATTATTCGAGAAGCTGTAATGCACTTTTTTTTTTTTTAATTTTTAAAAAGGGATATCAATGACCTAGAGTCAGAATGGTACTAAAAATTCACAGGTTGCTAATTTCAACACCACTGCTTGGAAGGTAACATCATTTCTCTGCACCGACACAGCACCAGCACTCTGCAGATCTTAGAGACTCAAGAGGCAGTGCAAGACTCTTCCTCTGTCTGTGTCATACTTGTGCCTGACATCTTGCACGGACATCTGGGAGAGCTAAAAGAAAAGAAGACTTCCCATCTTCCCTTAGGTTTTGTAGAGCAGCCACTGGACTTCCTTCTTAAAGGCAAAGGACAGTATATCCCTTACTTACTTTCACACACCTGAACTGTGCTACAAACAACAAAAAAATAAAGACAGAAAAGGAAGAATACTTGACTTGTGTCAACATTCTCCTTCTTTTTGGAAGAACATTGTCCAGTTTAATCCTCGTGAAAGTGGAAAAAATAACAGTAGTGGATTAAAGCCAGAGTTTAAGAAAATACATTTAAATATATCTTTTTACTTAAAAATTAATTTCTTCATCATTCAAAGACCTAAGAGTTAAGTTATGTTATATAAACCTCAGGTACAAAGTGAGAAAAGATCCAATAAATCAGACCGTATAAAAAGCAAGAGACTTTTTTTTTTTTCCCCAGAAAAATGTATTTGTGTTTTATCCGATCATATAAAAAGCATTAAATTTTTTAAAAAAGTGTATATATTTTTTCAAGTGTTAATGGTTTCCCCATTCATCATAACTACATTCCAAAGTCCTGTAACACCAGGGCACATTATCCTTATCTGTGTAGCACAGTGAGCATAATCTTTACACTGAGGTAACTCTCATCACTACTTCCCCAGAGCAGTTATCCTCTGATGAATCTTCCTGAGGTCTCATGCGGTTGAACAGATGTAACAACACATAGCCACACTGAAATCTTGGTGAGGTTAACTGTGTTGGATGAACTAAACTTCTGTTTCTAAACGCAGTCAGTGGTAACCACAATGTCCTTCCTGCTGAGGATTCTCCTCGATTGCTCTCCTCTATGTCCGTGGCTTTATCATAATTTAACACATCCCAGTGTAGATTCACAGCCCTCCAGCGCTTAAACACTCGATAAACAGATGCACCTTCATGTACTATCAGTCCTGAAATTAAGGAAAAGAAAAAAAAAGAGTTTGTACAAAATATCAATTGATACCATTTTGAGAGTAAATAGAGAACTAACACATTGTAATGACTGGTAATTTCCAAAGGCTATTAAATTACTTGTAACATTAATAATTCAAACTAAATAAATTATTTAGATTTAAGTAAACCCATGCAAAACTGGCAGATTTGGAAATTGACTGTTTATGCTACTGCTGCCCTTGTTCATGGTAAGTACTATTTATTTACTGAGATTTATACTGGTTTAAGTGTATCTTTAAGTAGGGTAGACCTTCTGTAAGGAACAGGATGGTCTTAAATTTGCCTGAGTGTATTGTAGAATTCAGTACAGATACAGAGAAATTTAAATGCTGTCAGATTCTTATTTCAACTCAGGAGCACAGAAGATTTGTGAAAGCCTGGAATAGCTGTAAGTAGAAAGACTTTCCTGTCTTGCTTCAGTAGAACAAGAAGAGATTAAATTTTATTATTAACTATGATGAGCATGGTAAGGATGATAAGCTTTCTTCTTTCTCTTCGATATTCAGCAGGAAAAAGTTGAGAATCATCTTTTTGTTGAGACCCAGGAAATCTTTTAAAAGATTCTTCAAGGAAAATACAGATTTTCTAGAGTCCTCAACAGACCAATCTACTTATGAATTTTCATGTAGCTAATATTTATGCCTATTGTATGCATTCTGGCAATTTATTTAAAGAAGTGAAGCTTTTCATTTTTTGTATGTATGTATATATTTATACTCACACTCTTTATGTGTAAGGAGTTCATATATGGATTTACTGGAGAGACACATAGGGCTTCAGCCTTCTTACTAGTTTTTTCCTCAGCCAGTCTGGTAACTTATATGGTTCTGAGCAATGTCTCATGTTTTCTCTGGCTCCCGGCTTTGGGAGGAGAGTAATCTGCCTAGCCCAAAACATTTATAAATCTTTTGTCCGCTGTGATTCTTGTCTAAAATTTTCCTATACGTGGCCACATCTATATGATTGGTGGGGTCACAGGCTATAGTCCTTTATGCCAAGAGATTGTGTATTACCTCTTTCTGCACAAAAAAATTGTGATCGAAGTGTCTGAGGTCCTTTAGCTTGGTTAACCAACACCAGAAAGGAGTTGTTCAAAGAAAGATGACAAGGCAGAAAGGATGATAAAAATATTTACATGTACAGAAAACCTCAGATTCAAGCGCAGTGATTTTCAGATAGTAATGCCTATTCTAATACATTTTTAAAGATCATTACACTACAAGATGGAGAAACACAAAAATTTCTTTTGGAAGGACATGATAGCAAATGCAGCATCTCTGTAAGGCTTTCAACTTGCCCAGAATTCATTGAAGCATCCAATGCAGAAAAAGTAACCCAATATAAGCTTAATTAAATAGCAAACATTCTAAATGTATTTTGTAACAGCATAGCCTTTTAGTGGAATTTTTTCTTGATTGCAAGATTTCTATCTTCATCTTCTCAGATACAGATAAAGCAACCTGTCCTAAAAATTTAACATATCAATAATAATCTATTAAATGCACTTTCAAGACTGGCTAGATTGTCTTAAAAAGGATAAATGTGTTTGATCATGTACAGAATCTACAAACCAAATAAGCCATGGCTTTACTGCTGTGATGAAGATACACCCTTTTTTTTTTCCTGTTGGATTTCCTGTAAAATGATAAAGGAGGTGAGAATAAGGAGATGAGAATAATCTTCCTCTGCCTGTCAGTGTAACATAGCATTATTTGGCCCAATTTCTCTCAACACTATGATAAAGGAAAACTAAAAGAATCTATTTACTCCAGTGTGAAGATACATGCCTGCACTCCATTGGAACCTGAACAAGATATTTCAAAATAGAGAGGGAAGCATTTGAAAAAGCATCATTGAGGTACATGAAGTACATTGAAACAGTCAAAAGTATCCTCCCAAAATTACAACAGAAAAAGTCATAGGACAACTTCTTTCAGAGAGATCTTTTTTACTGTTTTGGATCTTTCAGGATTTATTGAAATTATGTTTTCAAAGTTTTTCAACTTCTGCAAGGAAAAGAAATTTTCCGTACAATGGAAGCTGTCAGTCACATATACTTTAAAAGAGTTACTGAACAAAGGATCGACTATTGCAAGGCTTGAAATAAAGTTGTCAGATTTGGCAATGCTAAAGGAGAAAAGGAGCACTTTCATAATTCCTCTCATAAAAAGTTTTATTTCCCTTCTGATAGAACTACAGATTGAAAAAGACCTATGTAGAAGGGGCAAAAGAACTGGGGGTGAGGCGGGGAAGAAAGCTCTCAGCAACAACAGTTCCAAGACCACAAACAAGAAGAAATCTGAATGAGGTTTAAATGCTGGAGATTTTCCAGGTCCAGAGAAGTTCTGATGCTCAAAATATAAGTACTTAGTCACTGAAGTGGAGCTGTAAGAAAACGGCAGAGAATCTCCTTTCTTCCTGTAGAAGTTCCACAGCAAGGATAACTTCATAAAAAATACTGCTGTGTTCCAAATACCATGATTTCAACAGCGCAGAGAACATATTGCACACTTGTAGGGAAAAAAATTTACTTCTTTGATGGACCCATCAAAATGTCCATAGATTCTAAGATGACTTTAGGTTTTATCTCTAAGATGTAGAGACTATAGTGGGATCCAGACAATAGGATTATGAAGAATCATAATTTTATTTTCTTTCCAAGTACTGTGAGATTCACTCTATTTAAAGAATTTCTTACCCTGAGTTACAAGATCACCTGAAATTTTTCATACTAAGTGGCTTTACAAGTAGGCTACTTGTCTTACATCATTCAAATTTGATGGTATTCGGTTACAACTTTATCTTATTTATCACACTAATCTTACTTAGAGTCATTTAGGAATGGTCCTCCCAGAAACATCACAAGATCTTACCAGGGAATAAAAGACCCTTTTCAGAAACAGATTTTATCTCTGGACAAAATGCCATGTCTTAACACTATCCAAGGGCCCACAGATATATAAAAAAAGTAATCAATTGCTCAAAGCATTAAAGTGAAATATGCCAACTCTAAAAATAGTAGTATAACTCTTTATCAACTATTTAGAATTAGACTGGGGGGGGGGAAGACTTTCTGAGTAAAGACACATATAGTGCAGCTGGATGTGTTCATTGTAAGGAACTTCAGCCTGCACATTTTTACAACTAAGGAGCTACATAAACATTGCTAGGCATCAGGTTCCTTGGTGGGGAATAAAGAGGCTTTCAGAGGGCTACTCACACCTTGCATTGGCTCTCATCTCTTACTCCCTTGCCATAGTCATGTTTCCAGTGCAATGTTACAACCTCTTTTCATGCTGCAAAGGAACTGCACTGTTTTTCTGTGATTGGAAGTTAGCTGTTATTATTTGTGAGATATTTTGTTCATGGTAGAACCATTTACAACTAGTAGTTGTGACTATTTTCCAGTGAAAGTGTATAAAGTTCTACGACTTTTCTGTTATGAGAAATAATTTTTAGGTCTACAAAGTAGAATGACAAAGGCTTGATGTCCTGTCCTTTGGTGGCTAGATAAGGGATTTATATTATTCATTCCTTTCATATTAACCCATGAATTCACTCCCTTTGGTAATCCCTACATGGATGGTCTGATCCTAGCACTATCACTGCAATAGCTCTGGGTTTCACAGGCAGTAATTCTACTTGATTAGGGTGTTCAAGGTCTGCTGTGGGAAAACTTCTACCACCAGCAGATTTCAAAGAGAACAGCTTTAAACCCAGCTTAGATGCAGAAAAGTAAAAGCTAATGACTTGTAGGGTTAAAAGCAACACTGAAAAGTAAAAACAATCCTGTTTGTTAGGAAGAATTCTGGAAAAATTTAGAGTAGAACAATAGATACCAATAAAATATGTACACTGGAATGAATAGAACATATAATACTGGTGATCTGTAATCTTTGAGATTTTTCTTTTAGTGAAAAGTAAAACAAAATTAAGAAGTAAAATAGAAGTTACATGTCATTTGCTTAATAAGAAAGTGACTGGTCTGCTACATATGATGTATAAGTCAGTCACTGGGAAAACGAATCATTATGTGCAAGTTTTCAAAGATGTCATGTAAATATGTCAGTACCTTTAGGCAAACTGCCTTTAAAAATTATAGCAAAACATTTTAAAAAGTGCTTCACACTTTCTGTGTGAAGATATTTACACTTCACAAATGACCAAAAATATTCATATTGTTTCTGCAAAGCTATAGGGAGGCATAACTGAAGGCAGGGAGAATAAATCTTGGTCATACCACCAAGCATTGTCTTGAAATATGTGCTGCACATGTATATCTGCATAGATTTTTCATTGAAATAAAGATAGATATCAGTGGGAGTATAGGCACTCACTCACTGTAAGTCCAGTTGAAAACTCAGAGAATGCAATGGATGACTAAACACAAATGAGAGAAGAGGAGATACTAAGTGAGAACTGTGGCTGGTTGTAAGCATAACAAGCTTTATGATACAAGAGATTACATATAATAATGGTAAAATCATAAGTTAATGCCATTGGAAGTCATCAGCATAATGGAAAGTGTTTGTTTTTTTAAAAACATTCATGAGTAATGGTTATATACATTTATTAGAGAACTTTATTTGAATGTTTTAAATTAAAACTATCAATCTAACCCCCTTCACTTTATGCTGAAATAAAATTGAATAAAGCTGACTATATTAATAAATATTTTCAAGAATTACAAGAGCTTCTGGTCTTACAAGCTTACAGTATGCAGATGACTTGAAATTATATGCAGAATAAATGAATGAATGAATCTGGATCATCAGAATTCTGCAATTACCAAACCTCCTTTATACAGTTTTCTGAATTTTCAGATACAGTCTAGTAAACTGTTAAGTTGTATCTGCACTGAACTTCGTAACTACAAAACAGTGTTGAAATACATTTAATTATAGTCGGGTTTCCATTAAAATTGTTGTATATTCAGTGATGGCTTGAGCCTGGCTGGCTTGAAAGGCAGCTACATAACTGCACGTACCAATCTATGGAAAGCTCACCTTCCAACAGTTTACTTCTACAGATAAATACAGTAACATTTCTGATCACCCACAGACATTCAGAGTGTCTGAAGCACATTTTATCTTCACTTAGTGTTTTTTTAAACAAAAGCAAACCCTTCAATATTGAGTGTTAAGCTGGAAGAGGTGGTATTCAGAAATCAGCATGTAAGAGGATATGTAGCTGAGCCTTTTTATTAATTTAAAAGCTGAGCACTTGTCCAAAGTATAAGATTCTGCTCGCTTTTCTGTCAGAGAAGATCTGAATTCACAGATGAAAGCCTGTGTTCCAAAATATTCCAGAGTGGGCTTCTCTAATAAAAATTACAAAAGGAAACTGCTGATCTAGCTGAAATATAAATACTTTTACAGTAATTGGATGGTTTCAATACAAGGTGGTATGGCTTTACAGTTGGAGCAAAAGCCTTGATATTAGGAATCACTCTGTTTCTTTGTCTGTTATTGAGCAGAATTCAGCACTGTTCTGAATTCCCGTATATGAGACTGAGATAACATTATCTCTCAGAAATCTCAAAGCAAACATCAGATGGCATTTGACTTCTAGATTTGCAATTCTAAGCATGGGATTTAATGTAAACTAATGTTGTTAATTATGTAGATTTAATTATGCAAATTATTTAATTGTGCAATATTTAATGTAAATTTTCTCTGCAGATAATTGTAGTTATTCTGATAATCAATTCAAGGTTGTTACCAAGTACTAAAGGGATTTCTATTTAAATATTTCTGGGTCCAGTGCATTTTCAGAAAATTCAAGAGTGGTCAAAAGAGCTTTACAGTAAACCACATTTTCTTTTACATCTAGAGTTAAATGACTTGAGACTTTTTAACAGTAAAGGAAGTTACTATAGTTAGAGGTATGTGAGTGTTTCATAACTGTTTATGATGTACAAAGAACTCACGCCTGTCTTCTCTGTTCTCCTCTATTACTAGCACAGTGACCTATATAAGTCTGTGCAACTTAATTTTGGGTGTGCAGTTTGATGACATCCTTAAGGGCTTCTTCTGAGCTTCATGATGGTACAGTCTAATGCAAAGTGGCATCAGTAGAAGACTTGACAATGCATAATTTTACTAATTATTTTAATAATGTCTTTGTTATTTTCATCTATTTAACTTCCCGAATTTTGCTATTTATCTATTTTTTCAAGAAATGTAAACTGATCCTGTTCTCTCCGCTAAGATTTTGGGAAGACACTTTGATGAACCTGAGAGTAAATCTTTGATTCTTTTCTCTTTGCAGTATTTGTAACACTGTAAAAAGCAGCAGTTGCTAAAGGTATCAGCTGAGAATAAATCTGCAAAGAACTGGAGTGATCAATTAGCGTGACCAATTAGAAAAATAGATATAGTCACAGTCTTAAACCACAGTCTGTGCTGTTTAAAGATTTTGAGCTTACCTATGCATACTAGATCCATAAAACCATACATTCCATAGCAGATTTGAAAAAGGATGTCCTTTCTTTGCCATACTGCATAAGGGCTGAAGGCTGACCATAGAAGCCAAGTCACACTTGCTACTAAGAACAGAGATCCTAGGATTACAGCAACCATCTGCACTTTCTCAACCAGTGTTATAGTAATGCTTTGCCACTAAAAGAGAAACAAAGTAGTATGAGATAAAAATATTATTTTCCATGACTGTACATTCAACTCCACTTTTTGTTTCCTGAAATCAGAAATTATTTTAATATTTATACATATCTTCATAGTTATTTACTAGTATCCTTGATGCTGACATTTTATATCTTTTTTTTCTATTTCACTTTCAGTTAAAGTGAAGATAAATAGTTGCTTCCCCATCTCCTCCAGCATCACTATCAATACCATCTAGCTGTGAACTTCGGAAGAGTTAATAGTCTTAATTCTATTTTGAATACATAGGCAAAAAACAGATTAGGTCTTAGGAATGAAACTCAGTCTTTCATCTTTGTAAGGTAAGGAACAGAATAAAAAAAATGTTGGGAAGGGTTTTTCAAGTATGTTTTCTGTTAGTGTGACAAGTTTCTTTCTCATCCCATCCTCCAGAAGTGTGAAAGCATTTTTCACTTTCCTGCTTCTCATCAAAGAAGTTCCAGACATACCAAGGGAGTTGTCTTTCTCTGCATAAACCAGTGTTAACAGTACAAAAAGACACCTGCAACCTAGTGTGGAAACAACTTGAAGACTCAGGAGGAGCCCTGAATACAGGTAGCACAAACATTTCTTTTCAGTGACCCCCAGTTATGTCCACCTTTCCTGGGAAGGTTGTATCTTCTGTATGTGAGGTGACTGATTTATGGTGTGACAAGATTTAAATATAACAGAGTATGCTTACTGTCTTCTGTCAGGGTAAGAATAGAAGTAAAATTCTGTTAAAACAGAGTTACAAAAGCAAAACACAGCATAAGGAAAGAATCATTCTAGATTACCCCTACTGTATATGGTCTTTCTTGGCCATAATTATCTAAATTACCTTGGCAGACTCTCCACTTCATCACTCATTACAAAACCAGTGTGCAGACTTTGTGGACTGACATCTTTCCTGTTCCTAATTTTGGACATACATGCTCTCTTCTACAGTTGCAGTAGGGAGCAAGTGGAGAAAGCTACTCCAGTAAGAGCTTTCTTACCTCTTTTCCCATCTACAATAATGTTTCCTTTTTCCTATTACTTTACGAAAGCCTTCTCTTTTTTTACAGCAGTTGGGTACCCAGTACTGTATAATCATAGGATAATAGAATAATTCAGGTTGCAAGGGGCTGTGGGAGGTCTCTAGTTCAACTTCCTGCTCAAAACATGATCAGTGATGAGATCAGACCAGGTCGCTCAGGGGTTTATTCAGTAACACCTTGAAAACCTCCAAATACGGAGACTGTTCAGCCTCTCGGTGCAACCTGTTCCACTTCTTGACTGTAATCAGGTTGAAAAATGTTTTTCTTAAAAACTATTTTTTCTTATATCTAGTCTGATCCTCTTTTGATCCTCTTATGCTCTCTTTCTCCTATCACGTACCACTGTGAAGAACGTGGGTAAGCAATGGAGTCCTCAGCCCCTTTCTTCTCTTTCAGCTTTTTCCATAAACTTTCCTACTGTAGCTTAATTTGCACATCGGGTGCTACATGCCTTCTCTTGTTGCAACCTCCTGAATATAATAGTACAAAAAGATAGATGTATAGCAATTTGTAAATTGTCTATCTTGAAATGCTAACCTTTTTATAATGAACTCAATTACTAGATAATTCATGGAACTTCAGGGTTTGGAATGGGGCTATTCATATTAAATACTACCTTTTTATGGTAAAGCAACTATGGATATGCATTTCCTTTGTTAAAAGTTTTTTTATAAGGTCAAGAAAGGTCATTAATATGTGATGCATGACAGAATGGTGTGAGCTTTCCATGACTCGGATATTACTTGTTTACAGGATTTAAAGTTCAGGATTGAAATTCACAGAACTCTCTTTAGAATTTATAATGTTGTGTTCAACAAAATTAGTTTTCATTTCTCAGCTGAAGCTACATAGTGTGACTTGGCAGAAAACTGTCAAAACCGGTATTGGTTATGTATCTCTATCTTCTTTCTTTTTCACTGTGAAACAGACCTGTAATAAATTTGTTCAGAATGCCTGAAATCAAAGCACATTTATATGAAGTAAAGCTTTAACTGTCACAAAATATTAAACTGTCAAATTCATGGAAGACACTGGTAATTCATTTAAACATCACTGAAATAAACAGTAGATCTTTCACAGTGCAATTTCAACAGTGCAGAAGTTCCTAAACTCACTTAAGCTTATTTTGATTTTCTTTTCTTTTTTAAAACTTAGATTGCTCATAGTTATTCTGCAAAGATAGCACTGAACAAAAGGAAAAGTAATCCAAACATCTGAGATAAGTAATGTAGCATGCAGTCTGTATATAAAACTCATCCCTTATTCTGGTGTTGTCTGACAACCAATCTCCCTATTTTTCTGTTTCATGAGGGCTTTTTTTGGGTTTTCCCAAATGTTTTCTTTCTAGAAAAGCTTGACCCTGAAAAGTTCTTAGACTCACAGATATTATCGTTACCTTTTCCTAGCCTCTTCTAAAGAATATATTCTGGTTATTTTGCTTTTCTCCTGATCAGATAATTACTGAGAAAATGCACGAGCTGTAGTTCCTAACTCCTCGGCCTTTAAAAATCAAAGAACAGTTAAAAAAAAAAATCCCAACCCCCCAGCAAAATAAAACAACCAAGAACCCCAAAATAGGGTTTGATATTTTCTTCTGTTACCCATTTGCTTTAGCCTTCGTGGCATTCACTGTCTTTCTTCTACAGAATAAACTGTAGTCCTCCACCTCCCTCAGCATGAAGGTCAGCAATAACCAAGCAATTAAAATTTTTATGAAATTTTCATCTCTTTTAGTGTAATCTACAAGTTAAACTAACTGATGACATTCCACAGTAGATGGAGGAGGAAGGACTATGTGTGTAAGACAGAAGACATTCAAGAGGCCTAGAAAGTTTTATGTGAAACTGCTAACTTGCCTCCTAGTGCTAGGCAGTCTGCCACAAGAATCCAACACCCAAAGAGTGATGGGATGGGATGGACTGGTATTAAGCTCTAACATGTGATCAGCTTGGGGACCCCATCTTCAGTGTATGCTGGTTCTTAGCGCTAATGGCAAGATTGTGGATGCTCCTGATGGGTAACTTACCCCAACTGGAATTTCCTCCTCCTTGCCCCTCTCCAATCAGTTTTGATTCAAAGAGTCTGAGATTGGTTCTTGGGAAATAATTGCCTTGATTTTTTTCTTCCCATAATTTGACTGTGTTTGGGTACAAATTTTAAAAAGTGAACAGATGTTGCTAGGACAGGCATATTTTTTACATCATGAAGGCAGTATTCTGTAGTTACGACGTTATTCACATGGAAATAAGTTTGGAAGGTTCAGTCCTTTTTTGCTTAGACATGGGCAGCATTAACCATTAGGCAATGAGATAAACTGCACAGGACTGTATTGTTCAGTTGCTTTGCATTTCATTTGCTTGTGAAGAGGAACTGGAGTTGTGGTCACACTATTTTCTTCTACCTGAAATCTTACTCACAGCATAGCTAATATGTGTGACATATTATATATGGATACATGTTGACAGACATCTGGGAAATGAAAGCTCTTTTTGTAAGAGTAAGATTCTTTTTATAGTATCAAAAGCCAGTTAAACTTCCTTTGATTTCTTACAACCATTTACCTTATTTTATTCCCTGTTATGTTTTTATAATCACATCACCTTTTAAAGTCAAATTAATGGCTTACAATAGAGGTTACAAAAATTATATAGTAAAAATAATTCAGTGATATTTAATGATGAGAAACTGCATTTAGAATATAATAGACTGAATTATTTAACATTGTAAATTGAATTATCTCATTATGAATGTGTCATGATTTAAATCCGTTATTTCCATTAATGTTTTCTCATTTTCTTCATAGAGTTTGTCTCAAAAATCTTAATTGCTCATGATTATAAATTATATTATGACTTTCTAATTTATTTTTGTTATTTGCTGACTATACATGCCATAATCAGTAACAGTTATTTTAGCTAAGTATTTTGCCAAGTTAGGAAATATCTATATGGGCTTTTAGTGTCAGCTTCTCTGAAGTACATGACCCTAAAAAATAAATATTATGAGAAAGATTACCATTTTTGCTTAAGAACTAGAAGTTGAAAGAAAATGCAAAATATTTTGTATCTAAATAACTATAATAACACTGTAGGTTTTCAGACCTAATCATTAAAAATCATAATCATTAAAAATCATAATCATTAAAAAAACCTCATTTAAATTTCTATGAAATAAGATCCCATTTTATATTCCTTTCCATCATATCTGTAGTTATGAGGTACCATGCCATCTCCGTTGCCCATGAAAATAATGAATTTTGCTTTAGTATACAATGATAGTGAAAACTTCCTTTGAAAATGGTGCTTTAAACAAAATATAATTAATGCTTCTGCTTTTAATGTAATACTGTCTCACCCTTGAAAGCTTTCTAGACTTTAACTTCTACTGGCACTTCATTATGTTTGGTTCTTATAATCTTCTATTTACCACTAGTCTTCCTTTCATAAATCATTTGGGAGTCTCGTACACTAACGGTACATTAGAGTTCAAATGCTGACCCCAGAAACATTGCTTCTCTTTTCTTCTAAGGGCTCTGTCAAACAGAAATACTGCATAATTTCTTATTTTTGAGGTTGAGACTTTACGAAGTTGAAGGAAACATATTGCTTTCAGGCACTAATTTTTAAAGAGTAAAGTTAGTACAGTTATATGCATGTCCCTCCTATGATAAAGATGGATAAAATATTCAAAGGTCTGTCACCTTTGGGATAAATCGATATTAACTTGACTTTTTTTTGATAATGCCTTGTAAAAACCCATTGATTATTGTAAAATACACAGAAGAAAAGTGATCTAAAAAGTACTGAGACTGTGCTTGTACTTAGAAGATATTGCATGAAAAGTGGCTGCAAAGAACGTACAGGTTCTCCTACATCCTTAATAAAGAACATATGAAATTTCCTTTTGGCTTCCCAAATGCATACCAGCTTCAACTGTACCAATTTATAATCCATCAAAATTTCTTAAGCCAAACCACTGTAATAGGGTTACCACTCTATTCTCTCAGAAACACAGCTTATCCTGAAACCTCGCGTTCAGCTGACTGAAACCTCGCATTCCCTCCAGTCATTCTGGAACACGTATTTTACATAAAATTAAATAAAAATACCTGGCAGTGGCCTATTATAACAAAACATGATTAACCTGAAGCCATATCAGTTATGTGGCTTCGAAAACCTTTTGTCAGATTGCTCTAATTGCTAGAATAAACTCTGACAAGAAAAAGTCCTTTCCTACTCTCATTCATTGTACATTGTAGGATTTGTAATCTGTGTACATATGGATAAAACATAGAAGCAAAAGAACACAATGATTTAGGTCCAACAAACCATTTTTTTGATTTGTCTGTTTCTTACTTTATCTTGTTAGTGGTCTATGTGATTAGATAATTAGGGTTTCTAACATATTTTGCAGTAAGCATATATTGACTACATGATTCAATATGCAGTGATATTGTTAACTGATTGACCAGCCTGGATGAGAAAATGCATATTTTTGACTACGCACATACACAAACGTTTGAAATGTCATTTTCTGCTCTAGGCTTCTATTTTTATGTCTTTTTCTTAAAAGAATCAATACCACAAAAATTGCAGCTCACCATTAATGCCTGCATATTTTGATACATTATTAACACATAGAGTGCCTGTAGTCATAGTGTCCATTATTTTTTCTTGTGTCAGAGAGCTCATCAATACAGATGGTTTGGGCTGTATGTAATTCCTCAGTGTGCTTGGATGGCTGCACCAGAATTTTACTTGGGACATTCTGAAAGCGTAACATTTACTGTGGAGATCCTGTCCACCTGTGCACCACATATGCAATTCAGTTGACAGTTCCTGGAAGTGTTGGCTTACTGCATGTATACAACTGAGTTGAACATCTACACCTACAGTGGATGCATCTTGGATTTCTGACTGCCTAGAAGCCTGGACATCCTAGTCAATGTACAAAATCTTTACAATCACCTTTCAAAATCTTACTACTTATTAGGCAGAACAGCTTAACATTTTATCTTATGATTTTTTTAAATGTGTTAGAATCAAGGTCTGAGACCACAGGCAGACCTGTGGTGACAACTGCATTAGTCTTACATTATCCTTTCTCTGGGAAATTATCAGTGGTTATCTTTCACTGCTGGCCAAAAGATAAAAAAAATGAGGCAAGGCTGCAGGACTGTGTGACCAGTTGAGGCAGCTGCCGAGGCACAGCTCCGGTTGGAATACTTTGACACTCCAGTGAGTGGGATCGATAGCCCAACTGAAGTGCATTTACACCAATGCAACCAGCATGGGCAACGAACAGGAGCTGGAAGCCATTGGGCAGCAGGAAAGCTATGATGTAGTTGCCATCACGGAAGCATGGTGGTCTGCCTTGCACAACCACAGTGCTGCCATGGATGGCTGTAAACCTTTCAGAAGGGGTAGGCAAGGAAGGAGAGTCAGTGGGGTATGTTAAGAGTGTTATGATTGTCTAGAGCTTAGTGATGATGCCAATAAAATTGAGTGTTTATGAGTAAGAATCAGGGAGAAGGCCAACAAGGCGGATATCCTGGTGAGAGTTTGTTACAGGCCACCCAACCAGGATGAAAATACAGATGAAATTCTATAAGAAGCCAGGAGAAGTCTCATGCTTGCTAGCCCTTATTCTCATGCGGGAATTTAACAAGCAAGAACAGATGTCTGCTGACACACAGCGCAGCAGAGAGGAAACAGTCTAGGAGGTTCCTGGAGTGCTTGGAAGATAACTTCCTGACACAGCTGGTGAGTGAGCCAAATAGGGGAGGTGCTTCACTGAACCTGCTGTTTGCAAACAGAGAAGAACTGGTGGGTGATGTGATGGCTGGAGGCCATTTTGGGCATAGTGATCATGAAATGATAGTTTTTGATTCTTGGAGAATCCAGGGTTGGGGTCAGCAGAACTGCTACCTTGGAGTTCTGGAGGGCAGACTTTGGCCTTTTTAGGAGACAGGTTGGAAGATTCCCTTGGGAGACAGTCCAGAAGGGCAGAGGAATCCAGGAAGGCTCAACATTCCTCAAGAAGGAAATACACAGAATACTTAAACATCATGGTGTGTTGTAAAGGTGTTTCTGTGAGGTTAAAGTGAACTATTCTCCAGTTAGCTTCTAATTCCTATCAGACTCTAACTAATTAAGTTTAGCTTAGTGGCTTAGTTTATTGGTATTTTGAACATTCCATGGACGTGTATATTTGGTGAAAATGAAATTACCATTCTATGTGAATAAATGCTATTCCTCCTGTAAAGTAGGAAGTATTCAATTTCTGTTTCAGCTTTACTGGAAATACTGAGTTTCACTGCAACCTAGGTGTACTCTTGATAGCATTATCTGAAAATTAAATATTAATGAATGGAGGCAGTTAAAGCCTACTGTGGTTGTTGCATTCTCTGCAGCTTAAAGATGATCTGCAAAATTAAAATGAAAACTTAACTCAAACATAGACTATCATGTTATGGTCAGGTACACATTCCTGGAAGAACACTAAGAAAAAAAAATTCATTCTAATTGCAGAGAGTAAGTAAGCCTCAGCAAAGTTATAAATGAGCTATATGAAGGACATTTTAACAATTTTCATGCCATCTAGTTATTTAGGAAGCTTAACCATGTTTTGCCTATACAACTCTGTACTTCTCTTTGAACACAGACAGTATCAAAAACGGTTCTGGAGTTGCTTTTTCTTTCTCTCCTGGGAAAGGAGCTGTTTGTAAATTCCAACTAAAACTGTTGACAACTTTTAAATGAAAAAAAGTGCTGAGCATAAGGCTAAGATTGTGCATTCATTATGATATTGATGCACTCATCAAATGTATGTAAAAAATTGGTGAGCATGGAGGGACAGAACAAGCCCCTTCCACAAAAATGCCCTGGACACTAGTCACTATATAGAGGGATCATCTGCTCTTAATCATTTCTGTTGATGCCTTCTTGTCTATCATGTTGAAAATATTCAAGTATTAATTACAGTTCATTTACTAAAACTCATATTTCATCCGCTAGCTGAACTTTCCAAAAGTGCTGGCTTCTCTTTCCCTGTCTTTTTGACTCTATGAATAATTTAATAATTTTTACAACCCCTGCAAGAGGAAGCACAGAGGGTTTATCTGAGACTATTCAACAACCTAATGGTTGGTGCATTCCCTTGTGAGAGACCTTGACTCAAACCCATTGTTTGCCTGAGTTTAAGCAAGGTTTGAAACTTTTACCTCTAAAGACACTATTTTAATACCTGAGATTTATGAGTTATTCAGGATATTCAGTAGTAGAACTCCTTCCAAGTAATTTATTGGAACACTTCCAGTTCCCATACAATACAGAGATGTTCACTGAACCAAAGGGAAAACAAATGAAATTGATAACTTTATTCACATAATCTCCATAGGGATGAGTAGGGAGATGATTTTTGTATGGTACAAAGCACTAGGAACTTTTTATCACACTGACATATTTCAGTGGGTTCTGGATGCAGAAAAAGAGGCCATGGAAAGGCCTTTGGTGGAAAAGAACCATAGAAATTATGTGAAGGTGGAAAAAATGCCAGGTAACTGGAATTTTAAGGTTCAAATTTTCCAATTCACTGAAAGAAGACTGAAAGCTGTACAAACAAATTGAATTGGATAAGCACAGTTTAGAAGTTGTTAAAGCAGCATAAAGTACACACTAGTTGCTGCTTTGCACTATCTGCTTCTAGGCAGTCTATGAATCCAAAGACATGCTATTAAGTAGTACATCACCATCTATTGTCACCAGATTCCTCTGCATCCTGTAGCAACATTATTCACAGGTGAAGAATAGTTCTGGCACAATGCAACTCCCCACCTTTGGTTAGGAGGATGCACCTTCACTGTGCAGTCTTCTTCCTACTGTTACATGGCAATGATGTGTTTCAGCAGTGAAGGGTACAACCTCACCAGAAAACAACTCAGTACAAATATTGGCCTCTGGCCTTTTTAGCCCTGAACAAACACTAATTCACAAACTGTGATCAGAATTTTCATGTGAAAATCTGGAAGATGCTCAACATGAGGGAAGAGACAATCCTGATTTCATGTGCTTCTTTGTAAGATATAAAACAAAGGAAACTTAAGATTTTAAGGACAGTGAAAAGGATGCAGAAAGGAAACATATTCTGAGTTCAGATGTAAAGGATCTAAAGTTGTGGCCTTGTCTAATCCCTAAGCAACATAACATTTATCTTGGACAAAGGTTAAAAGGCAGGATGATAAGAATACCAAGGTATTATACACTAGCATATAATCAGGAAGAAGGTTTGTATGAAATCTGAGAAGGTCTGGTCTAAAAGTAATTTTGGATTTTATTTATTAGATTAGTAAATCAATTACTAATTGATACTGTAGTCAATTAAATTTGTGATAAATCTTCACTTGAAGACAATTTAGTCATAATTATAAAATTTTAGACTGTGCAAATGAAAATGGTAAACAATGTACTGCTTGAAAATTTGGCCTAATGGAATATTAACTTATTTATTTATTATAATTTTTTTATATTCTACACAATAGGTATAATACTTAGAAGGCTTTAAAACATTTATAAGAATTATTATAATGTGTTCATATTAAAATTATTAACAATATTTTTATTCTTATGTTATTAATTGAACGTGTATTAAACAGCAAAATTTTCAAAGTAAGTTGTATTAGTTTTTTCAGGTACTGCTAAATAATCACAACTATACACTAATAGGTACTGTGGTTTGAGTCAATATTACACTTTTTCTAATAGTTTGAGTAGCCATGGTTTTGATCACCCACATAAGACTCCATCTTTATGGAAACATAGAAGATGTAGTGCTTAATTACAGAGAGTGGCTATTACTATATATCTTCAAATATGATAGCTCTATCTGTAAAAAAAGGAAATAGTTGCCTCTATAGTATACACTACACCAGAAACACTGTATTTCCTCTAACTATATCATAAATATGTCTGAAATCCTTTGGAGTAATTACATTAAATAGCACAATATGCTTTTGAAGACTGAAAATACCCGTCTTTCTGACTTGTTACACTGTGCATCAGCATTCATAGTGCTGCAAAAAGCAATGGTTATAATATCAAAGCTGCAATATCCATTCGTATAATTCTGTTTGAAAATTCCTAAACTATAAATTGTTCTTGGCTTAATGGTGCTTATACAACTTACACATAACATATGTACCATCTCTTGCAGTGCAAATACAAGTACAAACACAGACGCAAAATAAAAGTACCCTCAGTTTCTCTCAAATACCTAAAGAATGAAAGGTAAGAAAGTGCATGCTGTTCATATGGAAAACACAATTGTCAAAGAACCACTTACTGTTCTGCAAATTGTCACTTTTAAGTTTATGACTATAAACACAGTCACGTTTAGTTGTTACTAGACAATAGTTCCCTCTTTACATTCACTAATTACATAAAATTGCTCTATGCTACAGTCAGTACTGTTTCTGGATTCTTTAGCAAAATTAGCAGTAACACTTGAGCTCTGATGAAACTGGTTTAGCTCACTCTTGGAAAAACAGTTTAATGGTCCGATTAGGAGATAAGCCGTGAAATAACTTGCTACCTACTTGAAAAATTTTTTACACATACACTGCTGCTCTTCTTAGGAAGAAATTCCTTACTATTGGTGGTGAAGCACTGGTACAGGTTGCCCAGGGGCGTTATGGATGCCCCATCCCTGGATGTGTTCAAGGCCAGATTAGACAGGGCCCTGAGCAACCTGATCTAGTGATCAGGTTGGCAGGGAGGTTGGAACTAGGGGATCTTTAAGGTTCCTTCCAACCCGAACCATTCTATGATCCTATGATTGTTTGTGACCTCTCTGGAATGGATAGAAAGAGGCCCTGGCTCTGCCACTGTAGTTAGAGAAAAATTTTTTGGTATCCAAAGTTTGTGAGCAACTTACCCTTACAAGGATGATGCCTAATGTAAAAAAGCAGGGAAGGTTTTTCCACCTAAGATGAAATTCTCACTTACTCGTTAGGCTCTGGGAAACATCTAGGCTGCAGGATGGGAAAGCACAGAGGATCTAAGACTGATGAGTGCAGACAGAGCTCATGGAACATGTCTCAGGACTGTGAAATAGACAGTGTAGGATCTCATGGCCCAAAGCACTCAAAGAGATAAGTGGCTCAGACATCTGGTAATGGGAGGGCCATTTCTTCAGGTAGGTTTGCCCAGTCAGACCTGGCTGACTGTTAGTAACTTATCCAGGATCCAACTGTGAAGTAGAGAATACTGACTGTGAATCAATATGACAGAAAACTATATGAAATAAAAAGAAGTCAGTAAAATGACCGGTATACTGACACCAGCTGTTTGCTATGCTGTACTGAACTGTTTCTGCTGTATTGGCCTTAACTTGTAGAGGATTCTGAGGGAAAAGAGAGATCAAAGGAAGGAGAGCATCATTTCTCCAACCAGGGAGTTTGGAATGAGTGGGCAGCCTGTGCTGAAGGAGAAAGGTTTGTATTTTCTTGTGACTATGAAAACGAGCCTTGGCAACTTTCCAATAGAACAGCTTTTCTAATGGCATTTGTGATTGCCTGCTCCTGGTCCACCAAAATGAAGCAGCCCAGGCTCTCAACCAACACGATAATTGAGTCCAGTGGTGGAATTCTCCAGGAGGAAGCTAAGTAGCTGCTACTTTGGACTCACAACATCCTGCAGAGATGCTGAGTGCCTCAAAGAGCCTAAGCAGTAGGATTGTGGTCTTCCAGCACATACAGAAATTCTCAGAAAGTGCTTTTGCTTTATTAATGAAAATAAAGATGATACGTGCAAATTAATCATCCTTTGGAGCAATGCAAATTCCCATGTACATTTGAGTTTGTAAATAAAATTTAACTTTCTAAAGTAATTTTCTTTTCATAAAACTTTTTCTGCACAACCCTCTTCTCCCTTAAGAGGGCCTACAGAAAAGATGGGGAGGGAGCCTTTATCAGAGAGTGTAGTGATTGGATGAGGTTTAGCAGCTTTAAATTGTAAGAGGGCAGATTTAGATTAGATATTAGGAAAAAATTCTTTACAGTGAGGAGGGTGAGGCCCTGGAACAGGTGGCCCAGAGAAGTGTTCAAGGCCAGGCTGGGTGGGGCTCTGAGCAACCTGGTCTAGTGGAAGGTGTCTCTGCCCACAGCAGGGGCATTGGAACTAGATGATCTTTAAGGTCCCTTCCAACTCAAACCATTCCATTATTCTGTGATTCTCCAAAAGTAAATGGAATTAGGGCTTCATTACCAGAAGAAAAAAAAGGGCAGTGTAACTCCTGCTGAAGCACATCTCTGTCCCAGCAATCTTTCTGACTTCTGTCACAACAGTAGAAAAGGAGTCATCAGCATAGTTACTGAGGGGAGTAGAGACACAGTCACAAATTTATGTCACAACCAAGGGTCACATCCTTAGGGATTCATATGTCAGAGGCAACAGTGGTTCAGTACTTAGATAACCTGGCCAATTCATCAGCAAAGTTAGAGAAAGATGAAAAAGAAAGAGAAAGTGACACTTGGACAAAGACGTGGCTTCTTATCCACATTTCAGATATGCTAATGCACGGTCATAGGGCATAATACTGTGGAAATTTGAGATGATTTTTAAGTTAGTGGGTTGGAAGTCTGTACCTTTGAACCCAAACAAGGAAGAAAGAAACCTTTTGGATGTTATCATGAGGACCTAACGCATGAAAGTTGTACAATGAAGACAAAGATTCATTTGTGTCACACAATGAACACCAAGACATCTCGGAGTAACTTTAAACTACTGAAACTGCTTTCTATTCTAAAATAATCTATACTAGGAGACAAAAGTCCTTAGATCTTGTAAGTGTTAATTACCAGGACCTAGGTTCACAGCAATTATATCAGTGAGATCTACAAAAGCTTGAAGGAAAGGCCAAAGGGAAAGGTAAGTTTTTAAAATTCCGACAGCCATAGATGATAAACTCTTCCCATTGAATGCACAGCAGATTTTCCACAAATTTCCAAATACATTCAAGTACGATATCAACTGTCAGTGGAGAAACTCTGAAGTAGGCACATTTCCCTAGAATAACCAGCAATTTCACATGTTTTCTAGATTTTTAACCCACGGCTATAGGAAGAAAAGGACAGGCTGAAGTAGAGGATTTTGAAATTCCAGAGATCATAGAATCAATCATTAAGGTTAGAAAAGATGTCTACGATCATCGACTCCAACCATTAACTTAGCACTCTTGCATTCACCACTAAACCAAATCCCCAAGTGCCACACCCACACACCATTTGAACACTTCCAGAGATGGTGATTCCACCACTTCCCTGGCCAGCCTGTTTCAATGCCTGACCACCCATTTGATGAAGCAATCTTTGCTAATATCCAATCTAAACCTCCCCAGGCACAACTTTAGACCACTTCCTCTTGTCCCATCGCTTGTTAGTTACTTAGGAGAAGAGGCTGAACCCACCTCACTAAAACCTCCTTTCAGGCAGTTGCAGAGAGTGATGAGGTCCCCCCAACAATGCATTTCTACAAGATGTATTTGAAGGTTCCTCTGCTTATATGTAGTGAAGGATATGAACATCTTTTCCATAAGTTTGACAGATGTCAGAAAGGCTTCGGTAATTAATCAAGTTTCTATTTGGTACAAGCATCCAGAAAGCAATGAGGTGATATGCAATACCCTGTAAGTGGTGCTTGAGAAGGAAGTGACCCTCTTTATTAGGTCTCAGGAGGATTTTAAGTCAGCATTGTACAAATACCAGCAAAGTGTCCTTTTTGGAAGGTGACATCAAATGACTGGAGCTTAAAATGATTCTTGTGGTCACTGAAGGAAGTGGTTATGGGAAGGACAGTGTTGCAGGTGCAGGAAAAGGCTGCAATTGCAGGACACTTATATTCTATTTGCGTTATTCTGATGTGAACCAGTGAGCTCACATCAGCTGTTATGCTCATTCCTTCAAGTAAAATATGCCATATTGCTCTCCTCGTATGAAAGAGCAGCCTTGAAACTGAGATGCAGAATTTAGTCATTCAAGGAGGAGCATAATGTGCTGGGAGTAACCACAAGCCATAATAGATTGTAAAGTGCAGATTGCTCAGATAAAACAATGAGACATACATAAAGTATTCCATTAAGAAGTAGACTCTCTGTCTGTCTGTTCTTGCCCAGTGGGCAGAGGGAACTTCCTCATGAAAAAAGAGAAGGCATACTGAAGTTTACTCTCACTTTCTCCAGATACAGTTTCCTGAATGTCAGTTTTATGGAATTTGCCTTTTTCAAGATCCCTAAAGTGCTTGGAATAATATTCTTCCAGTGTTAGCAAAGTAGCTAAATACACATGAAGCTAGCAAGTATTTCATCATGATGGTAAAGTTCATGACTTTGTGAAACTACTAAGGAATTATTTTGTTTTATTGTATCTGTTCTTTGGCCATAAAAGACGACAAAAATGAGCCTTAGCTCAAGAAATAGCCTCCATCCAGCAATATGGTTAGTGAGGGTAACAGTATGATGTATTCCTGTGCTGGGAATATGCTCATCACAGAAATGGCAAAGTTTAATACTGCTCTGGAGGGAAGACACTGCCAAAAAAATATGCAAAAATGGCACACATACACACATACAGGGTAGAGGGAAAGGAAACAGCATGTGGCTAAGACTGGAATACTCATTCTCCATGAGCTTCATTGAAATGTAAACAAAAGTAGTAGAACAAAAGAAATTAAGAAATAAAAGTATATAAAAAGGAAAGATGAAATAAATTAAAACAAAAAGCTAAGAACCCCTTGGAAACAGTGTCAGGCAGGCAAAACTCACAATGAGGGTGCTTTGACTCAGACAAGTACTTCCAAAGAACTGAGGTCAAATTGTTCTTTCACTGTTGCACTGTAGGCATGAAAGGAGGTAGGGGCTATGCTCTGCACATTGTTGAAGCAGTAAGAAAGAATCTTCAGAATAAATACCAAACATTCAAATTGAATCTATGTATGGATGGGACAAAAATTTTAAAAAACCAAGTGCAATAGGTGCAATAGGTGCAAAATCTGTCTCCTCAGTGGAGAAAATTAAGAAAGAAGTAAGTTGGCACGACTGTCAGTCATTTCAGTGCAAATGGACCGACATTCAAAACCAGTAAGTATTAAAAGGAAGTTTCAAAATTAATTTAACAAAACTTTCTTTGACAAATTTCATTTGTGGAAAAAAATACAGGGGGACACTTCAGAGTTAACACAGCATGAGTGGTAGAGAAGTCAGGAGGTTATGACAGTATTTGGTCCTCAAAGCAGGCTACTTGCATTGTAATATAGGCATGAACTAAGGAATCATAGACAAGAGGTATAAAAGCAGTACGCTATCATTTATTAACAACTTTTCATATTAAGAAGTAGAAGAATCATGCTGAAAGAACCACTTCTTGGTTATCACCAGTCTCCGTTGACAGGAATTAAAGATCTGAATCCCAAAGATTCGGATTTTTGACATAAGGCAAAAAGATAAAAATTTGTATTGAAAGAACTCATAAATCTTTGATCACTATGTGAATTTCACCAATGTTAGGTTAGCGGTTTAAGCTATTGGGAAAAAAATCCAATCAGACAGAAAATTACAAAACCCAGTAACTAAAAGGTTCCCAAATGCAGGTGCCACACTGTAACTTAAGCCTTGCACTGTTAGATATTCTAAGCATTTTAAATGGCAGCAACTACACATGTGTAGCAACTTTGATGCCCATTCACACTGCCTTTTACTTTTGGATTTTTTTCTAAGGAAGTCTGTTGTAAATGTGCAATTTATGATTATAATTCCAGCAATAACTGTTATTCAAGGTATTTCCTCTGAAAAACAACCTGGCACCATGTCTAATGCTAGTCATTTCACCCCATGAAAATCTTAGGCTAAAGGAATCCACCTTTTCCCTTGAAGTATTTAACCCACCTATTTCATACACCAAGATAATTCTGCTCTTCATATCTGTACTATGTATCTTAACAGTAGATCAGGAAGGCACCTGTAATTAAAAATTAATTTCCAATTATCGTTCACAGTTTACACTGCTCTAGTGTTTCACTCCATCTAGCAGTCAAACTGCCTTAAGCACAATCTATGCATTTCACAAAATAAAACCAGAAAGCAATTGCTTTTTTAATAAGCTACAGGAAATAAAAGAGTAACATATGAGGGGCACACACCCACATACCTTTAATGCTATTCTTATTTTGAAGTATTCTCTGCCTTTTTTTTTATTCTACTTGATTAATTTGGTACACACTTTAGAAGTCCAACAGAACTGCTGAACTGCGTGACTCTTTCTATAATTCCCCATATTCCTTCTTGATGGTTTCAGCTCCCATTTGATGACCTCACCTCTTAGATGAATTTCATTTCTCCTCATCACTTACGAATATGCTTTGGTACTTGTAGTCAATATCTAGTATTTTGGTTTTAGTTCTTCTCTATCCCCCCTACACTCTCACTGTGATATAATCAGTTCATTTATTCACCTATTATCCTTCATTATTTCATGACTTTCAGATCATTGGTACATATGATATTATTCCATCCCCTGTTCCCTTCTCACCTGTCATTAGTTATCAATTATATCCATCCTTCTAAAGCTTCTACAGCTTTGTTCCTCCTTTCCACTGTAATGTCCACCTTGCACTCCTTCAGCTCTGTATGCTAACAGCCAAATATTTAGCTCCTAGCATGGTGGCAGGGCACCAGTGGCCTGCTCACTTGTTCCATGAAAAATTTGCTCTTTTATCTGAATGGCTAACCAAATGTATTTCTCCAGCTTAACTGACTTCTGGCTCCACACCTTTTTGCTGCCTTTATTTTTCAATTCCCAACTCCTTTTTTTTCCAAGTCTCGCTATGCATTAATTACAAGGAAACAATGAAAATACAACATGGAATTCATTATCCCATTAGAATTTTCTCTCTGATGCCTTCTATTTTTTGCATTTCTGTGCTTTACTTCACTGTGCTTTACTTTTACTGTCCTCTCTTCTTGTATAATCTCTATAATTTGTATCACTGACACTTGCTTTCCACAATTCTCTTTTTCAGTCTCTCATTTACCTTCAGATCTTTCCCAGAAAGCACACAGGAAATGTATTTTGCCTTTCCCACCACAGAAAAAAAGCCCCACAACTGCCCTCTCCAACAGTTCTCCTATGCTTTTGTTTCTAAATTCATTAAGCACACTACTTAGAACTGATCATAATCACCATTTACCCCATGCAGTCACTGAGAGGACTCAGAGTGTATCAGAACAAAAGGTCTATCTAGTCTAGCAAATTCTCCCTAGAAGTGGCTAAAAGCAGACACTTGGGAAAAGAATGAGTGAGAGATATACAACTACTATATCTATGCTGATGACTGACATTTTTTTTTTCTATTTCTGTTTTTTTCTGTTTCTCTCTCTGGTGTCAAAACTAAAATGTTAGTCTGTTTCTACCACTTTTTGTACAGATCTTACTATACATCTAAGTTCATTAAAATTTTTTCATGTCCCAGCCTTCCTCAAACAGTATAGATTTATCCTCCTAACCATGAATCTGTTCTATAACCCAGGAATTATCTTAAATTTAAATATCTATTTGGATCCTCCTGTTCTCAATATTTCTAAAACTTGCATGAGCTTTCTACGTAGCATATCTAAGACTGTTCATGGAAAAATAATTCATTTCTCATCATCACTTTTATCTTATGTCTCAATTACTGTAACACATCTTTTATGTTCATGACAAAAGTCATTTTCTCAGCAAGTACAAGACTGCTTCAAATACAATTTTTTTTAGTCCACTACTTTGACTACGTTACTGGCCTTCTTTCTCCACTATGATGGTTCCTCTCTTCCCCATCACATAAAACAGAAAAGACCTGATTTGATTTTTCAAGTCCTTCCAGGCGTTTATTGACATATTAATTACCTTCTAATGACTACTCAGGCACTGAATCTCATCTCCATTCAGTTCATGAAACTCATCCCATTTGAGACGTCAAAAACTCAATGATAGTTAGCAATGGTCAGTATACCAAGACCACTGGTTTTATATATACCCATAGATTTTTCCCTTATCTCTTGTTCAAACTCCTTTGTAAATTGTCCAAGATTGAGACAATTCTTTTTGTTCCTACTGTGTGCCTACACACTGAAGTGTGTCCTCCTGAATCCTTATTACAGGCAATGACATCTAAGTTCATTGTGCAGTTTAGAATGCATAACTGGAGATTTGAGCCCTCTCTCTTCTTAGTTATGCCTACAAAAATTAAATGTTTTCATCCAGCTGAGTATAGTCATTAGCAAAACTTTTACTGAAACTTTATTACACTTCCATATTGAAGTATCTGAAGAGCTTGACTTTGTATTTTTTAATATAACATGCATACCCATATATGCAGAAGAGTCTTGCTCATGCTTATCTAGTTGATGCCAGTGAGGCTACTCAAAAGAATGAGGATTAGTCACATTAACAAGATTTGAAAAATTGGAACTGCAATGCAAGAAAACTGTTAAGCATAGTAATTTTTTAGCTCAAATGTAATAAACACCATTCAGGTCACTGAAAACCACTAAACTCATGAGGGACATTTCACCTCCATTAACTACATATTTTCTTAAATAATACTAAGTACAACCTTAATTTTTTTTTCTATATTAAGCAGTCAGGCCTAACAAGTAAGCATTTACTTTTTAAAATAACTGTTTTGCGATTTTCCTGATGTCAGAAAGTGGGTTGAATTGCCATGCACTTGGCTCTTAAATTAGCACATCAATCTACTGTATCACTTTCAGAATAGGTCCATTTCACCTAAGTACCAGAATATAATGTTTTAATGAACAGGATATATTAAATATCTAATGTAATACTATTTTATGGCAGACTACAGTGACAGTCTAGAAAAGGTTATTCTCTAAATATCTTTATCAAAAAGTTTCCTTTGTGGATTTATAAAGAAAAAATTGAAGTCAACTGGCTCTGAAAGTACTTGAACCTAATCTGAACAGTTGTAAGCAAATACTCCAGATATCCTCTATCCAAGGAATGCTTATCATGTTCACACAACTGCCATTACCATCCAAGCATGTCTTTTCTATAAAACTCCAATCAAATGCAGGCACAGAAAAATGACCTGAGTGCTCTGGCCTTTGAGAGCTCCATCATCTCCAAGCTCTTAGGATCAAAACTAAAAAAAGATACAATTATCTTACTAAATGTGTTCCTCAGATGTTATGAAATACAATTTCCAGGAGGGAATTTTAAGCCTCTAAAGAATTCTGATATGCAAAGTGGTATTAAGCCTTCCCTAACAGATCTGCTGAAGCTTTGCCTTTCTCCCCCACCTCTCCCTGAATATGCTACCACTATAATTCTCTAACTTCCAGCTGCACGTTTTGATGCTGCTAAAACAGAGCTGTGAAAAATGTTACTGCACACTTCAGCTTCTGAAACAGCTACTGGTGGACAGAACTTTAAGAGTGTTCTACTACTCTGGATTGTGCCACGCCTGGAAAGTCACCTTCTTTTACATTTTTACAGGCAACAGAATTTTTCTTTGCCTCTCCCCTCTGCACTCCAAGCTTGAAAAGTGAGCAAAATCAACCTTTGACTGAGTCTTTAACAGACTATAGATACATGTTTAAAGTTTAGAAAGTGAATCAGGGAGATCCAAGTTGTTCTGTCACGTCTCAGGGTGATTTAACTACTTACAGAATTTATCAACCTCTGAAGACCACATCTACAGCAAGCCAAAAACTAGAAGAACATAACAGAATCAAATGACTACACATTTTAATACGTAACTGGTCTTAAAAACTAACTTCAATGGGTGCAAGTGCTAGCTGGTGAAGCATACAGGATCTTCTGTTGTATTTTCCAAAAAACCTTGGAAATAAAATCAAGAATAATTTTGTTTTTAAAAAGACATATTTTTTAAAAACAAACAAATTACCTGGCAAGGCCTTTTCATTTTAATGGCTATAACATGGTATCTGTAACAGCAGAGTTCACAGGTCCATGACCCTCTTTCACTTATCCACTTTAACAGGCAAAGCTGATGTGTGTATCGTACTGACCCATCGCAGCGGCAAGGGTTTAACAATTCACCCTGAAAAGGTAACACAGAAACATTAACTTTAAAAGGAATCTTCCGCGTACGTGTACACTCAATACTAAAATATTTAGAGGTCTGTAACAATGACCTAGTCTCAATTTCAGTATCTGAAAAAGCATGTATTTTTGGCTATAAAAAACTCAGAAATGTAACTGTTTTAAAAATATCTAGCGGCTTCTTATGAGTCAAAAGCCAGAAGGCTGCCTACACATGTGTGCCTACCTATGTGAAACAACTGAAATAATACCATGCATCAAACAACAGTAGCATTAGCCCTTTCAAATAGCTCAAAAGGTACCAAAAGTGGTTGGACACATTTCTCTAGCAGTTACTTGCAGTCATCACTCAAAAAGAAATGGGTGACATCACGGTTCCAAGAGAAGCTTGCTCTTGGAGCAGGGCTCTGTGCTGCTCAGCCAGCCAGCTGTCAGGCAGGACCTCAAATAATGTAAATAAGCACTTCCCCCAGTAGTTCACATATTTCTGTACTATATAAATCAGCTATACTCTTCTTTCCAAGACAAGCTACAGAATGCTAGTTATGGATCAATTGCTGATATTGTGCCCAGTAACGTCACAGCAGAGAAGATATCTGGAGATCTTCTCAGCATTACTTGTAAGCTAACACTCTCTTTTCAAAATCTGACAGAAACCGGAGAATTTCGTATTATTTAAAGTCCCTGCGGAATGAGCCAGCGAGCGCAATGGCCAGAAGACACAGAGCGTGCAAGCCAGGCACGGCACAATCCCTGGATTTTCCCAGAGCTCTGCGCCGACTCAGGTTTGCCCCAGGCGTTCGCCAGCACCACCTCGCACAGCAGCAGCCGGGGCTCGCACCGACGCCGACGCCGAGGAGGGCGATCCCTACCAGAGACTCTGGGATCAGCACCAGGGACAGGGCTCGGCCCCGGGCACGGGGGGTATGCGAGGTGCCGGCCCGCCCGCCCCCGGCCCGTTCTGCTCACCTGCTCGGGGCCCTGGAAGCAGATCTTGCAGATGGGGCCGGCCCCGCCGGCGTGGCCGCCGCTGCCGCTCTCGCTGCTGCTGCACACCGAGCGCCTCTCGGGCTTGTCGCCGCCGGCAGCCCCGGCCCCGCCGTGCCCGCTCTCCGAGCCGCCCCTCGGGCCCTCGCCCTCTCCTTCCTGCGAGCTGTCCCCGCTCGCCTCCTCCGCCCCGGCCGGCAGCTCCAGCGGGACGGTGGGGGCCCGCGGCGGCTCCCCGGCAGGGAGGACGACGCTCCCCCCGGTGCAGCTCATACCGCGGGGCACCAGCTCACCGGGGCGGGGACGGCCCGGAGCGGCGGATGGCGGCGGCGGGGGAGGAAGGAGCGGCGGGGGCGCCTCTCTGGCTGTCGGCGGCCGGGAAGGTGACCTGGCGCGGCCGCCTCCCTCCCGGGCCCGGCGCTGTGCGAGGGAGCGGGCAGGCGGCGTGCGGGGCCGGGGGCGGCGGGGCGGGGCGGGGGAGGGAGACAGAGAGCGAGGGAGGGAGGGGTAGGTCCGGCACCGGGCACCGCCGCCGCCTCCCCCGCACCGGCGCGGTTAGACCCGCTCCGGGGGAGCCGCCGCCCCCGCCAGCGCCCCGGCGCCCGCTGGGCCGGGCGAAAACCCTGCCCCTTCCCGGGACGAAAAGCTCTGCCTGCCCGCCCGCCCCCTCCCCTCAGCGCCGGCTGCCCCCGCGCCGCGGTGGCCGCGTCCCCTCGCCCGCCCCACGGGCACTGCCCGCCCTTCCCTTCGCGGCACCTCCCGGCCCTGCTCCCGACCCGGCACCTCAGTGCTCACGGGGCTCCTCCACCCCGGCACCCCCGTGGAGGACGCGGCCCTTCGAGGGACTTCTTTCTACTTTATCAGAGGTTTGGCTGCAGAAGGTTACACCTGGAAAAGCTCGACAGAACGAATATTCAACAGTTGTTCTTTGAGTGTGAAACAGTAGCTCTATCCAGTCTTTTGTGGCTGGCTTTTTTTTTTTTTAATTCATTACATCACCTCATTTTCAAAATTAAATCTGCTAAAAACATCATGATCAAATACCTTCTAAAAAAAAAATCCTCAGCACTTAGAAATTCTTTAAAGTTTGGCTGGGGCTGCTGAAGGAAAGTAGGTGTGAATTTCAGCATCAAGTATGACACCAGCACACATTTGATCTCGTGAAAATGACAGCAACTGTCTGCACGAGGAAAGAGAGAGAAATAAAACCTCAAAAAACAATTGCGAAGCCATATGCTCTTCCATGTCCACATTTAGATCCAAAGTGTGATGAAATCACACCTCTTCCTCATTGGCTGTTTCATATATAGTCTCAAGGTGAGAGAGCACCAGGATGAGCTCAGCTACTGCCTTCACCAGCTGTGTTGTGATAGTAGTGGTTTTCTTCGTGTAGACATGTTATTAGAAGACCAAAGCAGCAGACAGAACCAAACTAGCACTCCTCAGCCAACGATCACATGACATTGTGTGGCTCTCAAGCTCTCTGGGAAGGCTTGTAGAGCATATTCAAAACACCTGGTCCAGCCTTTCGGCCTGGCTGCAGGCCAGCTCAGGCAATGTGCTGTCGGCAGAAAAGCATTAGCCCCATATGGCAAAAGCCATTTTAGTCCCTCTAGAGTCTGCATCTTTTATGGAGGCCATGCAATAGATACATTAAGGACAAAGAATACCAATGCTATTCACAGTATTGCACTAAAAAAGTGCATATTGGGAGACTGACTTCCTATAGTGGAATAAGAGGTATTGTTATACCTTTTCTCATCATCCACTAGTTTCCATCTTCATGAAAATACTTGTTCTTCTGACTCTAGCTAAGCCAGTGCTCGGTATTAGGACAAGATGCTCCAACCCTAAAATTATATTTGTTCACAAGGTGGTTGTTAAGTAGGTAGGTAACAGATTCATCCTGATTTGGCACTGTAAAGCAAAAAATGGCACATTGGCCGTGACATTTTGATGAACTACAGATGCTGTGGAGTTAAGAAATTCTCTACATATAATTTTTTCATAACAAGCAATGCCTGAAGGGGTTGTCAGAGAGGCTAAACAGAATCGAAGACAGAATTAATCAAATAGAGTAATTGTAAGGAAAGAAGAGGCAATTAACAAACAATGAGGAAAAAAAAAAGAAAATGTCAGAACAAACAGATGAGTCCAAAATACTGCATAGAAAAGAACTAAAGCAAAACCAGAAAGAAAAGAGTGAAACTAAAGTAGTGAAGTGAGAAATGAATGCTAAAAAGTTACTCTGAGTAATGCAGAAGGACTTTGCCATTTGCTGTATGTGAAGGTTTATGACATTTTTCTTTCTCTTTCTTCCTTTTGTTTGTCAGCAAAAGTTCAGTAAGTAACATGGCTTCTGGAAAGGCTATAAAGAGAAGATAAAAATGTCAACACAGAAATGGAATGACTTCCTAATGGCAGAAAAAGAAAGAAAGATGTGACTGTAGGAATAATAGAGTGCCTTAAGAAGGTCAATCTCTTCTACTTAATCTTGACCAAAATAAAAGTATAACGTGACTCTTAAAAGGAAATACATCTGATAAGAATCAGAAGATTTTTTTTTTCACACATATGTAATTAACTTGGAGTGCTGATTGTGAGTGGGTATTTCACAGACATGAGTTTTTTAATACATCACCTGTTTGCATGTCTACCAACAGCTACTGGCATGCTAGCTAAAATGGAATTGCAATGGCTATCGATCCCTGCATTTCACAGTACATTAGAGTTGTTCAGCATGCTGAGGGTGGGAGGAGATGCCAATAAAAGAGCAGAAGGGGTGGAGAACATTCTGTAACACAACCTCCAACCGAAGTAGCATTCAACCTTCTGCTGAGCTGTAGAGGAGGCCTGGAGCCAAAATCGAAGACTGAAACATAAAGGAGAAAAATTTAAAGCAGGAAAGGATAATCTGCTTCACAACAGCAGTAGTGTAGGTGGTTGGGAGAAAGAAAAGAAGAGAAGTTGAAAGCAGGAAGAATTAATTTGTGATTAGGACAGTGAACTGGAGCTTATGGGATTTATATTCAAGCACAGCTTTGCTACACACTTCTTGAACAACCTTGAGAAAGTGACCTCAAGTGGGCTGAACAGAGGCATCTAGTTACTTAAACATGGGCAGCTTTTCGTACTCCCAGACGTGTGTCCAACAGCCTCCACAGGACTGTGGCTATCACATCTGTCATCTCTTTTGGGAACAGTGGGACATTCAAACTGGCACTAGACTCCCAGATGGGAGCACAACTCCCTTAGTCTGTCTTATTCTCTACATAAAACTGAAACAATAATGTTTGCTTTCTCTGTTCTTATTTCTCCCTCTTCCATTAGAATATGCAATATTTTACTGGCAGTTTCAGGCCATATTTGTACAGTCTTGATTTTGGCAAAGGTATCTAGGTATTATAACAAGACAAATAATAAGGAACAGTGATATGGATAAAAATAACACCGAGGTAATAACACTGTGGGACAGTGAAATGAATTGCATTTTCAGCAGGCAATGGAAAAGGCAGGAGAAGTGTAACCCCTGAGGGAATGAAAGCTGTTTCTCCTCTATTTTCCTCTCAGTTCTGCTCCAGGTACATTCTTTTCTCCACTATGCCAGCTCAGCACTGTGCAATATTTTCCTCCAAATAAAATAATGGAAACTCAGACCAATTTTTTTACCTGAGAAGGATCAGCTGCAGGTAGAATATCCACAAAGAAAAAAACAGAGGAAGGTATTTGAATGAAAGAAGGGGAAATGTTCGGGGAGTGGACAGTTTTTTGTTTGGTTGGGGGTTTTTTTGGTTTGTTTTTTTTTTTTATTATCCATCAAGATAAACACTTTAAGTAAACCTTTATGTACAGAAGAGGTTGCACAAGAATAAGGTATGCAGGTAACAAGCTACTTGGGCGATGTTGTAGGAATGGAAGCATTGTGTTACTGCACATTGCAAAACCAACCATTTTTTCCTCAAAAAGTTTCCGTAATACATTGGCCTGTATCATAAACAGAGGAACAGAATAGCTCAATGATGGGCTTTTTCCTTTTTACTTCTTTCTATATCTCTGACAAAAACAAAATTATGTAGTTCTAAAATATTAATAAGGGAAAAATTGCTGGTGTGTTACATTCGAAACAAAACACTACTGAGACAGTAGAAAGTTAAATCTATTTAAATGATAATACAGGCACATAATTCTATTTATTGAATACCATCTATATGTTCCTTTCACAATAAAACTCAGGTTGGTGGAGATCACCTGTAAACAAAAATAAGGGATTTTGGCTGTAAGTAAATGTTTCAGTTTAATTTGAATTGCATTTTACATGTTTAATGCAACATAAAACGCTCTTCTGAGTAACAAAACCATTTTTCAAATTTCCTTGTTCAGCTTTATTACACTGAAAGATCCATGCAGATGGTTAATAACCGTGCTAGTGACAGGGTATTATTTGCCGGTTCACTGGTTGTGCCTGATTTTTGTTATGAACACACACACTCATCCTGCGGTGGGAGCTTTTACTGTTATGTCAACCAATCAAAATCTCATGCGGACAAAAACCTTTTGTCTAATGAAAATCTTTATTTTCACACTGTTCTCTTGCTTTTTTGGAAATGCATACCTAGTTTCCTATCCAACTCAGTATTGCTCAACACTGATACATCTCTACATAGTCAGAAGTGCCCAGTCTCTGCAGCTACTGATGTTTCTTCCTCAAACTTTTACAGGGATTTCTCATATAAGTTGGGGCATGTATGTGTGTGCATCCCCCTCACGAAGGAAATGTGAAAACATCCCCTTCCTCCTGTGACTGAGGATGCTGGGGAAGCCACATCTGGGGACACCCACCGCCTATGGGAGTTGTTTTTAAGCTGAACCTCTGCTGTTTGGCCCCAACCTGAAACACAGCTCCTGCCATACCTGGGCACGGCCACACCAATTTGGTCCTACCCATCCAGTCCTGGCCTCACCCCAGGGCTCTGGCTGCCCCAGTGCTCCATGGATGACCTGTCTGCCAGGTCCTGCCATCACCCACTGCGGGATCCTCAGCACTCCTGGCACAGGAGCCTGTGGTGCCCTGGCAGATCTCTGTAGGGCCTTTTGTTTTGCATTTTTCAAGAAATGTTGATTGGCATCCTTTTCCTTTTACAGGAGATGCATGAAAACATGCATCCATTAATTATTTTAATGTCCTTTCAGATGCTTACGTGGATGATGATATAAAAGTTCCAAGTTTCTCTTTTTATATATTTTTTTTTCTGGAAATGCTATCATACCATTCCTAATTGCCATATTTTCCTGGTGGAATTTCTGTCTTACTTGCCAGTATGTTGTTTTTCTTCAGAGCTGCTGATTTATTTTTAAAACATTTGAAACTATCTATGATTAATTTTTCTCCACTATGATCTTCCTGTGAAATATAGTCTCCCTTTGATTTTTAACTGTTTAAAAGTACTTTTTTAACATTTTTCCTTGTACAAGTTGATGAGGGGGAAAAAAAGGCTTAGCATGGGTTCCAGAATGAGGTAATCTTTGTTTGAGAATAAATTTAGTTCCTTGGTTTATTTTGGAAATAGATCAGCTGTCACAGATTCTAGAGGGCGGCATCAGTGAGTTCAGTTTATTGAAACAGAAATGACAGAATGTCAATTAGCTTTTCCATTACATGTTATATGAACAAAAGCTGCTGTATAAGGCCAAAGTGAATTTAGTTTAGTACAGACCCCTTTTTATATGTTTACAAAGAAAAGAAAAATAACTCTTTTTATTTTATTTTTTTTAAAGAATTTTCCTTGGATTTCCTTTTCTATAAGCACCAGAATGACTGTAATATGCAGTGCAGACAAGATCGAACCTTGAAAAGTAGTGGTGAGACATCAAAAATAATGTAACAGCTTCCCAAATCCTTACACATTTGCCTTCGGTCCATTCTGTCTGACAACTAAAAAGCTGCAAACATCTATATCAAGACAGTGAAATGCAGCTTCTTCTATGGAAACGCCTTCTGGGGGATATCATCATGATCTGAACCCTGCTGTGGTCAGCTCCTCATTACACACAGAACACGGGAGAGAACTTCACAACGGAGAGTTTGTGAAGTTCGGAACTGGAGCTTGTCATACTTGTATCATGGTGTCAAAACTCAACTCAGATACCCATCAAATACGAATGGATGTTTTTCTTGATAAACCAAACTACAAAGGGCAACAAAATAGGTATTTTGTTCACATAGTTTACTGCTATTTATGTGGTGAAAGGAAAAGATTTGAGAAGTTCATTCTTGGCTGAATAAGCACTGCTTTTCTTATTTCTCACACCATAGGCAGATCTTGACTGTTTTGTCTTCAAGGGATCAATCTCATTCTGAAACTAGAAATACAAGCCCCTATTATTTGAACTAAAGACCACATCTTCCACTCTTGATGTGCAGCAGCAGCAGTTGTAAAACTGTCTATGTGGTCTAATCCACAGAATGTGTCACAGCTAAAATAAATCAGTGTAATTTACAAAATTACCTAGTCTAGTAAGTGTTTTCTGAGAAACTGTGGCAAAAAACCTGTGGTTTTTTGCCATGTTTGACTCTCTTTGGACGGAGAGTTTTGCAGCTCTGCCAGAAGTGACCTGTGGAAGTTGTCAGTTATCTGTTATATACTGCTGAAAAAGACACCTGCTCTTGCAGATATGAAACTTTCCTTCCTAAGTGATTCGAAAACATTAACATGACTGGATAGTTATGGCTCTGTGATACTTTGAAAGCAAGGCAGGAGAGGGCAAGGACAGAAAAGGAAACCATGGATATGCCTACAGTGCAGTATGGTTACTAAGCTTATGGCAAACCTGATCCTGAACCCCAAGTTGAATAAAATCTCCTGCAGACATGAAGGCATGTGCTAATTACATGTGATCCTTTTGAAGAATGGCTGCTAGAAAAGGACAGACTGCAGGTTTGTCCTGCAACCTGTTTGAACCTTCCTTGACTGCTAAAACTGCAAAATGAAAGTTGCCTGAATTATACTGGACATCACGGAGGCGCTGGGACAGGAGTGGCTTCAGACTCAGTGGCAGACACTTCAACAAAAATTTGAAGTGTGCACATCTGAAACCTGTGTCCTCTGGATGCAAGTTATCATTACATTCCTCTGATACATTCACACCGAGCTTGCAGATATGCCATAAGAACTGTAGGAAATACATGCCCTTCTGGAGTAGCATCTGGAGGTCTGGCGATGAAGCAGGATACCTAAGGGCATTAAAAATGGCACCAAATACCTATGTGCATACTGCTAAATAAAAGCTGAATCAATCAACTCTAGAGAAATAGGAATGGGGCAAAGCATTTAAGCACATCTCAGCCTCTCACTATTTCTCTAGACTTTTTAAGAACTAAAGCACTACCACTCCCACTTCTGTCTTGTCACAGTTCCTCTTCTCTCTCTGTCATTTGGGGTGGTGATGGTGGAGAAAGATATGTGAAAAATGCTAAACTGGATGAAGAGATCCTGGATACAACTTCAAAATGTTTCTAGATTAAGCCTATTGCTAATCATGAATATACAATTAGTGAACATGACCTTTGTTCTTCTGGTAACAAACACTTCTTTCTGGAACAATTGCTTTGAACGGCAAGCAATTACCTTCTTCTGTACATTTGATTACTAATTTCTTATCAGAACAATAAAAAACAAGTCACTTCTCTTCCAGTCCTCACATTTTAATTTCATTTCTGCTGCCAAAGCATGCCTGGCTCCTGCTTTGTATATTTGATGTGCAGCTGTGGTAGGAAGCTGCAAATAGCAGCACAGCATCTTTAAGAGCTGTGCCTGCCAAGGGTAAAAGGACCCTGCAGGGCAGCTGTTCTCAGGGAGCCATCCTAACTGTTCGGTAAGTAGCAAATCATGTTGTGATAAGAAAGGTGCAGAATTAACTAGAAAAGTGTTCTTTTTCCAACTTTTTCCATCACAAGAAAGAAAGTGACTTTTGGTCAACATAGACTATAGAAATCGGTATCCTTTCTCACTAGTTTGAAAGGCAGCCACAGGCTGTTCTAGCTGAGTTATTAATGGAAGCATGGCACAGTATGGAAGAATTCTACCATATATCACTGTTTCGTTTTTTTCACCTGCTGTAATAGATGAGGGATACTTAGAAAGCAATCAATCTGTAGGATGTCTTAAGATTAACCAAAAGGGTTTTTTCATAATTTTTGATAAGGATGTACCTTATACACTCAAGACAGGAAGGGAAGCATCTTTAATTTGTGCATACAATAAGTTAATTGCTATCTCTTATTGAATTAAAATGCATGTACAGCTGAAATAGGGCAGCTTTTATAAAGCTTCCATGACTGGCTGTAAGCTTTTCAAATTCTGCATGTACCAGAGCCTCCTATATCTTTTTAGCCGAGTGCTGGAAGCATAGCACTACTTGAAAGATAAGCTTGGATGTTAATTAAAACCTGAAGGAAGATATTTGAATATGCTACCTTAAATTTCATCCCTCTATTTTCTTCTCATAGATGCTTCTCCTTATAGAATCACCTCTTCTGAAATTGGTCTGTCCTTGCTTATTTATAATAAGCATTCCCAGCTCTCTCTTGATAATATTGCAGTGAGTCATTCAGAGTGTAGAATGAGTTGGATGATTTCGTCCAGAGCAAATAGTAATACGCAGTGTTTTTTATCTTTCTGTGTCTGGGCCATGTTCATCTGAATCACAGGGAAAAGGACTTTTAGCATATTAAATAAGAAACGTTCCCTTGCAATGTATACCCAATTTACAATGATTGCCAATTACACAGCTGATGAAGCTGTGAGAAATTACCAGCTAACCTTAACTAGCACTTTAAAGCTGTAGATCCTGGGAACAAAATTCAGTAGTCCAGCTAACTGATCCTTCTGCCTATTAATGTACTTTATCTTCTCATACCCATATACATTCACTACTAACTTTCAAATCAAACAAATCCATCATGCATACATTCTTATCCAATTGCCATTATTGAATTTTTATCAATTTTGATATTGCATTCCAAATAAACATGAAACTGCAGCATAAAAATCTCTAGGGTATTCCAAGGCATGTATGTGAACAGGAGCCTGTGGTAACTTCAGATATTCATAGGAACGTATGTTTCAACAAGCCAGAAAAGATCAAGAGTCTAAATGATGAAATGTCCTGCCTCTGTCAATGATCTTTAATTATGTTTCAAAGAAAGCTGACATGGTGTATTTCCATACTGGATCAAGCCTATCTGAAATATATGTTCAAATGCTAGACACAGTGGCAATCAGCTTGCACCCTAAAGCATTAGATTTGCTTTCTGAAACCATTCTAATACGAGTTTACTCTTCTTATTGCTCTCAACCACCCATTCTTTAATCTCATCTTTGATACTTAGGAGAAAAGTCAATCCAAAAAATGAGATTCCTTCAACTAAGTGTTTTCATATGATTTTCCTGTATTTATTTATTCAGTTTTCATTAATACACTGGCTTCATTATAGGACATAGTGACATTCCAGTGACATAGATTTTAATTACTATACCCTTTCTCAAGGGATCTTCATTGTAATCTGTATCACTACTATTATTGCCTTAAGTAATAACTAAAAGAGGTCATATTCTAGGTTAATAGCCTGCAGCTGCAATGCTGAGAAATTTGCAGTACTAAACATGGCTATATAAATAAACTAGATATAGCTAATAGTGTTATCCAATGATGGGAAGTATTTTCACACAGATGTTGACATTAATCTCAAGTGCCAGTTCATTTCACTCTGCTTGAATTTATTGTATTTGCAGCTACAAGCTACATTGAAAAAAGAAATCAGGTCTGGAAACAACAAGTTGATCAAATAATTCTTTCCAGCTGAGGAATTTTGGAAGGTGTACAGCTGGAGAGGAAGATGTGCAAACCAATGATTTACAGGGGGTCTCAGTCATCTTGACAATCTTCAGAAGCTTTTACACTCACTGTCAAAACTGACTTTGTGAAGACTTCTTCATCTGTGTGTTTCATGGAAAATAAATCACAAATACTTCAACAATACTTTCAAATGTTTAACAGGGACACTGACAGTGTCCAAAATTATGTTATACTCAGTATTTGTAGAGTACAGCAGTCAGTCTGCATTTCCCTTCCTGTCAAACCTTGTATCTGTACACACATACTCAGCTATCAGGGAGGGCTAATAGTGAGAACTTCATGGAATCAAAGAATTGTCTTCCTGTATCTAACATGCTGAGTCCAAAAAGCTCTCACAGTACCTTGCTTGGACCTTCACAATTCATCATTATAACAAAAAAATGGAGTCTTTGTTGTATAAACTGTACAGCATGGCCACACTAATACCTCTAGAATTTGCATTTTATACATGACAAGTGGCTGTGGGAAAGTGCTTGGACTAGAAACTGACTGGAAATTTCAATATAAAACTTCTATTCTCATTAGAGTTATCCTTTAAGGTGGGTAGGAGTTGTGTTGATTGTTTTGGTTGATTGATTGATTGAGGGGTTTTTGTTTCTTTTTTTTTTTTCTTTGTTTGTTTGTTTGGTTTTGTTTTATTTAGCCGAAAGAGCTATAGGATTCTTAGTTTGCATATTTTTATGTTTTCATGTCTTCTGAGAAAGAACTGTTTCTTTTTTTATGCAGGCATTTTGCAATCCACAGTTCCAACCATTCTACCTAATGGTGCATCATCCAGAAACTGTTACTGAGATGAAAACATAAGACTGGTAGAAATGTGCCAGAGGATGACACTGAACAAGACAAGAATGTAAAGAATGGGAACTATGTTGGCTGTGGAGAAGGAGTGGGATTTTCTTCACACTTATTAACAATGATTCTAAATGAGTGCTGACACTCAGCTGTACCACAGTTCTGGACATCAGCTTTGATGATGATCCCCATGTAAGCACGAGAGCTTTGTTAATACAAGCCTCTCTGCAAGTGTCTAGTGGATACTAACTTTGTAGCTCACTGCTCAGCTACCACTTGTGTAGCCTGGTCAGAGTCTGGAACCATCTCCAGCTCTGTAGGAGAGACAACTTCACCAGCAGCTGGTGGGCAGACATAGACCTTACCTACTGAACAGTTCCCACTCCCCAGCAGAAGAAACAAATATGAAATTAAAATAAGAAGGGCACTGCACCCCTTATTTTCCTTGTCTTCTGTTTTTGGTAGGTTTTACAGGTTGCATTTTTTTTCGTGAAAAGCACAACTCATTACTGTTTGCCAGCAGCTGATTTGTCTGCCGTGTTTTTTTCCTTTCCTTCCAAAAATTATTCAAGATACACAAAACTATGATTGTCTTCTACCAACAGTTATACCAAAAATCCCCTTAAATTATTAAATTGGCATTATCCTCTTTGGCAAATATCAGTAAAGAGCAAACAGTACAGGAGCTGGTGTTGTGGCATGCTAAGTAATCAATCAAGCAAGCATGGAGACTAACATAATAGAAGAGATTTTATTCAAGTACAGATTAGCATTCTCTTTGTCTGAGAAGTTCAGAAATGCAGTAGAAAGAATAAGATATCAAGAGTATCGTTTTCCTGCGCAAAGCACATATAATTGCAGTGGATTATTCATTAAAATACCTGGCACAGAAATTAATACATTGCATTGCAAAGTTCCCTTGCCCCCAAGATCCTAGTGTAATATTATTTACATGAGTACTTTCTGCTTGTACAAATTAGCCTGTCAATTTCCAGAACTTTCACCATATGGAAAGTGTCACTTACAACTACAGATGTTGTACAGAGCACAAATGATCAGAATAGTAGAGTGTGCATTTTGGAAGTTAAAGGTACAATGGTGGTGTTCCCAAATCACCCTCTGTTTGATATGCTCCAGTCTGTGAGTAGATGAACCTCAGTGTAGCTCTATAAACCTCCTTCATCATCAGACAACTGATTGACTTACTACTATTAATTAGTTTTGTTAGTGGAGTGATCAGGGCCACACAACAGGGATAGCACCTTTTTGTCCTAGGACACGTACTGAACTGGCTGATCAAATTTCAGAGCTATTAAAAATTCTTTTTGACAATTTATGGAGAATGGGTGGCATTTCAGCTAATGGGAACAGTAAATATGTTGAGAGCTTTAAAAAGACAGGATGAAAATGTGATCAGTCAGCAAAATCTCTGTTTCTGGAAACAGAAGTAATGGAACAAATAATTAGCAGGCTTCCTGGAGGATAACAAGGAATTTTTTTGGTAAGAATAGATTTTATCAGAATAATCCACTTTTATTCTATGATGGGTAACAGATGCTGCAGACAAAGGAAAAGCAATTGCTATTGTATTTTTTGACTTTAGAAAGGCTTTTGATGCTGTTGTTCATGGAATTCTTAGCAAATTAGAAAACATGATGTAGATGAGTCTAGATGAGAACAGTCATAACCCACATTGGAAAAGCAATTCTCAGAGACAGAGGCTTCTGACAGGCACAGTGAACATGGATGTTTGTTTTGAATGGTTCCATAAGAGTCAAGTGGTATTCAAGTGATATTCTGCTGCAAGACACTGCAAATCAGTTCCTTGGGAAATCCTTCCTGCCAAGGGTAAGAATAAAGATACTAAATGCCTCTTGGGCCAGTGACATTCTCATTAACTGAGTTTTTAAATAACAAACTAGGAAAAAAGCATGTTGAAAAAACCACGGGTAAGTAGCTGAGTATTGTAAACTCTCTAAACATCCATTTTAACTGGCTGGTTTGGTACTCAGGGTCACGGGCGAATGCATCTCCGACAAAAAGGTTCATTTAGGCTGATGCTCTGAGTCTAACCTTAAGAAACAAGGCAAATATAAACTAATGCATAGTCCTTGTATATGCCTCCATTGCAGTTTCCCAGTTTCTGGGAGCTGTTTAAGGCCTGTCTAAGGGTTTCTCAGGCTGGAGGTTAATTCTAGAGCTGACAGCTTCAAAGTCATTAATGGATTTTCCAAGGCTCTCATCAACCTGCTTGCAGTTTGGAGCTGACACCAAGCAGCATTATTGAAATCTGTAGTGTACTCATGTGTAAAAAAGTATTTCTTTTTGTTTAATTTTAAACCTTCTGCCTGATGCTTTCACTGACATAATTTAAATCTCATACACAATGAGTAACAAGGCAAGACTTACCTCTAACAGAGTTACTGTTACTTTACCCCAGACTGGCAAGGAGAGAACATGCTTTGTGTTGTGTTTGTTCAACCTTTCAAGAGACCTAAGTGCACACCTGATGGCAAATGTCATAGTATTGGCTAAAATTGTCTCTAATTTTTCAATCTCATTGTTTGGATTTCTTAGTCTTTTGTCTTACAGTTCTTGGTCCAGTGTTTGTTCAGACTGAGGTGTTGTGGCATCTACCTGCCTAATTGCACTCCCGGGCCTTTGCAAACATACAGGATGGGAAAGATATGACCCATGGCTCATCCCGATAGGGGATTAGGCTACTCCTGAGAAGTTCACCTTGTATACTTGCCTCACATTGTCATCACCAGGCAGGTGATGTAACCACTGTTTGCTTTATACAGCATGGCCCAGCTGGTTAGAAGTCTTCCATCAGCTACAGAGTGCAGCCACCCTGCAGAATAGACACAGACAGAGCTTTTACTTGTAACACATAGGTTTGCCACGTCTATGAGGGTGTCGTTTTTGCATTTTTTATATCTTGACTTCATTGTACATTTAGATTAAACACAAGCAATGTATCGCACAGTTGCACAAATACCTCTGTATATCCCCTGGAAATACACTGTCTTGCAATGCTAAGGTGGTGCACAAAAAAGTGACTGTGCTGATGCATATTATCATTTCTTGCAAATATTTTCAGCAGAGTTGTATAATGGACTTTAGGCCAAACCTTAACCCAGTGTTTTGCTGCTGTGCCAGGCTATGTGAGATAGTCATTGACATCAGTAATGTTCTGCCAGAGGCAAATATCAATCAATGTACTGTCATAAACTTTGAATTATGGCTATGTGTGGCAGATGTAGAACTGGTCCTGTTCATATTTGCCATAGCTTTTAGCTAAACTACTAACAAAACACCATCATAATATCAAAATTCTACATGGCAGAAATTCCTTCCTTCCTGTAAGAATCCAGAGGAATGATAATTGTAACAATATTCAATAATGCATAAACAATCTTTATTTCTTTTTGAAAAGCCAAATCTCTGCTATTTCAATGAGTAGATGTTTCTCTAAGAATGGTCCCCTTTGGGTTTTTTTCATTATTTTTTAGGTAATACTGACAGACAAAATTTGACTCAACAGGCTTAGGAATACCAGAACCTGGATTGCTATAGCTGGTAAGAAATCTAAATTCATTAGAAAAAATATCAACCAAGAATTGGTATTAATATAGAATCTCTCTAAAGCTAATATACACTGAACATCTAAATGTGACTGACCTTAAGAAAAATTGCAGCTTTCATTGGTCCTGCATTCTTAGACACTGTAGTTTTTTGGAAGGGTCCCTTATAGACAGAAGAGGCTTACCTGCACATATGTTACATGGTTGCCTGGAATGCTGTAGAATCTGTGTTGTCTGATGAACACCTACCTCTTAGGCATTACACCAGTGAGTTTAAAAACATTCTGTATTTCAGCCTAGTACCCTGAAATCATTAAAAGACATTACATGACTTTAATAATTTTGGATCAGCTTTCCTTGTTAATCATCATCTGACTAAAAGAGGACTATCCATGTAAGAGTTTGTAGAATCTCCTTTACACAGCTCCTGCAGTACTAAACCTTTGAAGACTGCTGTTGTCAAACATTGTTCCCAGACAACATGGAATAATTCAGTGAGAAATAATGGATGAATGCCAGATGACATAGACATAAAATATCAATGATTTTTTATTCCAGTCTTTGAACCATGTGTTAATTGCAAAAAGATGTGTAAGATTGGTGAAAAGGTGGAAAATGCAGTCTGATAGGCTATTCTGTACCCTGATAAAATCTGTGCAGAACTAAGACATGTGTCTCCATTTAATCTTATAATTGCCAAAGGCAGTTCATAGGCCCTCTCCAATTCCCTTCTCTTTTTTCCCAAAAGTCATGGACTTCAAAATCTGGCATGTTTTCTCTTCTGCCCATTAGAGAAAGACTTGCAGAACCTTCATGTTGTGACTAGCAGTATCATCTCACGTAACAGCAAAGGTACAACAATTATTAATGCTAAAAGAATGTTCTACTGTTAAATTACATCCTAATTGAAATGTGGATTTTAGTATATCAAAGTTCAAGGATTAATTCTTCACATTTGGCACATTTATATCAAAAGAATTGAATATAAAATCTACCATTTTACACGGGCAGTAAAGACTGCGATAAGCTTGGTCTGTCATTCATTCATTCATTCATGGCTAGGCTTCATGAACAAAGATTTAGGAAGGCTCTATCCACATTTGTTACAGGCACACTGGTGACTAATGAGGCCAATACGAGATAGATATATCTGATTGCAAAAGGCACAGCAGAAGGCACTCCTTAGGTGGTATATTCTGCAAGACATGATTCTTTCTGTGTTGTCTTTTCTCCTCGAGAGTGATCCTGCGTGCGTTCTCAAAGGAAGCAGTAGCGTTACAGATACTGTGTCTCCAGGCCTCCCGACTGGAGGCCAGAGTAGACCAGTTATGTTGATCAATATGGCCGAGGCTGAGATGTTGTTTCAGGGAGTCCTTGTATCTTTTCTGCAGGGCTCCTCTCTTGCGGCAGCTCGTGGCAAGTTCACCATAAAGCAAGATCTTAGGGAGGCGGTGGTCCTTCATCCTGGAGACGTGCCCTGCCCAGTGCAGCTGTGTTCTCAGCAACATGGCCTCAATGCTTGTGACTGCTGCTTGTTCTAGAACAGATGTATTGGTCACATAATCTGACCAGTGGATGTTTAGGATTGTACGGAGGCAGCGCTGATGGAAGCGTTCTAGGAGTCGCAGGTGGTGGCGGTAGATGACCCATGATTCAGAACCATATAAGAGAGTAGACAGCACTATGGCTTTGTAAACACTGATCTTGGTACTTTTCTTCAAGTGTTTATTACGCCATACTCTTTTATGGAGTTTTCCAAAAGCACTATATGCCTTTGCTAACCTGTTGTCTATCTCTCTGTCAATCTTACCATCTGAGGAGATGAGGCTACCTGGGTAAGTAAACTGTTGGACTGATTTAAGCTCTGACTGGCCAATGGTGATATGGGGATGATGGAAGACTTCCTGAGGTGCAGGTTGGTAGAGGACTTCCATCTTCTTTAAGCTGACTTCCAGCCCAAAGAGCTCAGCAGCATCTGCAAAGCAGGATGTTAAACGCTGCAGAGTTACTTCTGTGTGGGCAACAAGGGTGGTGTCATCAGCATAAAGCAGCTTGGTCTGTACTCTGCACTCATAGCTCTTTCACCAGAGAGGTTGCCTCCCAGTTGTAGGATAACTGGAAATTAGTATTAAAATGAAAATCAAATGCTTTTACCAGTCATCTAAGCCTAACCTGACCAGAAAAAGGTGTGCAGCACTGAAAATCCGCAGTAACATTTCTTTTCATATTCCTGAGAAAATTAAAAAAACTTTGTTTTTCTCCTCTCATTTTACTCCTCTTAATCATCTCACTGAAACAGGTCTTCTCACGTGTTTGCAGAACCTTTTTCATGAAACCCCCCTTTGAAATCTGTTGTTAAATATGGTTTCAGATCATCATGAAGGGTTTTCCTAGGCAAACACTCGCTGTTTTTTAATCCAAAGAAAATCTTGTATCTCCCTCATCATATGTTCAAGGGCTATGAGTTGCTGCCACCTTCTCCTTTAGTACAGCTTCTACAGCATGACTCGCAAGTCTTTCTTTGCTCTGGCACTTGCCGCTCCCTTTGTTATGCTTACTTAGTGGAGAATATAGTGAAGAAATGGCAGTGAGCCCCAGGAGATCACTCAAGCTTTCAGACAATGTTGTTTGGGAAGGTGTAGAGAAGTGGTGCCTGATCTCACAGAACAACGGGCATGAGAGAATGTGGTTTTGCAATAGGCCTTGTGGGCAGGCTCTACCCAGTTCTTTTTCCCTACTCTTTTGAGTTGCTGGCAGTAATTGTGATTTCTTCCAGGTTCCTACAATTTTCATTCTCACTCCAAGAGTAGGTCATTTAATGTCTTGAACACAAAGATGTTCATGCAGTCTTCAATCTCTTCCTCCCTCCCATTCTACCTCCACCCATAGGCCCTGAAGCAGAAGTCACCTGCTCAAATAAGATGGTAACAAGGGGCTGTTTTGGCATCCTTACTAGGCCAGTCTGTCCTGTGATCCTCAAAGAATCACTGAATGGCTAAGGTTGGAAGGGTCTTCTGGAGGTCATTTGGTGCAACCCCTGGTGCTCCAGCAGGGACACCCAGTTGCTTATCACTGGGTCCAGATGGCTTTTGAACATCTCCAAGAATGAAGACTCCACATCCCCCCTGGGCAATCTGTGCCAGTGCTTGGTCACCCTCACAGTGAAAAGTTGTTTCCTGATGTTCAGAGGAAACCTCGCACATTTTAGTATGTGCCCATTGCCTCTAGTTCTGTCGCTGGCCACCACTGAAGAGATAGTCTGGCATATTCTCTTTGCACCCTCTGTTCGGGTACTTACAACGTTGGTAAAATCCACCTGAGCCTTCTCTTTACCAAGATGAATAGGTCCAGCTCTCTCAGCTCTTCCTCATAGGAGAGATAGTCCAGTCCCTTCATCACATTTGTGGCCCATCATTAGATTATCTCCAGTAGGTCTAAGGAACTCTTGTACTGAGGATCCCCAGACCTGGACACAGCACTCAAGGTGTGGCCTCACCAGTGCCAAGCAGAGGGGAAGGATCCCTCCCTTGACCTTTTGACAACACGGCCCAGGATGCCTAATGCAGCCCAGTGGCCCAATTAGCTGCCTTAGTGGCCAGGGTGCACTGCTGGCTTGTGTTCAACCCAGGTCTTGTTCTGCAAACCTGCTTTCCAGGTGGGCATTCCCCAGCATATAATGGTGCCTGGGGTTGCTCCCCACTGGGTGCAGGACTTTACACTTTCCCGTGTTGAAATTCCTGTCAGCCCATTTCTCCAGCCTATCCAGATCCCTCTGGATGGCAACATGACCTTCTGATGGGTCTGCCACTCTTAGCAGCTTGGGTCATCAGCAAACTGGCTGAGGGTGCTCTTGAGACTATGCCCTTCTGTGTACTCCTCAGCTTATCCAGAGACGACAAAAGATGAAAAATATCAGAGACCTTGAAACTGTGTTTTCTGGCTTACATGCAATTTTGCAGCTGCTTTGATCAGTAGTTATCCTTTCCCATGTTACAGCTCAGTAGGTCCTGTCCCTGTTCCCTCAAATGGAGAAAGAAATTGGGTCCTCTTTTACTACACTCTTTTTCCCATCCAGTTTCTTAAAAATGCATAAAAATACTTTTATCTACAAAAATATGGACAGGAATATATATAAAACCACTGTATAAGCAAACACTCTCAGACTTGCAAGAGTAGCTTCTAAAAGCTTAAGAAACAATATTAAGGACTCTGCTAAACCTCTGTAATTTCAGTATGTGTAAAATTAGAAGAATAATCACTGTAGTGATGATGAAAATCAGGAAACCATATTATTCCTATGTATTTGCTATATGTTATCCTTCTTAATTCAGTGTAAGAGTAACATTAATACTTCTGCTAAGCACAGTTATAGGGACAGATTCATAATATTTTTCTCAGAACAATGCTTTGGAGAGGGGCTGTGCGTTCCAGAAAGGAAAATCAATATTATTAGTTTAAGATCTGTAACTCTCTCTGCTACCTGGCTTTAAATTGCTAGAATTTACTGAGGAAATAAAAGCATATGTGGCCTCCTCAGCTTTTCCTCCAAGTTTTCCTCATCCAAAGGGAGAAACGGTCGTCATGATCAGTTTAGCCACATCCCCAGACGTGGCATCACCCTGCCAGGAAACAAACAATTTCGCATTAATTATAATCGCATTAACTATGATCCCATAGTTCATATAATAAAATCTCAAGTACTTTACAGCAACTGCTCCAACAGCAATAGGAGGAAGGAAGAAGCAGTGCGATGAACAACTCTGAGTGTGACTCTGATGGAGCTGGCCACTCATAGCCGTCCTCAAAGGTAGCTTTTCCATGGTTAGCAATGGGACTGCTTACAAGGTAAGGTGAAACACCTCCATAGGGAAACCAATTGCTTTAAGAGAAATGAGACTATATTGATCTAATTTGTAAGTATTCATTAGAAATAAATTTCTCAGCTCAAACCGTGATTTTTACTAGTGCCTCTTGTTAAATCTATTAGAATACTGAGTTGATGAGTGTAGCACAGAGAGGAAGCAGTATGCCTCATTTTGTTTGTAAAATAAATGCTTTCCAAAATTCTCTATGTGAATCCTGGAAAAGAATGGGTTTGATTTTCCCTTGAGAAATGGGCTGATGCATTTTTGTCAATAAGCGTCCTTTTCAGATAGAAACCTAATTCATTCTGGCCCTGCTGAATGGTTTCAGAGCCATATACTCTGGCAGCAATAATACTGTTAGCTTTCTCTTATATTAAATTCACACTTGAGGAGCCTGTAGATGATGAATTTCAGATTTCTTTAGCCCTTGATGCCGCTTTCACGTTTTGAGCAAACTAATGCAAAATCTGCTTGCTGAAAAAGTCTATAAGGAGCCTGTAAATAAGGGTCTGAACCTTGTGGTCAAATAGTAAAACATTAAAAAAATTACATATATATATATATTTCAGGCTATGCATGTTTATACAATGTCTTGAACTTTTAAAGAAGAAGATGTGCCCATTCAAGACGCAAGCCTGATTGCTTTACAGAGTGGCCTTGAGCTCTGCATTTAATTTTATGGAGAGAGAATCAGAATGGAAGTTCAACAGTCAAAGGCTTATGATCCAAGTAGGAACTGGCATGGGAAGCACAGCATTCAGCTCTGGTGAGGAGTCAGAGAAGCAAGGAAGGGGCAATTCGAGGAAAAAAAGAGCTCAAGCACAGTTCAGAAACAGAGATTTTCCGAAGAGGAATTTGTATCCTGTTTGATGTTTTTTCCTAGTGATTACTGGTATGGCACTACTAGCCTGTATATAGTGTTCCTAGCTCAGCTGGCATAAATACTCTCTCTTGAGTGTAACTAAGTTATGAAAACAGATAAACCCATTCACCAAATAAAACAGAAAGACACACTGAGAACATATGGTTTCCTTAAGGTCCTGCACAGCAGTGTGTTTCTTGTCCATTCTCAATACATGCCACAAACATTTACCATGTCTGTTCAGCTCATCTGTCCACCAGAGATTTTTTTAGAACTGAGCATTGCAATTTATCACCAGGGAAAAAAATTCCCAGCCTTACCTCAACGCAGAAACATGGCTGGATCTCAAGCAGGTTCTACCTAAATGTTTTACTTTCTTCCTTAGGTCTCCTTCTTTTCCTACATCCATACTCTGTTCCTTATTTATTAGACCCAGAATTTAGGCAGAGTACACCTTAAAATCATTATGATCAATGGCAAAAAAATGGTAGGTTTTGGATTGCCAATTAAGTTTAAATTAAATAACCTTACAATAGTCACTATTTAATATGGTTTGTACAAGAGAAGATAAAAATAAATATGACAACATCGTTGCAGCATGATCATGGAGAGAGTTATATGATCTGTTGCAGTATTGGGGAAATTAGACTCGGTGGGTGAAGAAAAAAATCCTCAGCCATAAGAACCAGCTGTAGCACTAAAACACGGACAATAAAATTAAATCCTTATTAAAAAAACATCTGAAGTATGTGGGAAGATGTTTCTTTGTAGTTCAGGAAGGGAGAATTGTAGGTATGTAGATATTTATTTGTACATCAGAAAGTCCTCTGAAACTATCCCCTTTGAACCTGAAATAAGCAGAGTGGATGCTTCACATCACCTTCTGGGCATCGATCTTCATATCTTTCCTTTTACTATACTCAGTCCAAGCTCTGGTGCTACCTCCAGGCACCAGAGTCACAAATCCAACTTGTTTCTACTCATTTTAGTCCTAACATCATAGAATCTGGCTCCTAACCAGGGTGCCAGAAATATCTGCAAGTACTGTTGGAAGATACAATGATTATTTGTATTACACATTAAAATGGAAAACATTGCAATTCACTCAATAGAATGTAGAAAGTATACAGAGAAGACTTTCCTCAAAGCAACAGATTCAGGCAACCCCAAGCTAATCCCAAACATTGAAGAAAGCTAAAGTACACTCTGTTGCCTAAGCCTGTGTATTAAACCTGGTAGCAGCCAGGTTGTCTATCCACTGTAGATGTAAAGAAGCAAAGAGAGTAAACATTTCCTATTGTACTGCAGGAAACAAGCAAGGGGAGCTCAGAACTAGGCACTCATGTACATGCTGCACTTGCCAATCCAATAGAAGCCTTTCCTGTGCCCAAAAAGGCAAAGGTTGCAAGGTAAAAGAAATCACAAAAAAAACCCCAAAAACTAGAACACATTTCTGTATACTGTGATGGCCCCAAGCAGCACCAAATGCAGAGAATCTTCAAATCAATGTTCACACTTGAGCGCTCAGGCTTTTCACCAGAATTTGTAGTACTTACACATCAAAAAAACTGAAAGAATTTCCTGCCACTGAAATAATTCTAATTCGTGTATGTTTAAGGTACTTTAAGGTACTCATAAAAAGCAGTGACATATAGGTATTCTAGACTAAACTGGTGAAATGCAGCGTTCCAGGATCAACCATCACTGTTGCGCGGTAATAACAAGCACAAACCCACTGCATCGTAGCTCCTGCTGGGCATTTTACAACACGATAGCTCATTCACTCTTCTCAGTCTGACTAGAGACAGACACAGAGCAGTATCAGGACAATACTAACTCAAGAGCTGGCTCTTGTTTTGTGGTTTTCTCCCTCTCCACATTTTAACAGTATGTGGCCGTTTCTATTATTTCCTGATCTGAGTTCTCTCTGTGAAGATGTTGCTAGTGGCTAATTGTATTCATGAAATTCTAGCAGGGAATGCATTTCAGCATGAAATACACTGTATATCCTGTATTTATTCTTAATCAGGAAGCTCAACTTCTAAGGAAGTGTGCTGATGCATCATCTTTATTTTTATGTCTGGCACCTTACAAAAAAAAAAAAAAAAAAGGTTGGCAAGACCTCAGTCTTTGCTAGACTGAGATTTTAACTCCTTCAAAGCCTGGTGTTAAGGAAGGATGAATCAGTCTGAATAGGAAAGGTATCCTCATCCTTTAGGCTGAACATATGGAGAAATCTGGTAGCTCTCTGATGGCAGAATTTCAGAGCAAAGTTATTCCTAATTTCAAATGCAAGCAGGAATTCGAAAATACAGATATCACCAGCCTACTCAAAACTGAAAGCCTATTTCTTAATGGGCCAGCTAGATTCCTGATCATGAGAACTTCAGTTGCTACACTGAAGTTGATTTGTATCTCTGCATCTCTTGGGGTTTATGCATCCCCAGAGAGATGTGCATGAAATCTATTTAGTTCCCTTCTCACATCATTGAATCTTAGGAATTCCACTGGAGCTATACCACTATATACCAATCTGGAGGCATCTGCTGAGAGGACCATTTCAATATCAGTGGATATTGTTATGGATGACGACATTATGTGCCATTGTTATCTAGTAAATTACTTCAAAACAAGTGAAAAAATAGCTGGGCATATACAAAAATGTACCTTGTATCCACTGTTGAAACAAACACTTAAATTGTCCTGATCACGAAGAATGTTTCATCAGACTGAATTTCTTAAGGCTACTCTAAGTGGTAACCAGTTTCCAAAGAGGAGCCAAGAGGTAAAAATATGCATTAGAATACACGGTCACAAATATTATGCTGAAAAATCTGGAGAGTAATGTTAATGTTTCTCAGAGAGGAAAACTTATTCCATGAAACATAGATAGTGGCAACCAGAAGGGTTTCCAGGGAAAGGTACTAATAATATATGCTCTTTTTTTTAAGACTCTCTTAAAAAGTAACAGAAAATGCTCTTTTCAAAGCTTGTATATAATGCATTTAAATTCCAAGAAAAATTGTTTTGGGAACAGTAACATTCTGCAGAATGATACAGGTAACTCCAGAAGTAGCCTAGTTAGACCTGTAGTTCAAACTGTAAATCAGATCTGAATACATATTCAGATGTACACACAACTGTATATATTACGTCCTTCAGTGCTGATCCAGAAATGCAAATTGACTGAAAATGTCTAGAGACTGAAAAGCGGGGAGCTGGAACACACAGTGTTCCAGTGGAGGCCACTCATTCAGCTGAGAAAATGCAGGAAGGATATCAAGACTCAGGTTGCCCCAGAAAGACCCCACACAAGTTGCCCTGAGGTCTTCCAACATTTAGGAAAAAATAATGGGAGATGTAGGAAGCAGCAGCTACTTCCCTTCCACTCACTTATGGCAGAAGAATATCTGAACCATTGCCCCCTGATTACCCAATAGTGCTGTTTCCACTTGGTGATTTGCCATGCTTCAGTAACACAGTCACCTTGAATACACATGATGATGCTTTGTCATGAGCTCTACTCGAGGCACAGATTTCAGGGGAGGGTAGGTTGGGGGGAACATATAGACTGTACACTTGCACACGGTACAAACTGTTCTCATAGCTGCTCCAAAAACACAACCACAGCTCAAGATAATCTGTGCTTTGGCTGATAATCTTATTAGTATTTATGGGAATTGCTGTGTAAAGTTACACACAGTGTTCCTTGCCAAAGGATCAATTTAATGTTCTGCCCTTAAGGTGCATCAGTTGTCTGAATAGTTTCCTCTTTATGGATTTAGGCAATATGAGACTGCATTTTCAGATATTCCTGGCTGCGATCCAGTCCAAGATTCACAAATACATTGGTTCAGAGAAGGAAATGAAGGAGATGGGAAGGAACAGGGGGAAGTGCAGACCTTGATAGTCTGTGTCAGATAGACCGAATCAGTCTTCTGTTACCTGCATTGGAGGGACAGTATCAGTCAAAGATATATTTAAGAAATGGCTCTGAATCACTGAGCTCTGTTTCTAAGTAACAAAGAAGCTTATATTTCTGTGATGTTTATTGACCTTTGCCACGGTCTGAGGGGGGATGAGGCCATGACACAGCACGGATGGGTCCAGAGACAAAGTAGAGGTGCAAGTAGAATACTTTATTGAGCTGTGCCCGGAGTTTTATGAGTTTAGGTGGGGAAAGGCCTAGAACATGGGGTGGAGCATGAGACAGACAAACGGGGGAGCAAATCAGGGTAGGGACACAGGCAAAGGGGGAGGAACGTGGGAGGAACCGAGGAAGAAAAGGGCAAATGGCAGCTTCTTCAGCCTATCAGAGAGGGGAGTGGGGAAACAGGGAGCAGGTAAAACTCGTGGCAAGCCCGGGCATGTCCAGGTTGTGCACTGTGTAGTGCGGATACAATGCGATACACATATCTGAAACCACATAATGACGGTAAAGTCCATATGATCATCATCATCATCATAATGGCTGGGCTTCACGAATGAAGATTTAGGAAGGCACTATCCACGTTTGTTACAGGTACGCTGGTGACTTATGAGGCCAATACAAGATAGACATATCCGATTGCAAAAGGCACAGCAGAAAGACTCCTTAGGTGGTATATTCAGCAGGATACGATTCTTTCTGCGTTGTCTTTTCTCCTCAAGGGTGATCCTGCGTGCGTTCTCAAAGGAAGCAGCAGCGTTATAGATGGTGTGTCTCCAGGCCTCCCGGTTCGCGGCCAGAGTAGACCAGTTATGTTGATCAATACGGCCAAGGCTGAGATGTTGTTTCAGGGAGTCCTTGTATCTTTTCTGCAGGGCTCCTCTCTTGCGGCAGCTGGTGGCAAGTTCACCGTAAAGCAAGATCTTAGGGAGGCGGTGGTCCTTCATCCTGGAGACGTGCCCTGCCCAGTGCAGCTGTGTTCTCAGCAACATGGCCTCAATGCTTGTGACTGCTGCTTGTTCTAGAACAGATGTATTGGTCACATAATCTGACCAGTGGATGTTTAGGATTGTACGGAGGCAGCGCTGATGGAAGCGTTCTAGGAGTCGCAGGTGGTGGCGGTAGATGACCCATGATTCAGAACCATATAAGAGAGTAGACAGCACTATGGCTTTGTAAACACTGATCTTGGTACTTTTCTTCAAGTGTTTATTACGCCATACTCTTTTATGGAGTTTTCCAAAAGCACTGTATGCCTTTGCTAACCTGTTGTCTATCTCTCTGTCAATCTTACCATCTGAGGAGATGAGGCTACCTAGGTAAGTAAACTGTTGGACTGATTTAAGCTCTGACTGGCCAATGGTGATATGGGGATGATGGAAGACTTCCTGAGGTGCAGGTTGGTAGAGGACTTCTGTCTTCTTTAAGCTGACTTCCAGCCCAAAGAGCTCAGCAGCGTCTGCAAAGCAGGATGTTAAATGCTCCAGAGCTGCTTCTGTGTGGGCAACAAGGGCGGCGTCATCAGCATAAAGCAGCTCCCGGACAAGGTGGTTTAAGGTCTTGGTGTGGGCCTTCAGTCGCCTTAGGTTGAAAAGGCTTCCATCAGTGTGGTATCGAATGTAGATACCGTCCTGATCATTGAGGTCTGCCATGGCCCTCTGGAGCATCATGCTGAAAAAGACTGAGTAGGGTTGGAGCGAGAACACAACCTTATTTCACACCATTTTTTACTAGAAAGGGCTCAGAAAGTGCATTGCCATATCTGACTTGGCCGTGCTGATCCTCATGGAGTGAGATGAACATTTTAAGGAATTTAGGAGGACAACCTAAACGTTCCAAAATCTGCCACAGACCTTTTCTGCTCACAGTATCGAAAGCCTTGGTGAGGTTGATGAAGGTTACATAGAGACCTTTGTTCTGTTCCCTACCCTTCTCTTGCAGTTGACTGAGGACAAATACCATGTCTGTGGTACTACTGTTGGCCCTGAAACTGCACTGACTTTCAGGAAGAATTCCTTCTGCAATAGCGGGTAAAGTCCTGTCAATTGCTGTATGTCTTTCTCCACACCTGGAATGGCTCCCATCCTGAATCTTGCTCCTTCACAGATGTTTTGAAATTCTTCTTTTGAAATATACTTACGATTGTGTCTACTTCTCACCAGATTGGCACCTGTCAAAACAAAGCTAGCTTGGGTACTGGAGCACCCTTCTCCCCATCTCATCGCTTTCAAGCATTGGTTTCATTCCTTAGTATTTAGATCAGTTAATCTACTTGTTGACTTCTTCCTCAGGATCTGTAATGCTGTTTTTTACAATTTCTCTACCTGACGTGGTGCCCAGCTCGCATTGAAGCTAATTTACCATCTTCACTTTTCTCCTGTAAGTCTTTGTCTCAGCTAAGGCTGGGGAAGCCCTGATATCTAGTCTGATTTCCATCATTTGCACAGTGCTCACAGAGCTAAAACAAGAACAACAAAATAATTGACAAATTAATAAGACAGAAGATATGCTGATACATGCAGGATAGTTGCAAGCAGGGCAGACAATTAAAAGCTACTAGACAATAAACTACTCCAGCTAGGTCCACTCAGAGACAGACATGCTTTCACCAGATTTGTCTATTCTTTCAGATAGAAATAATTCTGTGCAGGACATGATTTTACTGGAATTTGTCAGGAATTCTGCTAGAAACCTGTCTGCTTTGCCAGCGTTCATTCTGCTCAGCTCTGGGGTCACCCTTCTTGTTGATGAAAATGCCTGATTCTCAGTGTCTTGAAATATAAGATTGACTTATGTGTTCATAAATCTAGGGTTTTCTTTCCTTTCACAAAAGGATAAACATAATTTATTGAAGAGATATTGTTGATGTTCATCTCTGCACAGGACCATCCCAAATGCCCATCAGATGCAGAAATTAATTCTCTCAGCTCAGTCCCCACTGTATCTCAAGTCTAGCTCTTCAAAATGTGGGAAAAAAATCATAATTTGGTGCTTAACTGCTTAGAAAGATGGGAGTTCACAGCCAACCCACTCAAGAATTTTGTATTAGTAAGGGAGAAAAAAAAAAGAAAAAAACCCCAAACATGCCAGCTGTTGCAAAATGGTATGTGGAAAAATGAAACCTTAAGATATGTTTGTGAGATTCAGCTGAGCTATCTGTAATATGTATCACACATTGCCTGACATAGTGTCAAGGTTTTAAAGAATTCTCTGAAAACTTAAGATTATGTTTTTCTTTTTTTCTAATCATTTTCTCACCCATGTTTCATAGCAGATCAGGTAAAAATGGTTTTCTACCATCTTAAGTCATGTTAGCAGTGAGGGAATAATATAACCTGCTGTCCAAATATCTGATTATTTGGTATTTTTACTTGTAAAGGTAATTTTCTTGCCAGATTTTTTTTTTCACAGGTATTTGCTCCCTTACATATGCTTACATCTGTGTTGATGTCGTCTAACTAAAAAAAGGTACCTTGCAGATGAGTATATGCATATTTCTCCTCTGACTAGTTTTGGCTTCCACCTTCTGGATATTCCACCTGCATATCTACCTTATGCTGGAAATGAAACTGTTTCCACCTTCTGGAAATGGAACTGTTGTTAGATTTAATATTGTGGCACTTTATCCACACCATGGCTTCTGGAAGGAAAGAATTTGCTGTAGGATGGAAAGGGGAGGACAATGTTAAACGAATGCTTATAAGCTCAATGTCCGTCTTCAGCCAGATGAGCTCAAAGCAGAAAGTAAGTGTTCATCTTTCAGAAAATACATTACAGCATCCTCTCTTTGGCCACAAAATGACGTGAATGCTGTCGTTATATGTATCTGCAGTCAACTGGAACTAGCAGAATGGGAAGAGTTACATAAATTCTGCATACTGACTGCACAGTACCCCAGAAGCCACTGGAAAAGTTGGCAGAGGGTAGGGGGAAAGGGTGGGAAGGTGTGGCAAAGGAGAAAGAGAACTAGAAAAGTTAATTTTGATTAAAAGGTGTTCATGTCTGTTGTTGGAGGTTACATTTCTGTCCTGTTATTGACTATCATGGATGTGAATGTGTACTTTCACGTATTGCTGAAATGGTGTCCTGTCTGCCAGTCCAAAAGAACTTGTTCCCTTGAGGATGATGAGCAGAGAGCAGCCTCTCATGGAGACTGCAATATATCTATGCTAATTTCTTCAATAAGTAACAAGCTCAGCCCAAGATGTTTGAAATCTCTCTCTGAAACTGCCAAAAATTTAGTACTTCACTAAATTGGCCACATTATCAATGACTGTTTCATCTGCTAAACCATCTGAAAATGTTTTCAGGGTGAGCAAACACTTTCAGGTTGCCTTCAGCAAGCAGCACTACTGCATGCAGAAATGCTTTCTGGGCTATTTTCCTATTCCCAGCCATCTGTTACAATGGCAGCACAGAAATTCTTGGGTTTGTTTCATTGATGTATATGTGCCAATACAATACTAGTAACACTAATATGTTGACATGGGCAGGCTGTCACAATCTTTCAAGGGCCACTTCTATGGGAAGTTTCAAGAAAAAGACTGCAACCATCTGCTTTATTTCTCTGTAAGGCACTTTTATACCATGGTGATGAAAACACAGAGAGGATCAAGCATTGCTTTATTATCAGATGAGAAATTAGAATCCTTTCAAGAAAAAAAAAAAGGGTCCATACTATTAAAACACTTAAAAAGTGCAAGAACATCTTTTCAATGACTATAAAGCCCATTTACTATTATTTCTTGTTTTATTTGCCAGATTAACTTCCATAAGATCTATAGCTATGTTTAAAAAAAAGCAAACAACTCCTACAAAGACTGTTCTGCAATACCAGTATATCAAGGACAGTGATCACAAGGAGAGCATTTCATAAACTATCAGTCAAACAGCACTTAGTATGTACTCTGTCAGTGGAGTGCAGCCTCCTCTGAGGTAGACCACACATGCTATTAAGCAGTGCACATCAGGAACAGTGAACACTGGAGAGAACCACTGTTGTGTATCCATTGGAACCAAAAAGCCTACACAGAAAAAATTAATTTAAAGGAATCAACTCTGTTGGCCATGGGTGGTCTACACTGGTTGTTTATTAATTGCAGGATGGATAAAGATGCTCTCTCTCTGGTCCCCTGTGCTCCTTTGTTCTGGTTAGGCTTTTTAGTAGTTTTTCCAGGAAGACAGGTATCCCGGTGGAAAGAAAGCTCTACTGTCTCTGGTTGGATTTGCCTTCCAGCTTATATTAGTGTCCTCTGGCATCAAATACCAATACCAATTACAGAATTAGCAAAGGGGACCTACAAGAACAGGAAGAAGGTGGTGGTGGTACTGGAAACAAGTAGCTGGGTTTGTGGTGGTTGAGAGGACACCATGGGCACCTGTTTGCTGGGCACCAAGGGAGTGAAACTTGATGTTTTGGGGGGGTACTTAAGCATACAAGAATGAGCCCCCAGTTATGTAGGTATGCTGGTATCAAATAGTAGGGAAGGGTAGGACAGTAAGCTGTAAGATGAGGTCTGCTGTTGAAATTGTAGTCCAAGACCTCTATTCTGAATTTTTCTGAATACTTCTAGTTTCCTGTGAGAGACCATGGGGGCAGCTAAAGGTCCTGAGTTCCAGTGTGTGGATAAGTGTTGGGGTGGAAAAGAGGGATTCATGCCTGTTAAGACCAGGAGACAGGAATAACCTGTAAAGAATGGATGGGGTGTATCTTAACAGAAGCAAATACAGTTTGCTGGTGCAGGAAACTGGGCTGAGGGAGTTGACAGGCATGGAAAATTCTCTTTTTACAGCTGGCACACTCCTCAGAAGGGATCCGGGTAATACTCAGTTGGCCTCTGAAAACACAAGAAGGGAAATAAATAGCACAGTCACAATGAACAGAAAAAAATCAAACTGCCTACAATGCCAATACTGACTGACAGAGTAAGGGCAGTGCTTGCAGTGCATCCAGATGGCAGTCCTGATCAAACTAACTCTTTGGGGATGCAATGCCATGATACCCACTTTACAGGAGTGAAAGGGTGAGACATACAGATGGAGGAGCAACACCCTACATGAAGGACTATATGAACTGTAATGGAAGCAATATAATACCACAGGAAAGAGACTCTTCGTTGAATGATTCTGGGTTGAAATACAATGATGGTACAAACACCATGATCAGGCTGATGACAACAATTAGGAAATGCTATCTCAGATCCCAGAACCTGCGAATTTATGACTGGTGACTGTAGAAGTCTTAAGCTACCTCTATACAGAATGAACAAATGCATCATCAGGCTGAGACACATAATGAAAATTTCAGGAAGTACTTTCAGAACTTTTTTGTAGACTCCCCAAGGGGTGTGTGGCCTAGTTTATGAAATACTAGCTAAAGGGCTGCTCTGTAACAGTACCCATAATGCTACTAGGTTAACACTACAGTGGGAAGGAACAAGCCAAGTATAGTCAGGCTGCAGTTATTTAATTGCAAATACAAGAGATATGTATAAATAAGATCAAACTACAAAGACCAATTCCAATGCTTTCCAGGACCCTAAGGAGTGTACAAAGATACTATATCAGAAACCCAAGTAAATAGTATAGCATAAGTGAAAAAGAGAAAAACAGAAACCCTGGACAGAAGTAAAAAGTAGAAGAAAATAGGAAACAGAAAAGACTCAGTAGAAAATCTGGTAGGTTACCACTGGAGGGAAGCAAGTCTGTGCTTAAAAATGGGAATGCTCAAATGAGAACAAGAATGTCCATAAAGCAAGTCAGGTCAACTGTAAACAGGAAATTAAGAAAGAACTTGAGGGGCACTTTGGAATGAATGCTTATGCTGACAGCAAGAATGTTATGTAAATGCTCGAAGGCAGGAAGCATTAGGAATTGTGAGATAATTGGATGACCAAGGTGTAAAAAGGACATTCAAGAATGAAAAGATCATGGCAGAGAAGCTCAATAAAATCTTTGCTTTTCTTTTTGCTGATGAAGATGGTGATGAGATGCCTACTCCCAACCCAGTGGAAATATGGCTGTTCAGCATGTCCCGTACCTTGGCTAGTAATGCTGCAATGCTGCAGTGGCACAAAGGCAGTGCTGTCTGCCAGGGTCAGTCTTATCTACAAGTACAGCCCAGAAAAGGTTTATGGAACCACAGACTTTTGAGCTTCCCTTCCAACCCTGATAAGAGGGACTCTGTTTTAGAAAATAGGTTCTCAGAGCATGGGATGAACACAACCATCTGGAAAAGAGCTGGCAAAGCTTCTGTAATGGAAAAACCTCTGCTCCAGCCTGCTGGACCTCAGTGGGGGTGTCAGTAAACAGGTGAATAAAGGAGATCCATTCAGCCTCATTCACTTGGATTTTCAAAAACCGTTTTATAAGGTTCTGTGTTGAAAGTGGTTAAAGATGTCTTGAAGGAAAACTCCTTCTGTGGATTTAAAGGATAGAAAGGGAAGGGTTAGCTTATTGGTGACTTAAGATGTGGACTACCAAAGGGCACTCCAACAGCCAGTGCTGAGATTAGTTGTTTTCAATGTCTTCATCAATTCCCTGGAAAAGAAGCACTGAAATCTCCAAAACAGTGGATGTAATTGGAATCTTTCCAGTAGCAAAATGTCAGCCTGATGATGAGGACCTTAAAACTGTGTATCTGTGTGGTGGGAGTGGGGACAGATGAGCTTCTGGATAGAAAAATACATATTTTGTATTTAGGAGGGAAAAATAATCTAATCCACATGTACATGGTGCTGAACTTGGAACCTGTAGTTATAACTCAAGAGAGGCTTTGGAGTTGTCACTGCCAGTTCACTGAAACTGTTTTCCACTGGCTGCTGCATATTTAGCCAACAAAATCGTGGGAAACTCTCATGAAGGAAAAAGACTTTAGGCCCTAATAAAGACTTTGCACAACAACAACAATCTTAAATACTGTCTACAGTCCTGTCCACTGCAACTCAAAAAAGGGCATAGTAGAGCTGGAGAAGGTTTAGCAGAAATCAAGTGAATAAACACCTGTCTTTGTAATAAAACACTAACAGAGACTGAGCCTTCAGTTTGGAGATGGGGAGGTTATTGATAGGTAACCTCTGAAACTTACCACAGGCAGCTGTTGGAGGTGCACTGTATCTGCAAATTCAAAGATAAAGTCATAGACCATGAGGAGATGCTAAACAAAATAATCAGGAATGTATCTTCAACACTGCTATTAAGAGAAATATGACTGCTGAGGAAATAAAAGGAGGAGGGATAATTGAAAATGGCCAGGCTCACTGACTCCTGCTAGTGTCTCCTTTTGCCCTTGCTGGAGAGAGTATTTGGGCTCTATGGACCATTGGTCCAAGTAGACCTTCCACAGCATTGTGGTTGCTACTGGAAACAGGATACTAGACTAAGTGCCTTTGATCTGACCCGGTACAGATGTTCTTGTGCTCCTAGAGAGCTGGAAAAATCAAGAAAAAACAGGTAAAAGCCCTTGTCCAGGTAAGATAGATGGGAACAAATCCAACTGTTTCTTTCTGGGGACTACCAGAAAGAAATGTAGTGTGCTGCTCTGACGAGATGGGCAGCTGAAGAAAAGCTCAGCAGAGGGGAATGTGCACTGCGTTTTGTTTGTGAGAGTGTAATCCTACAGCCAACTGTGTCAAGTAAGGCCAGGTTGGAGGGCTGAGTCAAAAAACAAAGCAGCAGATTAAAACAATTACCCCAGCTTTATGAAGAAGCCTGCAAAGAGTCAAACTCAACCACAGTCAGACGAGGGAGGGTGTAACACCTAAATTCCCTGACTATGAGGCAATCATCATTACGCAGCAGCTTCTAATATAGACACTGGACACTGAGGTAAGGTACCTCAGTGAGAAAAGGAAGGAGCAACCAGAATTACAGGTCTCTCGCCTGCATTACAGGGTACGAACTAAATGACTGTCCTTGCCTTACATGGCACACGTGGCCCTTCCCTGCAGACTCTCCATCCTGTCCACATCTTATTTGCATAGCAAGGACCAAAACTGAACACAGTGTGTGGCCTGACAAGCACTGAGTAGAGTGGGACAATGACTTTATCTCTGCTGGTGGTGCCCTTGTTGATGGAACCCAGTATCCTGTTGGCTTGCTTCGCTGCAGCAGCACACTCCTCACTCATGCTGAGTTTGAGGAAACAACCAAAACCTGGACTCATCATTCAAGCTTAAATACCAAAGCACTTTCAAGCAGACTGTAGTAAGAAAATTAATATCTTTGGGGCAGCAGTGAGTGAGGGACAGTTAATAAAAGCTCTTGCTCCCTTCTCTGCAGAGAAGCTCAAAAACACAACCCATATGCATCCTAGAGGTCCTACTGGAGGCAGGACATAAGAGTTGGATTTACCTTCTTTTGCTGTAGGAGGGGGTTCATTATTCCAGACAGTAGGGACTGAGATAAGACTCATGATTCCTATGAAAAACTGCTTCTGTGGCACTATGGCCTTCTCTATTTTCCATGGGTTTTTTTCAGTGTCCTGTAAAAGGAAAGAAGTTAATCCAACTATGCATGAGAATATTTTAAAGGGTTCTTGCAATTTTTTTGCCATATATTCCTTTTATTCCAATTTAAAAAATATGATTAGGGGAGTGGAGATGGTGGTACAGAGCTGCTATTGCCAGCACACAGCTAGAAACCAGCACCACCGAGACAGGGAACTGCACGAGGCGCACCATTGGTCGGTGCAATATTAGCTTTGATTAGTCTCTGTGGTAATGGGAGAAGGATGAAAGCAATCTTTTGTAGTCCCTCTTTTGAAAGGATTGAATCTCTTCCAGGGCTACAGTGGCGTTTTTCAAAACATACAAAGTTCAATGGGATGGATTAGTCCATTAAGACAGGAGCATTTCATTAAAAATGAAAACAATCAAAACCTGAAGTTTGGACTCATCATTCAAGCTGCAATACAACAACAAGACTACAACAAGAAAATTAATATTCCTCTCCCTGGCCTTGTCATAGCTCCAATTGTGTATTAGGATGGTGGGCTGGTAAAAAACAGACTTTCCACATAAATACACATCGCACACAATTGAATATGTGAGGTTGATTCTTCTGATTAACATATTATTTTTCACTTCATTGATCAATGATCATGTCTCTTGCCATTCCACATTATCTGTTACTCTCCTAGGGATGTTTACTTGCCAAAGCAGCCATCAGTAAGCAAAATACTGCTAAAGTGCTGCAAAATGTCTTGGGGTTTTGTTCTTGACCTCAGCCCAGATCTCAGAAGAGGAAATCTTTCAGTAGGGTTGAGATCCTGTAGATCTTAAGGATAAGCAGGTTCTAGGCTGGACGGAGTAATTTCTCCAGTACTTCTTGGGGTCCCCTTCCAAAAAAAAAGTCCTCATACTGTCTTATATCTCTAGAAGCAATGCAGAGAAACAGTTTATGTAGTGGACAAAGCTTTACAGCTGAGTATGGAGCCTGCTTATCTGCCCAGGTAATGGAAGATGCTGTCAAGGGCTGCAACTGCAGTACAAATGAAATGGGACTGACAAAAAGGAACACCTAGTGTTGCAGATTTACCTAGGCACTCAGTTCACAACATTCTGCCTACTGTGATAAGGTATTTAGCACAATTTCCATTCACAAATAATTCATGCTGATCAGCTGGATCAGCTGGATCAGCATCACTATTGATGTTCTGCATACTGCTCTTCCTCCATTCAGTCATTAACTCCTTTAAGCTTGTTTAACCATGCTCATAATATGCAAAAAAGGTTTCAATTCACACATCTATCTTCTCAATGTAGACATTTTGAAGTTCATGATAATTTACAGAATGTGGCTCCAAGTGAGATAAAAACTTCAGCTCATGAATACTGTAAATAAAGTTCTGTATGCTGATGACTTGTACTTCTGCCTTCAGAAGCCAAATAAAACACAGGCTTAGGTGAATCAGCATATGCTATTCTACTGAGTTATCCACATCTCACACAGTGAGGCTATTAACTCCTATTTAATCATAGAAGATGACAGTATTGAAAGGAGATAAAAAAGAAAAAAGGGCAGTTGTGAGCTAGCATCAAATCTAGAAGCTGTTTCAGCTGGAAGGCTGGGAAGGTGATGTGCTGGAGCTTGCCATTTCCTTTAAGATGACACAGAGTTTATGACTATTAAATTTGAACCATGAGATCCATTTTGTTGTTTCTCTGTCCACGTACACAGCTCTGCTTGGAATGCCAAGGCTAGCCCTTGTTTTCTCTTGGCTGAAAATCCTAGGGTCTTGCCACTCAGCTAGAGTCTAAATGTGGTTGTGGATGGTCTGTAGGAGCAGAAGTGGAGTGGGGCAGATGGAAACACTATGCATGAAACCAGAAGGAAAGCGCGGGGGCAGCAGTCAGGAGAAGCTTCATGGCTGTGAAGGGTCCCACAAAGCAGGTGCCAGAGGCAATGTGTGAGCCACCTAAGGCACGTTCCTCCATGTCCCTGAAGGAAGCCTCAACACTTCCCACCCATATAGTGCCTGAGTTAACATTGGAAGTATTAAGCTTGTGTGAAGAACCCTCTCAGAGAAAGGCAACAAGGCTGCTCATAACAAATGTGGAACTCTTCATCCGCATGCCCCCATATGCCATCTGCATGGTTCATCACCCATGCAAGGGGAATCTGGAAGTAGTTCCAGGGCAAATATATTGCCTAGTGAAAGCAGAGAGAGCAGAGGGGAGACTATGTCTTCAGGAGTCCTGCTGGTGTTGTTTGCCAGGCTGTGGTCAGAAAGCCTGTCACCAACCTGACTCGTGTCCACATTTTCTGAAACACCCATTGTGTGGCAGGAAGAGATACTATTTATCAAAGACTGGTTTTCTGCTGTGATGGCAAACAGTTTTGTCTGGAATTTGAGCACTCCTGTGCCCAGAATTAACATGTCAGCTAAAATTGGCAGCATGACTGGCTGCAAGTCCTGGTTGTGTCTCTCTGCTAGGCAGAAATCATAGAATCATAGAATCAGCTGAGTCGGAAAGGAACTTTGAGATCATCAAGTCCAACCCTTGATCCACTACCGCCGTGGTTACTAGACTATGGCACTCAGTGCCACATCCAGTCTCATCTTAAAAACCTCCAGGGATGGAGAATCCACCACTTCTCTGGGGAGCCCATTCCAATGCCTGATTATCCTCTCTGTAAAGAATTTCTTCCTAATATCTAACCTAAACCTCCCCTGGCACAGCTTAAGACCATGCCCTCTTGTCGTACTGATAGTTGCCTGGGAGAAGAGACCAACCCCCACCTGGCTACAACCTCCTTTCGGGGAGTTGAGAGAGTGATGAGGTCTCCCCTGAGCCTCCTTTTCTCCAGACTAAAATGCAATTGCCTTGGATGAATAAAGTTGAGGTAGTCTTTACCCACAGCACAGACTTTTTTTTCCAGCTGTGGGTCTTTCCTTTCCCCATTCCCTTTTTTTACCTTCACATTCGCTCATGACTAGGTGCTATTTTCAAGCACAAGTTCAGGGAAGTCAGATCTTTTTTCTTCTTTCAGCACAAAGAACTGAGACCAAACAGATCCAGCATTAGGCAGCAGCCTCCACTGGACTGTCATTCACAGGCCGGGCTGGAAGCAGAGGTGAGATCTCCTATGCAAACCCCTTAACTCCACAGGATGCATCGGGTTTTCCCCAGGGCTGCAAGAGAAAGTATTTCCCCTCTCAGGCAGACACTGCAGCTTTGATGAAAGCTGGATCATTACAGTTTTGTGGTGAAAGCTGTCAGGTTACAGCACAGAAGCTCTTACATTCCAGATAGTTGGAGTGAGCTGCTTCCAGTCAGCTGGCTGAGGTTTCCATTGTGGTGGTTGGCTTCCGGAGACAACTTATCCCTGCAACAGAAATGGCTTTGCTTGTTAATAGCTGGAGTACAACAACTGTATCACAAAAAGCAGTTGCCTGCCTTGTCCTTTTGTTGCTACTGTGGGCCATATTTGACTTCAAGGCAATTTGTGTGTTTGCTATTTCATGTAGACAGCAGTTTGCATTTCCTCTCAGGCCGGTGTACTATCCATAAAGTTTTACACCTCTGGTCAAAACTGTAACAAACTTTTGGATGTAAGAAAGCAAGTTCTGTTTCCAAATGAGGCATTGAACTCAACTACAGAAAAACCCACAAGCAATAGCTTGTCCCATTTGAAGCCATTCTGAGTGTACTGGGTCCTTGTAAACATGAGTGTCTTCTGCAAGAGAATGGATAGGAGACATTGTTGGAAGTAAGTTTAGAGATTGCTGCCCAAGAGACTGACCCGGTGACTGCATCACCAGGTTTCTCTGTATTTTAGTCTCCAAATACAGGACATGCAGACATCAGACAGCAGGAAGAGAAAAGCAATCAGGTGATAACACATCCCATGTTAACCAAAGGAGTCTTACAACTAAAGTCTTGTTTGTAAATAATGCAAATTATGTTACGCCACCCTCAAACATAGCTGGAATTGGAGCCTTTATGAAAAACCAAGCTTTTGGGGAGAACATCCCCAATTTTGTGTGGCTCTCCAAGCTGTAGAAGAGACTTGGGTCCCTACTGGAAGATTTCTTTTTCCTTCTGTCTGGATACATTTACCTCCTTCTTGCCGTAACCTTGATCTATATATTCCAGAGAGGCCACATCAGAGAGGAAGATGAACAGATGTGTAAGAATGCTGAGGCTTTTTGCAATATCATCACCTTGGCCAAGGAGGAAGACAGCCTTTCGAAACCTGCTGGGTACTTGTTCATAAATTGATGCTGTCATATTAATGAAGGAATTCCAGTTTAGTCTTCAATGGTTCTATAAAATCATTAATTATAGCACGATACAGGGAAAAAAAAGCAAAAGCCCTGTGTACATGACTGAAGAATAAAAAAAGTAAAATAGTTAAAAAGGAACTAAATCAAATAAATTGCATCTATTTGAGAACCATTCACCAATTTCATAGCTGGAAAATGCTGAAGTAGCTACAATTCATATTTTTCTGAAGTATTTGGTTAGTTTATAAGAATAGCTCACCTCCTTCTTCAATGGGCTTTTCAAACATTGAGCAACTACTCTGTAAATATTATTCTCTAAAAATCCATTGGGATTCTTTTATTACAGGCTGCAAATTTTACACATTCAGTATGCAGAGGCCTTGGACTGCACAAAATCTCTTCCCCTTATCATACTAGTTTTTCTTTTCCTCCAAACCATTTAAGCTGTGCTGCAGATTTCATTTTTTGTTCTGATAACCTTGAGAGGTGCTGTTAGGTGACTAATGAATTAAAACAGGGAAGATAAAGATGTGTGTTGAGTATTCCCAAGAGATTCCGAGATAGTATCTAAGACGAATGAATGCCTTGGTCACACAGCTCGCAAGCATCTCTGATGTAACTGGTACACAATAAAACCCTGAGCAGCAGAGATTTATTAAAGGTACAAGGTCTTAGCAGGAATGAACTGTTAAGGGAGGAAAGCTCATAAACTGCTCTCATAATGTGGTTTTTACACAAAAACACTGAGCAGGATCTAATCAAGTATATCAAGGCAACCATTGCGTTTATGATTTCTTTGTGTGTGTGAAGGCTTGAAAGACCCACAGGAAAAGCGTTCATAAGAGCTACTGACCATGTGGGCAGGTGGGGCGCAGCAAATCTGTATGCTCCTGACACACGATTTTATGCATTTGTATAACCTTCAGTCTCAGGCACAGTGATTTCTTTCACTTGCCACTGAACATCAAACATCCTAGCCAGCTAAAATGGGATAATTTCCCCACAATCGATAAGCCAGTAAAATATTATACAGAATAACAGAGGATTTATTTATTCTCTCTGCTTGAATGATTTGCTGTTAGTAGCTGCAGCTGTCACAGATAGGCGTATAAATGGGCTTGGAAGTTCAGTAGCCTTCATGCTGGAATGCCTCACTTAAGAGAGCATGTGAGCTGTGATCTGCTCATGCTGACACAAACTGCAGAAAGGAAAACATGTAAAAAGTTATTTTGCTGTTAGAGTTCCTTTGGTTGTTTGCTAGAGTTATCAAGGGGAGTTTTTCTTTACTGAATCTCCTAACATGGCTGGTGTCAAGGAAAAAAGCATAGTTTTGGGGCTACTCTACTGAGCTCTGAGAGCTACCAGCCAGCTAGAGATGGCCTAGAAACAAGGTGAACAGCAGCAACACAAGGACACAGTGCAAGGGTATCTAACCACTGGAAAGAACAGGTGGATTTCCAAATGATTCAATGCTTGGTGACCTCCTAAGTCAGGGTGACTTTTGTCGCTCAAGGTGGGCTGACTGCTGTTTCTGGCACTGATTTCCTGTATACATGACCCTGAGCAACTTGGGTATGCACGTACAGCTTTGGCTGTAATCCCACCCAAAGTACCTCAGCTATTCTTAATGGCTGTGCTGGGATCACTTATTGGAGCTATGCCACAGTACAGAAAAAAATGGATGAATCATGGGGCCAAAAGACCAAGGCATTTAAAATAAAACTTCAAAGGCATCTGGCTGATTTCTATATTTAGCTGCTTAGTAACAAGAATTTGAACAGCCGGTCTATTAATTAAGATGTGGGCATCCCCCTGCAAGCACTTAAACCTTCAAGTCAGTTCTGGTCAGCTATCTGAAAAACATCTGCTCTCAGGAGAGGACTCTCTACTTCAGACTACAATTCAAGTGCCCAGACCCTGGGGCAAGGTGAGATGTTGCATTAGATCCTGATGATTAAATCTTGGTAACTCCTTGCTAGAGAATTGTCTGGCCACAGCAGAGCCACCTAATCCTCTCTTTGTGCTCTGTAAATGGCTATGGGACTACACCATGACTGCACTGCTCCTCCTCTCTCCCATAATATACCATTTTTCTGTCAGGAACTGTGTTGCAGGAAGAACCACAATGACTTGGGTTTTGGAAGACTCAAGGACAAATTTAAGCGCATTCTCATGTGGCTACGTCAGGCATGGCTGAGTTAAGCAGACAAGTAAGCAAACCAACATAGACTATACAATGAATTATGTGACTTCTAATGACACCCATTGGTCAAACTCTAAAGTATTCCAGGATGACGGACAGAGCTCTGCACCTTACAGGTCACTCCTCCCTTCTCTGTGGGACTGTGAACCATCTACCAGGTAGGAAAGCTGATGCAGCTGCCATGTGTCCTGTATTAAAGATGAAAAAAGATGATGCCATTTACCAGGCACTTGGATGTGGGGTCAACTTAACATATATAATTTGAATAAAAGGAACAGTCCAGGTTTATTGTTGCTCTATGGCCAGTTTAAGGAAATATCAGTTGGTATTGCTTAGCATTTAGTGGAAAAAAACCTTGAAATAATTCTTCATTTTGAAATGCTGTATTTTGAAAGCCTGCACAGTGTAGTTCAGTTAAAATATGGCAACTTGAATGGCAGGATTTATTGAAATACTGTGACTGCAAGGAATTATGTTAATTAGGTATGACTGCACCTATGAAAGATGTCAGAAAATACCAGGATTTTGGAACACTTCAGTGAATATTTTACCAAGATTTTCAGTGCACATAACGAGCAAACACATAGTTGCCCTACCTGTTAAGGCATTACTGGTGGTTAGTGTAGCAGAACAGTGAGACACCAAATGCAGATCTTGCCTAGGAAAGACACGTTGTTTTCATGTCTGTAAAGAGTGGAAATTTAAGGGTGGAAAGCTGCCCAAGCCAGAAAAAAAGAAGCTAACATATCTGTAGATGACTGTATAAACCTTGCCAAACCACTAACAGGCATTGGCAAGGGTAGAAAATGTGAAATTGTTTTTGCAGGGTGGAATTAGGTTGAGGTGGAGCAATGCAAGGCAAATTGGCCCTGAGGTTTACAAGCATGCCCTCTTTTCTAGCTTAAAAGAACGATAAATAACAGGAAGCCAAGGCATGGACACCTCAATCAGGCTTCAGCTGGCATTTAGGGCTGCACTTGCACGTGTTGCAGAGCCTGGCATTAGTGTGTTGCAGAGGCCACAAGCCCCTCTGGAGCACTGCAGCCTGTGTGCCACAGGGTGTATGCTCAGGAAGACTCCTAGTGCCTTGGCTTGCTGAAAAATGTCCCCAGAGCTGAGTAACAGCCTATCCTGCAGCACTGCTCTCATATATTTGAGGTGCTTGGTTGAAAGCATTTGTCACAGAAATGCAACTTCTGTTGGTCTGGTGACTATTTACTGAGCCACTTAGTTTTGTAAACTTCCAGCTGCTGCCAATTCTGTTATTTGGGTTACTGACTGCCAGTCATTCCTAACCATACCTGTGTCCTGAAGATCCTTCAAGAAAGGAGTGTTAAGATATGAGGTTGTTTGATCATGTGATTATGAAGTTCTTCTGAGTCCTGGTACACATTCACTTCTCCTATTAACAGGATGCAGGAGGAGCAAGCCTCTTAGTTCCATATGAAAGGTTATGGAATTCAGCACTGTAAATTCCTGGGGAATATAAAGTTGCATAAATAAATACAATAAAGTGAAAAACAAGCAAGACACCAACACAACAAGTGTAATTGATGACAGAAAATATGTCTCAATGTTAGATGACCCTTTTCCTTGCATAAGAAAGGTGTATAAGGACATACATGTTTGGTAATGTCGTTATGAAAGAACTTGCTTAAGGATCGCTCTTTGCTTTTGGAAGAGTCACATAACTTTACACTGGGAAGTACTTCCAGAGGAAAGTGATTCTGATTCCCTTCCTGGATCAACTAGGATTTATTACTCTGTTTTAAGTCTGGTACAACAGATATGCAGAAATCCTTAAAACAAAACCAGCAGGTGTCCTGTCACCACCTCTGTCACTCCTGAAGTGCCTGGCTGCTGCATCTTACACAGCTTGGGATGCAGTGGGAGAGACTAAAAATTTCCACTGGGTCAAATTCCCAAAAAGATATGTTTTGGCTTGCTCTGAAGACACATTAAGTGCCATCAAATGGTTGTCTTAACTATCTAGGCTCCGCCAACTGCTGAGGATTCAGGATTTGATGCCAGTCTGGTGACTGCTACTCTGCAGCTGCAGCAGGGTAATCTGTTGGACTAAAGTAATTAAACATGAAGATTCAAAGAGTTTAAGACATATTTTTAGTTTTCAGTCAGATGTGCCCTAAAGCTTACCTATAACTTCTCATTTTTATAGGTCATAATAGTATAAAAACCCACTTGAGTCTCTGCAGTGTGGTTTCCCATCCGCAGCACTGTGCCCAGTGTGCAGGAAGATGCGTAAACCCCTGAGCAGATGAAGGCCATTAGCACAGGACGCCTCAATTTCAATAGATAAAAAAATAACTTTTACAAGTCGTAGCGGAGAATCTCAGTGAGATGCCCCTCAAGCACCAGATGTTAACTGGGCAACAGTCCAACTCCTTTACATTTCAGGCCCTTTGCATTGTGGAAACTGATTAGGGATCAATAATGCACTTTGAAAGGGGCTGCTTCCTTTAAATAGATCTTTACTTGTTGACTTGGAGCTTTAGCATAATTAGCTGTTAATTTGTTTTAATATCTGAGTCTCCTGTGTTTCTTCCACTCTACATCCCTTATGCTCCTCTCTCATTCCTAGCCCCTCCCTTCCAGATAACAATGACATATTTTTTCCCTCTAGTAGCATTTGAGTTGATTTTAGATAACTGAAGTGTAGAAAACAGAACTACTTCCAAAAGGAGACAGCAGATGTACAGATATACTCTATCAGCTTCACCAGTTCTTTCATTCTGCTGCTTCATTCTGCAATGTCGGATGCAACATTGGGATCGTTTCAATACTTAGCAGTTAATGGATGGACAGGCAGGCAGAATCCAAAGAAACCTTGTCCAGAATAAGGTACCTGTTCTATGCTTCTTCCCAGCCCTTCCTACTATGAATGCACCAGCTTGAGAAGGGATCACCTCCTCCTCTGGGAGGAGACACCCACTGGATTACAATCATACCAGGAAATTCTTGCCCCAGAGTACTCACTAGATCCAGAGACAGTCTCAAATCTACTTGGTTGCCTCTAGATTTTACTTTTTTCTCATTCTCATTGTAAGAACCAGAAAATGCAAGGTTACAGTAGGGGAGCACAAGTGCAAGTCTAGATCATAGCTGGAAACAGCTCCTTGTTGGGAACCAATATTTGGAATTCCTTTAGTAAACAAAAAACTGCCCTCAGCTGTCCTTCGTACAGGGAGGTAAAAGACTCAACACTGAGAAGTGTGTTTAATAAAAACACTCTCAGATACTTTGGCATAGCTGGAGTTACCTAGAAGCTGTGCAGACTGTAGCACTATTGCTGAATACTGCTGACAATCCTCATACTTGTTCCAGCCACCCTGTGCCAGCAATGCTCTCCCAGGACCTACATAAAGATATTAATAGCAATTCATCTCACAGAAGCCTAGTGCTAATCTTAACTCGTGGTAGTGGTGAGCTTTGCCTTCTCTGTTATGCATGAATGTACTCTTACTAGGCTTTACTTATTTTCATAGTAAACACATTTGTGGGAAAAGCTTTCCTGTGCCCTCTGCTGGTTTTCCAAGGCACCCATTTTCAGCCGAGTGTTTAAATTCTTTTTGTAAAATACCAATAGGTTCCAATATATCTCCTCCATTTTCTTCTGACTAAAGTGCAACAAGATGTATAGGACAGGAACATAGGTACATATCACACCAATCACCTACTTCTGCTTCCCCGTGACCTGCAAAATGGCCACCAATTTTCATTTTTGCTCACTTTTTTTTCTGAACTAGACTGTTCAGGACATTCAGGCAATCCTCGCCTATTCAGAAGCAACAGGCTTCTTTGAGCAAGTCTGCACAGAGAACAGGAGTTTCCTTTCGTGCCCTTTCATGTTGAGGAGAGCAGAGCAGCAAACTTCATGTACCTTCAGACTGAACATTATGGCCCTAAAGTAAATTGTCACTGGATCAATTATCTCCTTATATTTCTGCCTTCACTGCCAAGACTCCTTTAGTACTTAACACTAAGATTTTAGCTGTTGTACTAGGTTATGCCCAAGACTCTTCCAGAACAATTCTCTTGTCTTTAATGTAAGTTTTGTATATTCCACGAGTGTTTTCCAAAAGCTCCAGGCTGAATACTGCTTTGATGGTCACTGGTGACTTATACTGGTATTCAAAGCCAGTTCTACAGGTTTCAAGATTCAGGTTAAGAAGTCTAACCCTTCTGTTTCTGCATTTTTGTGGCATTTTATTTTGCCCTTTGTGTAAAGACAACCTTACCTGTCTAGAAACATAAGACCCTTTGATAGTAATCTCTAACTCCAAAGAAAAAGATACAAGCAGTTCCCGATGGTCAGATGTTGAGGCTTGAAAAATACATGTAGGATATACCCTCAGCTCTAGAAATCCATACCGGAATTGCAAGCTGGGCCAGGTTATGACTGTAATAAGGAATATGGTGTCTAAAGATTCATATAGCTTGAGTCACATAGCTGACACCAGGTATCTTACTTCTAACTTTGAGAGTCAAGCCTAATAACCCTCTAGAGCAAGCCCTCTAGAATAAATTCAAATGTGCACTAGATGCAGCTAGGGATAAACAATGGTAGTAACTCTACCTTGCCAGGAGAAAGGAGGTATTAATTAATGAACCCAACTTTAGTTTAAGATTTTGGATGTGAACACAGCCTTTCTTGAAAATTCTCTCTGCTTCAGTTTTCCTTTTACTCAAATCTGTACCTTTTTTAATGTATTAGTCAGTTGACTTCTTAAATGCTGTGTCAAGCCTGTAGCCTGCATTACTGCTCAAGTTCTTTCTTCTTAGTAAAAGCAGGAACAGCAAAAAAACTGCTCCCTCAGAAGTGCTGATACGCCAGTGGTACTGCTGTTTCTGAACTTACCCATTAGGGAGACTTTAGAGAACTTCTTTAAGTGGTCAAAATACAGTGTTAATGGACAAAGTCTCTCTCTACTATTCTCAGTGATATCATGAACACTCTATTCGCAAATGAGGAAGAACACTTGTATTGAAATAATGCCAGTGAAAGCCACTACAAGGGAATACAGAGCAACTGTAAAATGCAGAAGTGCAACTTGACTGTAACTAGCTGCAGCTGCCTTCATAATGAACGGACAGGTAAGCAAACAGCCAATTTCCTGTGGCATACACTCAGAGTCCAGCACTACAGCTCCGAGCTTCATGAGCTAGCTCACACTTCTGGGTGTAACTGCCCACCTCCTCCCTACATGAAGGTCAGAACTGGTAAAGTCATGGAAACTTTTAAGACCTACAACACCAGGACTGACAGCAGCGCTGCTGCCTCAGCTCTTCAACAAGCAGGTTTTCTCTACACCTGCCTGCAACACTTCTCCTGCTTAAGTGGGAGAGCCAGCCTCCGTTCTAGCCAACATGTGTCTTGTATGAAACAAAATCAAATACCAAACACCAGTACTGAGTGGTAGCAACAGAAGCTGCCACCAACAGTGTGACTCTTCACAGTTCTAATCAAGAAATCAGCTGAAATTTTGATTGACATTTGTCTAAAAGTTATGATAATTTTGAGCAGCTTTTAGAAAATGAAAATTCATTACATTCAATGTAAAACAACTGCACTGTAAATTATTAATCCAGTCCTGAGCTGGAGCAGTAGGCAAGTACGGTCAACTTCTGAGGACAATATTAATCCTGAAGTTATATTTTCCATCAGTGCATTTCTTCAAACAATGATCACTTAACCTTCCATGAACCTCTGCTCTGAAATTTTCACCTCAACAGTGCCAGTTAGAAGTCCAAAACACCCTGCTAACTATATCTCTGGCATCACAACTGAAAACATTCAATACACTCCATCTGAGGCTCTAGGATCTTCTCTCGGCCTCAACCAGTTTGTAGAATTGGAAACTGAAGATATTCAGATAAATGGCAACGTCAACTGCCCCACAGAAATGGGCTGTACAAAGATGGGCAGCAAGACTACGCATGCATGTCATTCATAGCCATGACTACTTTGCCACATATTCCACAGAAGATATTTTATTTTTAAGTTAGGCCAACCCTCATTTCACTGCAATAGACAAGTTCCCTTCTCTTCTTCTCAGACAGGAAAGCACACCAGCACACACATCAGCATTGGACAGGTACCAGGTCCACTTTAATAACAGAATCCACAACCCAGAGACCATTAAATCCCCCTTCCCGTAACCAGTTCCATGCAGCTCTTTTGGGAATTCAGAATCTGACTTGCATCCGGAAATGCATCTGCTTTGTAGCATTGTTACTCATTCCTGTCTTGAGCATCCACTTTGCCTTCATTCTCTGCAGGTACTGCATATCACGCAGCTGAGCGGAGACGGCCCCTTCAGGGAGAGAGCAGGAAGAGAAAGAGGGATCAGTGTCTGTAAGCTTACTTACTACTTACATGCAAACCAGCTGATCTGTCCACGTACATCAGCAGTTAGCTATAGGTTTTCCTTTCCACACTGGCACACTTCTTTTCACTCTTCCCTGGGGAAAGGCCAGTTCCCTCTATGAATATCCACCGATGTGACTAAGGGAAAGGGTTGTTTTGCATCCTAAGCCTGATTCTTTTATTTCAAAAGTGGATATAGAACACACCACTGTTCCCCAACTGGAAAAGTATTCTGTCAAGGCATGATTTATATTACATGATTAAATAGCAAGAGTAGCGGTTTGGACAGGCAGAAAACAAGAAATCTCAGGAGGTCATCTAAATGCAAACCTGCACAGAAGCCATGCTGGATTTTAGACACAAGCAACTTTCTGCAACTTACTCTGTTTGGATGTCAGGAATGAAAAGGAACCAAGTGGAAGACAAACTACTGCATAAACCCCACATGTAAAACAAAGTCGGCCTATCCATTTGCAGAGCGATGACATCCTAGAAGCTCCTCCTCTGCAAAGCCCTCAGGCTGTCACTCACCTGCCTGGCCCGTCCAGCCCAGAGCTCTGTACTGCTGCAGCACCCGACCCACTGCCTTCTTGTTTTTCGCAACAGCCACCGCTCTTGACAGACCAAACCGTTGCTTGTAGTATCTCATCAGAGAACGATGACCCACTCGTGCACCTGTTCAGAGGAGAGGACATCTTACTGTGCATCATGAAGGAGTTTTCACATTGTGAAAACTATGGAAAAACTCTATGCTGAGAAACTTTTAAAGGGTCCAGAACTTTAAAAATTTTAGGACAATTAGAAACTTAATGTAATTACTGTAAGAGCTGCTTTAAGGAAAAACACAAGAAGTACCGTGGTTCAAGAGGGCCTTAGCTCAGGTAACGAACAGACAGTTATCAGAAAAGAAAATTTTAATTAGTGGAATGAGCAGTGAGGCAATGCCATTTCAAGTAACCAGGGAAGTAACTTGCTGACATTCAGGAAATCTTGTGTAACTGCATATTTGGCAGCACTTTTCAGAATGAAAGGACTGAGGTCCCCTCATACAAAAACACCAAACAAACAAAAAAAACAAGCAAGAGTGCCAAATGCTAAACAAGAGAAAGGTTGTTTAAATAAATTAATTAATTTACAGAACTAGTTTACTAAAGTAGTTGGTAGCTGGCTCTCTGCAAAAAAACCCCTACACTAGATAACCTAAGTTATAGCCTCTCCGAGCTGCACTAAAACAAGTTACGGAAACACCATGAGAGTCACATGTCAATGAAGAAGTAAAACAGGCAAAGGAATCCACTGCCCCAGTCCACATATATATATCAACGCTGAAGAAGATGAACTATTTGGCAGTGACAATAATGGAAGGTAAGGACATAACCCCAAAGACATTTAGATGCAAAATTACCTTCCCCCTTCCCAAAAGAAAACACGACGATGGCCTATGCTACAGGTAATGGCTGCAGCTATGAGCAGTGCAGAGAAAGTATGGTATAACACAAACCCTATGGCCTACCTGAAGGAAGGATCAGCTCCATGGTGTCATCATCATAATCCAACTCTCTCTCTGCTGGGCGCTTTCCAGGCACCTCCACATCTTCCCCGTTCTCGTGATCAGGGTAAGTGCTCCTGTGGAAGAGCAGTAGTACATGTTTTATACATGGAGAGTAGCCACAGCTATACAGACCCATCGTAGAAAAGAACTGCCACGCACAGCTACAGCAAGCCACAAACACTGTCACATTTTACCTACCTTGGTGTGGGAGTTCTTCACAGTAGCAAATTGCTATGAATAGAGGCTGGAGACAAGGAACACCCTTCCTCCAACCCTATTCCATAACTCGACATGGTTCTGCTGCTGCACACTTATCAGTGACTTATGGTGAAATACCATCACAGTGCAGCCCACCGGCTCTGCACAGCTACTGAAAGAGCGCTCCCAGAAGCTCCACTAAATGCACCTGTCACCATAATATGAGGTATTTCTGACCAAAATGAACACAGCTTAGGATAAGTTACAGAAAGTTCCACAAGAGACCTCTAAATCACAGCAGTCCTGTTAAACTCCAGCTACATAACAAAAAACATGTTAGAAATCCTCAGTAGATTTTAAGTCCACAATCTGCCTCAAAGGTAGTAGAAGAGACAGTTATGCCCTTTTATGGTCTTTTCTGGTGCATTGAAATCTATATTCAATAACGAACATACAAAACAGAATTCAAAATACATTTTCATGTAGGACTGGTAATAGTGATCACAGAAGAGGAGAACCAATCATGCTGTTATGCTTACCTAGAAAAGTGGTGAACCAACAATGCAAAACAAGTATCAGACACAAGACTAAATTTTGAGAATGAATAGTTTCTGTTGTAATATTTAACCTTCCTTTTGTCTGTCCCCATCTGTGCTCAAAGAAAAGTGTCCTCACCTAAAATCATAGAAGTCTGCAAATTCCAGGGCAGCATCTCCATCTGTGAACAGTTTGCAGTGGCTTTTATCATTCATGTGAGCCTGTACTGCTTCTGTAGAGTAGAAGGATTTCCCTTTTTCATTGCACCAGATGCAGATTTTCCCAACACCAACTTTCTCTCCTGCAGAAAACAACGGTACTTCTATTGGTCTGAACAGAACCTCCCCAGTCAGTAATTAACATTTCTGTAATGAAGCCCTCCCAGCTCACAGGTAGAGAGATTGAGGCTTTTCATTTCCAGAAAAGCCCTGCTGTTCCTGTGCCTTGACCACATGGCCCCATCAGGGACAAGTCTGCGCATTTAAAGATTTCTTGTGACAAGGTATGGATCATTAAGTATAATCAATAACACATTTTGTACTTCCAATACATTTTTCTATCTGATACTCCAAAATTATTTTATTCTCATCATTATTTGTAGGCTTCAAGGAAGATAATTTTTTTCCTAGTTTTTAGCTCTCTCACAAGTATAGTAAACCAACGAGGCAAATACTTGCAGCTCATCAGTAGGACAATACAGTTCATATGCACACTTCAGCAAGAGAATTTTGTCCCAAATTTCATGTTATCTGAATAACTTTCTCAACATTAGAAAACTATGTGAGACCTACAAAGTACACAATCACATTTTCTCAGTGGGGTTTTCTCTCACTCCTCCTGGAAAGCCTGTGGTCCTGCTCATCATCAAAATACTGAACTTGACAGCACTCAGATTTTATACAAAAAAACACCCCCAAAAAATCACAAAACATTTGGTGTCATATCCAAATGACAATAAGCAATATCAGGGTATAATTATCCTGACCAAAAATCACAGAAAATTTACAGGCATACCCAGGTACTTGATTAGTCCTCTGAGGTCCACGAGATACTCTATGTCTGGAATAAAGAAGCTGTGAATTTTTGTCATATGGGCCACATTTTTTGTGAGAGATCTTGAATGATGGGGACAGAACAAGCAGTCTGTGACTGGTATAGCCCCAACAGCAGGCATGCTTTCAGCTTCTGCCTGTTCCTCCTCTTCTTCTCCCACACTTTCCATCTCTTCTTCAGAGTCGAAGTCTTCATGAGAATCCATATCTTCCCAGTCTTTTAAAGGAAGTTTAAAAAAAAATTAAATAATATGATTACTTCTCCCAAGCAAAACAAGTATCAGTGAAGTCAGAAAAAGCCATCATAGAAAATACTGCTTCTTCAGTTCTTACAGCTAAGTGCCACACAGTCACTTCCAGGTGCAAGAATATACCATTGCCAGTAAAAACACATTTTAAGATGCACAGCAAAGCACAAGGTTGCTCATAAAAAAATTGGCAGATCTGATACTTTTTCCCCTCCACTTTCTCAGCTATTAACACTTTATTGCTGTTTCCATGCCTTGCAGTTAATTCATAACAGCACAAAACCACAAGAACAGTGCATTAAAAATAAGACAACTCCGACAGCATCAGGAAAATACTCATATTCAGCAGTGACTCAGCAGTGAGGGAAAACACACTCCTGTTCACACACACATCTTTAACAACAGAGAACAATCCCAGCTGTCACAGATGTTACATGTTAGTATATACCAATAACAATTCTACACATTTGCAGGATTACTGCCAAGCTCATTAAAAGATAAGCCATCAGATCATACTGCCAGAGGAGTACAGAAATATTTTTTAAGGAATTTGGTTCTGCGGCAGTGAGCATTTCACAGTACTTTTTCCCTACCGGTTCCCTAAAAAATGCCATGCCAACAGAGTGTTTGAGAACAGGCAACAGGGTGCTTCCCAGTGTTGTATGCTGCTAACTGGAGACCTTTGCTATAAGATGCAGTTCAATAATTTTAAAACCCTGACACTGAATTGACAGGACTTGTAAGAGACATCTCTGGACAAACACTTAAAGGAAAATTAACATTCAGAAATCTACTGAGATTTTAGCATTACATTTTATGACTAACACATTAATCCAAGACAGGTGTAAGTTGACTCCTTTTTTAGGTGTTAAGGTGCATGTTCAGAGGTAAATGTTTCTTCTCCTGTAGAACAGATTTTCTGAACTGCAACTGAAATTTCAGCAGCACAAAACTGCTCTAACAGATGTAGTAACATGACACAGGGGTTTCAGTAACAAAGCTGGCATGAGGTTCCACCTCATTCATATCTGTCCCCTTGCTACAGTTGAATCACCCCATTCAACCGCTCCAATAGATGTGTTTGGAGCTGCACTGTCAACTACAGCACTGAAAGCATCCAGGTTAAAAAATAACCTTTTCTGGAAACTCTGAAGCTCTCATCTTTTCAGCTATCTGCTTTTCAGGCTGACCTTCAACAGAAACCTTTATTCACCGGAACAGGCAAGACCTTTTGTGATGGAAAATACTGCACTTCTACAGAAGGCTTTTGCACAAACCATGGCTTACCCCAAGTTATCCCTTGTCCGTATGTTTACTGCCTTACCTTCTTCATTATCCTCTTCCTCCTCTGCTTGTTGCTTGGCCAGCTTCTTTGCTTGCTGTTCAAACCACTGCAGTCGAGGAGGTATTTCTGGTCGCTCTCTGCTCTGTGATAAGCTGGCACTTTCCTTAGACACTGGAGAGCTACTTGCATTACTAGGAAATAAATGTGTTTTCTTTGGAGAGGAAGATGGCTGAGCTCTGATGGCTTGCTGAATAGCTGTATTCATTTCATCTTTGTTCACACTCTCTGGGGCCAGCCCCTTTTCCAGGTTCTTCTCATTTAGTATTTTTACCTTCTTACTAACAGCTTGAACAGCTTTCTTCTCCAACTCCAGGTGCTTCTTGGACTTCAAGTGATTCTCGTAGGCATTGAAGGTGGAGAATCTCTTGCTGCAAACTGTGCAGTAAGTGGCAGTGATTTTGTTTTGCTCCTCTGCTACTGCTCTCTGCGCTAGGACTCTCTCTTGGAAATTCTCAGCAGTGACAGGAGGCATGTCAGCAACTTTACGCTTCAGGTTGTACCTGTGCCAGTCAGTTTTGTAATGGGCACGCTGAATGTCACCATCCTTGAAAGCCACACGGCAAGTGATACAAGTGTAGGTTGCCATTACTAGAAAGCTGGAAAAAAATAAAATCATGCTAAAAAAGATTAAGTAACAGCCACAAAAAAAACCCCCAACACAACACCCTGGGTGTGTTATGCATGAGCAGGAGCAAAAGAAGAAACTTATAAAAAAAAAAACTTTGATGCAGTTACTAGAGGTTACCCACACCACAGCAGCGTCTGAGTATCCAAGCTCTGGATGCAGAAAGACTCACTGTGCCTGTCGGGACTGAGACACAGAAGAGGGCTCCCAGTCACAGCAACAGTGTTTCAAAAGCTCTGCACTCTTCACTGAAGATCAGAGATTAAAGGTTCTTAACAAGCTTGTGTTCTGCCAACTCTAAGATTTTGAGGAGACTAGTGATTGCTCCAAAATAAGGGTAAAAAGGGAAAACTGCTTTCAGGCCTATTTTCCATTTTCTACAGCCTTACCAAATGGGGAAAAAAGAAAAGTTACTGCATTTAAAAATAAAGCCTTCCTAGCTCTTCTGGAGCAGTGCATGTAGTGTTGACAACACTTTACCCTGCAGAGCTGGAGATGCAGCCAGTCATGCCTAGATCTAGCACTTGAAGCCACTGATAACCCTGATCTTCCTCCTCTTCCAACCATCCAGCTGAGCTATGGTACTGGGGCTGTGACAGGACAACTGGAGAACAGTGACCTGTCACTGATGCTTTCAGTGCTTTCCAAAGCCACACATTTCCTTTCTTCTCAGTGCTTAATGAAAGTCAACTTTTTCTTAAAACAAAGCTGATGGAATCTCTTGAATGCTCCGAAAGCAAAGAGCAAAAAAGCATGTTCTAACCGGAGATCGCAGAAACCACCCTCATCTTTTAAATGATTTAGAGAAACCATGGCTTAATCAGGAAAAAAAAAAGAAATAATACATCAGGATGAGAGGTTCTGAAAGCAGGCAGAGGAAGAGCAGCCCCTCCCAGAAGCTACCAACAGGGAGGAGCAGTGGCAAAGGTCAAAAATACGTAGAGAGTCAAAAGACACATTATGAAACGCTCACACCCTGTAACAACTGGACTCCTTACTTACTGCTTGTGTTATCTCTAATGCTACAATGATAGGCAGAAAATAAAGGCCATACTGTTTTATTTGAAATACTATAAGCATCCATTCAGTGTAACACATGCTTTTTGTGTTTCAGAGAAAAATGTATCATCTGCCCACTGAGGGACCCCAACTGCTCCCTGAAGCATTTCCCTCCCACCTGCAGAGCTCCCTGCCCTTTTCCCAGCCCAAGCATCAATCTTACAGCTATAAACCACTGATACAGAGCCACGTGGACTGTAAATCACAAACTCCTTGCAGAAACCTCAGGGACAGAACAGTCTGATCCGGTCCACGAGACACAGACAGTAGCCACACACTAGATTACCATGGGGGTATTTAAAGACACCCCGAAAAAATAAAAAAGCAGAGGAGAAGGAATGAAACTGACAGAATCTACAGCCATAAATCTTCACCTCTGGCTACTAAGCAGAGAAGTGCTTACAATTCAAGCTGCATAAAGCAGGAAAAGGCCGTGCAGTACCCTGTGTAGTTGCGCCACCACTTCCCATGACCCACCTACATTTTCACCTCCCGTTTCAGGCCACCAGGCCCAGGCCCCGAGTCCAGCCTTGTGTGGGGCTCGGGAAAAGGAAACCCGCGGCACTCATAACCCTGCAGCCCAGCAGGGCACAGCCAAGCCCTGCCAGACAAACTGGGTTCTCCCCCATGGTCTTTGTCACGGGTGCTGCTTTCAGCAGCATTTAAACTGAGCCCGTGTCCCTAAGGCTGACACAAGGCAGAAAGGCCTCACCGGCGGGGAGTGTGTGTGTGTGTTCGCTATATGGACAGCAGAAGTGCGGGCAAAACTTAAAAATAAAATAAATAAATTTTAAAAATAAATAAAATGAGAGAGAAGACGTGGCGCAGGCGGTAGCCGGGAGCCTCCAGGCCAGGCCGGGCTCACAGGGAGCCTCTGCCCCAAGGGAGCGCAGCCGGCCCGGCCGCGCCGCCTCCCCGCCATCCCCATCGGGCCGCCCCGGCCCGCCCCATCCCACCCCTCCGCATCCCACCCGTGCTCCCGGCCGAACCCGCACACGCACCTGCGGCCGGCGGAGTAGAGGGTCCCGGGTGCCGCCGCCGGAGGACGGACGAGCAGGAAGCGGCCGCGCAGCGTCCGGCGGGAGGGGCCGGGCCGGGCCGGGCTCCGCTCCTGCCCCCGGGCGGCGGGAGGCCGCGAGAGCGGGCAGTGCCAGGGAACGCATACGGGAGCGGCGGGACCTCCGCTGAAGGGGTTTTACTTTCACAGAATCGATTAGGTTGGAAAAGACCTCTGAAACCATGGAGTCGAACCTGTGACCGAACACCACCTTGTCAACTAGACCATGGCACTGAGTGACACGTCCCGTCTCTCCTTAAACACCTCCGGGGCGGTGACTCCACCACCTCCCTGGGCAGCCCATTCCAATGTCTGATCACTCCTTCAGTGAAAATATTCTTCCTCATGTCCAACCTAACCCCTCCCCGATGCAGCTTAAGACTATGTCCTCTTGTCCCATCACTAGTTCCCTGGGAGAAGTGGCCGACTCCCACTTTGCTACAACCTCCTTTCAGGTAGTTGTAGAGGGTGTTAAGGTCACCCTGCTTGTTGTTACAGAGTCCTTTTCCCTTTTTGGGAACAAACACACGATAAGATGATGAAAGATAAAAACTAACACATATTTATTAAATGCTTTTACAAACGATCAATATAACAGTTCCATGTTTACAAAACAGTGATTGGGCAGGTAAAGTGCTGCAGAATACTTAAATAAAGACATTTTGTAATTCTCCAGTTTCTGGTTGCCCGGGTGGGGGTTACTCACAGACTGTGACGCTGCTTGTGTGCTGAGAATGCATGTGAAGACCACAGGGACTTTGTTCAGAAGGCTGGGACAGCCTGGAAAAAGCCCAGAACGAACGCAGAACAAGTAGAACGAGTATCTCTTCAGATCCTGTCACTTTGGGTTGCAATAATTTACTCTCCTTTGCATAGAATAGAATTTTTTTTCCTGAACAAATGGAAGAATGGGCAGTAGGTGTGTGGTGCCTACACATGGAAACCTCACATGCTGAAAACAGGTGCTTTTGGACTGGATTTGACATGCCCATGGCCATTGATCAGATGGTGATCCCTCCGCCTGTCTCTCACATGTACTGACACAAGGGGAAATTTTCCGTGTATGAAGGACTGCACCGCATCCCAGAGATGCTGCCCTGACACACGTCATTTTCTCCCAGTAAGGATACATGAAGAAGCCACTGCAAGGCAAGGGAGTGTGAGCACTTCACTGCCAGGTAAGAGTAGACCATGTAACACAAGCAGTACTGATCCCATGGCAACATCACATGCTGTGTTACTGCATGGCACTTGCTCACACTATGCCCTCCACGCTGCCTGTAGGCCTTTTGACTGGAAATCGCATGCAAGCAGGCTTTCCCTGGAAAAACTGAGTATTTCAAAGTTATTTACTACCTCATACTCACTTGCCTGTCTTTCTGCCCATGTATTCAGTTTGGAAGATGAGAAGGTGATGACTAGTGCTAGGTAGGAAAGATGCTGTGGACCATTGTGAGAGGAATTTTTTAAGGAACTGCTATTTTGTGGTTGCTGCTAGAATACAGCAAAATGAAGGTTTCTCAAGGGATTTCCAACTGAAGGCAGTGTAGAAGATATCCACAAAGGAGAGAAACGTTTTCTTTGTGTTTTGCTGTCAAACTGCTGGCAGTGGAATGTATCGTATCCGAGCAAAGTGTTTCTTACATGCATTTTTTTGGGAGGGAAGAGATCATTTCCTGCAGAAAATGAGGCATCTTTTCACTACCTGAGGAAGAATATTAGATGTTACAGAATTACCTCCTTCCCATTACACAAAGTTTAGGGGCTTGAATGTAATCAACTACCATGAGAGTAGAAAAATACAATTCTAAAGACACTCAAATAAGCAACTATGTCCCTAAATTGAATGATTTTCTTTTCAAGTTTTGCTTTCTTTTTTCTTTCTGGGAAAAGGTGAGACTTGTATCGGAGAAAAATCAATCTATTTACCTGTCTTGAAACCAGAAAATGGGTAATTTACAAAAAGTCCAGGAATATCCTCCAACTGCTTTTCCTCCTGATCTAATGTATTATTCTAGAAGAGTGCCCCTGTGTTACGTACTTTTATAACCACAAGTATTCTTCATAAAACAACAATAAAGTGCACACTGTTATAAAGCCACCATTGACAGCCAGTTAGTCTGTCCCGTCAATCTGCTCCAGAAAAGCCCGTGAAAGACTGCTCCTTCCCTCATACCTCTCTGTCTCGCAGCCTGTTTCCCCTCCTGGCACCAGTACTCCTGGATAAAGAAGCACACAGTTGTTCAGGTGTCCTACAAAGTTCCATCAGCAACTTGGATTTGTACTCCTCTAACTATATAGATTGTCCTAAACATGCAGCAATGAAATGATGCTTTTGAGTCATCCAAGAAATTTAAATGGTCTTTAAATTCACTAAATTTTCCAACAAAAGCTTCTTTTAATTTTGCCTGGGTTTTTTTGGGGTTTTTTTTTTTGTTTGTTTTGGTTTTTTTCAAATGAGAAGGACAGGCTGGGGAAAGCTAAAAAGGAAACTTAGCAACCAATGCTGTGGAACTGATGTGGGCCATGGTTGTTAATCATTTCCATAAACTCAGATGTTAAGATAATGCAATGTTAACCCAGATGTTAAGATACTGTAGTTTTGAAAGCTGCATCTTGTAGGATCTATATCCAGCATCCACTTATTTCATAATGTATTTGTTAATGAAGGCACAGGCTTACCTTTTTACTGGTAAAGGACAGCAGACACGGTCAATATGCATTACTGACAGAAAAGCACAAGCAACGATAAAGCTAGTGTCAAAAATTCTCAGCATCTTTCTTTTCACTATACTCTTTTTGGCCTTCTGCCTATTTTTTCATCTCAAAAGGAAAAAAAAATACAAAACGAAGTTAACTTTAACCACAGGTTTACCTACACACATATGTTAGTGGAAGATTTTTTATCATCTGTTGCTGTACTTTTTGAGGGTCCTAGATGACAGTATTCACCTCTTCAAATGCCAGCAAATGGAAATTTACTTAAGTAGTAGTAGCAGCTGACATGGTCCCTCAACATCACTAATGGTTTACATCACATTAAAAAAACTAGCTTTACTTCTTCCTATTTCTTGGATTACTATTGCTTGGTATTGCAACTCAGTTTTGTTACAGGTGAACAAAAAAGCCCTAAAAAAATAAGTTATCTGCTTAAGATCCCATGCCACTTACTCAGCATGGGTGGACTTTAAACCAGCAAACGATTTAAACAAATTCTTTTTTGTTTTAAATTACATGCCAAGAAGAAGATTCTGAGTGTCTTCTCTTGCAAATGACCTTACCAAATACTTTTAAGTACCTTAAAATATTCAGCTTGCAACACAACTTTTGTTGCAAGTGGCAGCAGCTATTCTGTGAAAAAAACCCAAATCAAAACCTCCAGAATCTTGAATTAAGGAAGTGGCACCTAAAAAAGCCTTTATGCTTTTTTTAACCTTTAACCTTTACTCCGAACAATAACTACTCTCACCTGCTCCCATAAAGGTTGTTCAGTTTACACAATATTAACTTTTAAATAAAAAAATTCATTGGCTGACTTCACATGGGCAATACTGCCATGGACCAGACTCCATCAAGGAACACAGCAGGTGGTCAGTCAAATAACATGCCACTTTACAACTCTACAAGCCTATAACAGCAAAAAACGTGGAAATGCATCACCACATCCAAAATAATTCCAAGGTTTTAAGTATGAAATCAAGTTTTCTTTTATAGTGTTGCATACATATTTAAACTAGAGTTGTGCTGGTTAATGTGTTTCATATACAGTAGATGCACTACACATAATCCTAACTGCAGGGATCCATACTTTTTGGTATGATTGAAGGAGGTGAGATGTACTTAATCTCATTGCAGTCCTCTGATAACTTGCCCTTGCTATGTGAGTCATTAGTTGTATTACAGGATTGGCAAACAAGTAAATAAATTGCTGATGTTGAAAATTTGGCTCAGGACCCCAAAATAAATGGTTGTCAAAAAGACAGAAGAAATCTCTCCCCAACTCTTTTGAACAACTGACCTCCAACACTCATCTGTAACCAAACAGTGGACAGATAATTCATTTCCATGCTATTACATTGAGGTATAACTACCAGAAACATTAAACTATCAGTATCATCTGATATTTATCCAATTAATTCACTCTGCATAAGGGAAATGATAACAACACACCTAAAGGGATAGTTAAAGCTTACAGCTCAGAATTTTCCTCTTTTTTTTTTTTTTTTGCATTTGATGATTTTTTTTGTGTTTTATGTTTAATTTCTTCTATGTTACCAGGTTAATGACTTCCAAGCAGATTTGAAAGAAAGCCTGAAGACTTTTTCTTTTCCTGGGATTCAGCTTCTTGGCCTTGTGAAAGTCCCAATTCTTTCTCAATCTGCTCTAGCTCAGACTGGTCAAGCAGTTCAAAATCATCAGCTTCCTCTGTGTCTGTCTCCTCGCTCAAACTGGGTGCTGCATGTGAGGGAGCTTGCAGTGTGGACTGCAACTGCTCTTTGATGGCAGCAGACACCGCGGCTGTGATGACATCACCAGCAATTCCACTCATTAAATTAAAGGTTTGGTCACTGGTCAAAGGCAAGGACAACCCTGCAGTGGGTGGTCTCTCTTTACTCTGTCTGGAAGCGTGATCCACCTTGAAATCTGTTTGCTCTTTTCTTCGTTTTTGATGGATGGGCATTCCGATGCTTGAGTCATCATCATCATTTGTTCCGGCACCATTTTCTAAAGAAGGGAATTCTAAAAGATCTCTAGCGAAAGCTTCTTCATGATCACTAGGTCGGTCAAAATCTATTACAGGGTTAACAGAAGGAAATACAGTGTTAGCACTCACAAAAGGTTTCCCAAGAAACCAGCCACATGTAAAAATGCAGTTAGTAAGTGTTCCTTTGAATACATTTGCTAATCTATACTTAGTAGTTTTCACAAGCAAAGGAGCTTTGTGTGACATCTACAATAAAATGGTTCTGAGGTCGAAAAAATAGTACCACAAATCACCTGATATTGACCTAACTCTTTGAACAAAATACCTTTTTAAAGTTGTATCTAGCTGTGAAAAAAACCATGGAAATCTTTAGCACAGCTATTTCTAAATATACCAGCCACATCAAGTCCTAAAATTTATGATGCGACAACAGATCCCTAACTGTTTTTCTTCACAATAAATTACAAATATGTAATTTATGTATGGATGTGTTACAAGCTTTTAATATTCACTAGAATAATAAAAACCAATGTTTATGTGTTTAAATGAAGATATAAAACCAATGTAAAGACAATTTCTAACTTTTTCCTTTCTTGGTCAATACTTGTATTAAACAGGAAACAGAAAATGGAAACTCTATAGATGATCAGGATTGTTTCAGGTTTTCAAGAGAATAAAAAGCAGAATGTAAACAAATAAAACATTAAATTTTAATGGCTGCATTAATGACAAATATTTATTATTAGAAATGTGTAAAACATACTGTGGAGTACATGGCCTGTGGAAGAGGCCTTAATGAGTACAAGGGAATACTTTGATCTAGTATTTGTATAAGAAGGTAAAAAATAATCAATTAGAACTTACTTTCTATGAAAACAACCAATAGGAAGTTGTTGTAGGACCATTTACAAGGGCTAAGGAAATAAATCCTAAAAGTGTCTCATACATTATTTTCTCCATTTTCTTTGGGAAAGACAGGTTGGGAAGGTGAGTAGGAAGGGTTGTGCTGTAGGCAGAGTGGTGGCTCAAATGCACAGAGCTTTGGAAGAAGATGAGCCAGTCCTCAGATGCAACCCATTTGGTCTTGTACTTTTGTGTATGTCCCATTTGCTGAAATATTCCATACAGGAGAAGAGTGGATGCTGTTTATTTTTCACTTAGCAAGGCCTTGAACACAGTTTCCCCACATGATCCTTAAAGCCAAACTGGTGAGCAAATGGGGTAAGGGAACTGTAAGGTGGGTAGAAAACTGTCCAGACTGACAGGGTTAAAGGCTGTGATCAACACTGTAAGGTGCAACTGGAGGCTGGTTATCAGTGTCTGTCAAAGGTCCTGAAACAAACAGTGTTCAATGTTTTTATTAATGACTTGGATGACAGGACGGAGTGTACTCTCCGCAAGTTGACAGCCAGAAAGCAACTGCTGTGGGGCAGGTGTATTTGATATTCTGGAGGTCAGAGTGCCTTCAGAGGGACCTCAACAGGAGGAACAGGCTGAAAAGGAAGATCATGACAGTCAGCAAAAGCAAATGTGAAGTCCTGCATCTGGGATGGAATAACCTGTGTAGCAGTACAGGCTGGGGGTGACGAGACAGAAAGCAGCTTTCTAGAAAAAGACCTGTGGACAGCAAGTATGTCCTTGCAGCAAGGAAGGCCAACTACTGAGCTATAGTAGCAAAAATGAAGGCAGAAAGTCAATGGAAGGGATTTCCCCCCTCTATTCAGCAACTGAGAGTACACATTGATGTACTTTGTCCAGTTTTGACCTCTCCTGTCCAAGATAGACAGTGACAGACAGAACTGAGTCCCCTGAAGGGCCATCATGACTATTCAGGGGGTTGGAGAACAGGATGTATGAGTAGATGCTGAAAGAATGGGCCTTGTTTGGCCCTAAGAGTAGGTGGCAGAGGAGAAATCAGATAGTTTAACTACCGAATGGGAAGGTATAGAGAAGATGGGCTTGAATCTTCTAGAAAGTGCACAGTGAAAGGACAAGAGTAAATTGATACAATCTGGAACATGGGAAATTTTGACTCACTATAAAAAAATTTTTCATTGTGAGGGTGAGCAAATATTGAAAAAGGCAGTCCAGGGAGGTGCTGAATCTCTGCCACTGAAGATGCTCAAATTTCAAATGGTCACAGCCCTGAGAAACTTCATAATGCTCTGAATAGAAGCTTTGAACCTGTTTTGAATAGGAGTTTAGATAAGACGAACAACAATTGCTCTTTACAACTTATGATTCTGTGATCGTACAATGCCGTCTTATTTACAACTTGAAATATTAAGAAAATAATTTAAATTACTAATTTGGCATGTATAATGCCACTAAGTAGTATCACCCTTCTTGTCATTTACAGTGACATTTTTCTAGGAGAAATGCAAGGTAGGCAGAGGACCAGATCCACAGATAAGAGTGGTATTAAGATAATTAAGATAATAAGAGATGTGTATGTAACAACCAAACTACTGTCGTCTGTAATCTTTATTCAGGCAAAGTGCTAACTGACAGCTTGGACTGTAAAAAGTAAAAACTTTGATCTGGTCAAGATCAAGACAAGTGCTTGAGAATCTTTTCCTAGTCTTAGTCTTCACATCTAATTGAGGCTCATTGCTGGCTCTCTTCATTTGCACTCTAGTAATAAGATCTAATCATACTTTCCTTAATTGGCTGTTTAACAAGTCAAAGTATTCATTTTTTCTTCCTTAGCTTTTATTTGTTTAGCTTAGCCACAAAAGCATTGGCACTAACTTAAAAGGTTTACTTGCTTAAAAGGTTTGGTGGAAGAGAGTGGTAAATCTGGCAGCTATTGAGTGTGTCAGTCTTACCCAGCACTTCTGGTTTATTTAGACACTTGCTGATGTACCTTATTATTTTTAAGATGAGGACAGTTCTTAAAAAAAATGTATCCAAAACTATACAAAACACTAACATTAATCTTAAATTCATTTCAGGGCGGAAAGTAACAACTCAAAAAACCTCTGTCCTCAAATTCTCTAATAATTTTCAGGTAACTTGCAAGACTGAAATTCATTGATAAGACAGATGAAGCTATTACATACCATCAGATGTGTCTGTCTGTGGAGAATACCCCTCGGACAAGTTAAAGGTCCCATTATCGGTCCAAGATACTTCCGATACGTCTGTGTCAGACACTGACAGCTCTTTGGCAACGACTGCAGGACTAACCTACGTGGAAAAAAGTTCCATACATGGTATTCTTACATGCAAAAAGTTCACACTATAGGAAACCAACGCTTAAGATACTGAAAAAAATCCCTCTTGTATGTCATAGCAATATGAATCACCTCCTATTTAAGCTTTATTTGTAGAAACATGAAAATAATAGTATACAATGCCTAGAAGTGAAGCATCCCTCTTTGTAATCACTGAAAGCTGTATTATACTAAAGAAGCATAAAAAATTCCAGTTATTCATTCTGACAGTAATATCCTACTGTAAGAAAAGCAGAATGAGCCTGCAAGTACAAAATATGCATAAATGTAAAGAAACAAGTAAACTTGGATCAAAAAAACCAGCCTGTAAGACCATAAAAAATTAGTTAAATAAAAAAATATTATCCTCTGCTAATTTATCCAACAATATTCAATTATGTCAGCTACAAACATATCCCATGGGATTTTTTGTTTCCAGAATACAAAGCCACCTTCAGAGTGATCACTGTCAAAGTCAAGCTTTATACACTACTCATCAAATACTGCATAATAATTTCCATTAAGATGAATTTTTTTATATGAATCAGTGTTCTGATTATAATAGAAAAACCTTTGCCATACAGTTATTTGGAGTACTAAGAGAAAAATGAGATATTTGAGTGTACCAATACATATCTAGAATGATATTTATAGATAATATACATATTTACACGAGCACTGAAAATTAACAAACAAGTGATTACAAAAGTATCTGACAAATTATGTAGGGTTTCTACGAATGTTTCCCTTTTACATTTTAATTTGATAAACATTAACTGCAATTTCACTGTTTCAAATAAAAATAACCACATTTGCTATTAAATATTAAAATATTTTAATCATTCTAGAGCTGATACAAAATAAACACATTCTTAGCTCAGTAGGCCATTTTAAACCACTACCTTGAAGGCCAGAAGTCATAAATACAGTAAGTCAGTTAGCATTAGCCTAAAGGTGGAGACTATGAATCACTTCTAAAACATACTGCTTAGTTCAGGAACACAGCCTTCTGGAAAGGTTAAAGTCTTCCACAGAAGAACAGAGACAGTAATCTAGATAGTCTCCCATTATCTATATTGATCTTAAAAGCAAGACAGGGATGACTGAAAAAAAGTCACCTTAGGACACAGAGCTGATATGTCTAATTCACTGTCATCTTCTGTGGGTTTTGTTTTTGCTGTTTCTGAAAGAAAAAAAATATATTTTTTATCCTACTCGTGACAATGGATTTCCAGGTTCAGTGTGTGTTCTCTGTCACACAGCTTGTGTAGCACAATAACCTCCCACCTGCTGACGCAGTGCATCCTTAACGTACTATGCTACTCAGGTGAGGGAAACAAGGCTGACTGAGACTGGATGCTTATCAAAAGACATTGTGCAGCAGCCAAAGCAGGAGAGATAACATTGCTCTGAAACGCATTCCAACAAATTTCTTTACCTGCACTGTACTTCCTTCAGGAGCGTCTGTTGCTCACCATAATGTTACCTGTCCTGGCAATAAATGTCCATCTTTTAAACTCCACTGCTGGCACAATGGACAGGTTAACATACTGCTAGAACAGGCTGTGTAGTTATCCCACCACATTACTTCTACATGAGAACATGCAATTTTCTGGATAATTGCATGTAATCTTCATCCACTAAACCCTTCTTCTTTGTGCCCAGCTACCCTCATTCACAGTCATATGCAAAGAACCCTCTGAAGTCTGGGAGAATGTTGGTCTTTGCAGATGAGCAGAGACACAAATCTCACCTCCTCTGTCTGAGAATCTTTTAAACTGATATAAAACAGAACACACAGTCAGAGTATTCTTGGTTGCTTCTTTCTGCAACTTGCTTTTTCCTCTCTTGTGCCAGCACAAGGGTTTGTGAACCTATGTGGTGAACCCAAGTGCCAAAGCAAGGTAGGGGACCCTGACTGGATTAAATTAAACTGCAGGGCAAGATGCAGGAAAGAACGCATCTAACCTCAATCATTTTCCCAGTGCTGGCTTATGGAATTCATGAAACAAGTCTAAACTCTTCCTCTGCCAGTTTCACTTAAAAAAACTGAACAGCATAAAATAATACATGAAGGAAAATTTTCAATGCATTATTCCTTGTTTCTGGCAACTACCGCATTACACATAAGAGAAGGGGAAAAGACAGACAGCAGTTCTCATTGGGTCTAGGAACAGCACATTGCATGGTTAATGGTTACAAGAAATGCATGTTTTAGAAGCAGATGTAAACTAACTAGAAAGGGTAGGCTACCTGCAAGTAATGGACTACATTACAAAGGTTTAATTATCAAACGTGCACAAAAAACCAAACTAAACATAATACTGTTCAGATACCTATTTTTCTTGAAATAGCTTTATTGCTTAAAATCTGAAAGTTTCCAATGTTAGGAAAATTTCAGGTGAGATAGTTGAAATTTTGTTTTAAATTGATTTCTCCCCTTTCCACCTAAATATTTTTATTAACTTGTAGCTACTATCCTATGGCAGTTCTTAAATGCTTTTTGAGTATTTGAGGAAGAAAACAAATTCTTTCTGCTGTGGGGAGAGAAACCAAGGAGGATTAAGATACCAGAAGAGAGTTTTGTCTCTTATTGAAAATTCTGTTATGCACTTATTTTGAGACCCTTAAGTGAGTCTCTGTCCTGGGTAAGTTTGCCTTACCTAAACAGTTACAAGCATTGCATGCTTACAGCAAGAAGTTTTTTCAGAAAATTACAACCAATACATCTAATAAAGTATGAAGAGCTTGCCTTGCTTCTTTCCATGAAATAGTAATTTTTGTTATCATACCCAGACGTCTGACATACACTGTCACCCCTTATAAAGCTAATAACAGTACCAAGGTTAAAAGCAAGAAATATCTTTACAACTGGCTTCTCAGGACAAATCAAACTGTCTGCAAGGTGAATAAAATTTTCTCTGCATACAGAAATACATTATTTGGGACTATAATTAATTACTCACCAAATCTCTCTTTTTTCTTCTGGTTGATATATTCCACTATTCCAAAATCTAGTTTCATCAGAACAGCCTTAATTTTGCTGTACACTTTCTGTCCAAATTCATTGCACTTAAGGAAGGGACACAAAAAGGCACACAATACTGTGACAAAAATGAAGACAGAGAAAAATTGCATTGAAATATCGCTGTATAAGAAATTAATAAAGCTTAAACAATGCCTCTGCATATGATAACTACTAATTTTACATAATACAATTAGTTTACATAAAAATGCACTGTGAAATGCCCATATCAGACAAACTGTTAATGTCAAATTCAGTTTCCAACAGTCATTCTTACTCATCACAGAAAATACCATTGCATTCCTATCAATTGACATCTTTTTTATTTTCAGTAAGGTACAATTTATGATCATTATATCATTTATCATCATCTTGACTTAGCTTGATTTTGTTATCTTGACCTGAGAAAACATGATTATGCAACATTGTGCCGGAATCAACACGCCGAAAAAAATAGTAAGCTGACTTCCTTGTGACAAAATATTGTTAAAAGTTTCTTACTTATATCTAATCTAAATTGACCGTCTTCCAGTTTAAACCCATTACCTCTTGTCCTAATAAAACAGGCCATGCTAAAATGTTTGTCCCCATCTTTCTTAGATGCCCCCTCTAAGAACTGAAAGGCCACAAAAAGGTCTCCCTGAAGCCTTCTCTTCTCCAGGCTGAACAACCCCAATTCTCTCAGCCTGTCTTCACAGGAGAGTGCTCCAGCCCTCTGCTTATCTTGGTGGCCTCCTTGGACTTGATCCAACATGTTCATGTCTTTCTCGTCCTGGGGAACCCAGAACTGGATGCAGTACTCCAGGCTCCAGACAGAGCCTCACCAGAGCACAGTAGAGTAGAGTGGAGTAGATCTCCTCCCTTGACCTGCTGGCCACGCGGCTTTTGATGCAGTCCAGGATACAACTGGCTTTCTGGGCTGTAAGCGCACATTGCTGGGTCATGTCCAGCCTCTCAACCACCAGCACCCCCAAGTCCTTCTCAGCAGGGCTGCTCTCAATCCCTTAATCCCTCAGCCTGCACTGATACTGGAAGCTGCCCTGGACCCAAGTGCAGCACTTCGCACTTGGTCTTGTTCAACCTCATAAGGCTCCCATGGGCCCACTTCTCAAGCCTGCCCAGGTCCCTCTGGACAGCATCCTGTCCCACAGAGATTGGTGTTTTCTGGAAACTTGTATGTGTGTGTAAATAGATATAAATAAATAAATACTTCCTATATAGAGATCAAATAATGAAGAAACCACATACACAAATCATGACTGAAAAAGAGACTATACTTACACAAGACATAGGAGAGGACAACTCCAGGAATGTAACTTCCCAAGACAGTGAAAAATGTACATATGCTGCAGACTAGTAGGCAAAACTGGTAAAAACATTAAAATTGACCATTAACACTTTCAGTATTTAACTGTTTAGATTATTTTGTTAAAAAGAAAAATGTTGCATGCTAAATCATAACTAGAATTCAGTGCAAAATCAAAGATTTTCATTTTAAACTGGGAAATACTTTTAACGCTTCTGGTAAAAATATGCTATTTTTATTCATTTACTGTGAAGGTTTAACAAGTTCATGGTTATTGCTAAAATCACCAGAAATTACTTCACCCTCATTAGAAAAAGAAAGACTGAACAGTTTATATGCAGGAAAAACAACTCACTAATTGCAATATTACAATACATACTTACTGCATGCTTACAAAAGCAAAACATCCTTCCTATAGCTACAGTTCTCTCCCCTGTTGTGTTACTTCGTGAAACTGTTCTCTCATATGCTGGCAAGCATTCTCTTGATGCCTGTTGGCTACTCTAGCATCCCTGTCAATGACAAGACTGAGCTGAATTTTCAATATAAAATTCAAGATTTGGTCTTTGTGGTGACTGAGACATACAGTGCATCTTTCACAACTGCACAATGCTGAGTACAGAATTGATCTGTTGGAAGTTTACAGATAGAATCTATTTGCTTTTGGAGCTAAACTGCAATAAAATGGTTATTTCAGAAAAATTCTGCACACAGCATCACTGCCTAATTTGCTTCTAATTATAGCAGTAAAATAATGACATGACTTAGAGAATGAGGTCAGGAAAAAGAAGGGAAAACATGCTGTCAAAATTAGCTTTTCTAAACCCATATTAGATATACCTTAACATACAGTTACTGTGTCATGTTACCACATGACAGAATTATGGGATTGTGTATACTGATACTGCATTTCCTTACTTCATTATATACATAATTCTTTTAAGTACATTTATTGTCCAAAGTATATTTATTTCTATACTATTTATATACTTTTAAGTATATTTATTTATTTATTGTCCAAACATATAACTCCTCTTTGTATAATTTATTCATTTTTTAAAGATATTTGATTCTGTTGCTCATCTGTATTTTCAGTCTAAACTGCTAATATTTGAGTGTGGTACTACATACATTCTGTTTGCTAATTCTGAATGGCATATTTTCAGGGAAGATTTTGCAGTAAAATTAACCAAGATTAAAAGAGGAGAAAAAGCCTCCTAATCTCCTTTTAACTTGTATTTAGCAATACAAATATAAAAATGAAATCTACTATTGCCATAATATACTTCTACATTATTTATATTATTCTTTGGGGAAAAAAAATCTGCTTCACTTTTGACTAGAACTAAATAATGATATTATTCCAAGTTGGAAGGAAAAAACCTTATTCTTGCTTGCCTCTTCATGAACTGGGTTCTCCAGCTCAGTCTTTCCAGTAAAAAAAAAGGAAAACCACCAATTATAAGTGTATAGAAGAAAAGTTATCACAATAAAATATGAGGAACTCTCTTCTTACATTAAATACTTGTGCAGCTATTCCTGAAGACTACAGTTATTTGAGGGGGAAAAAAAAAGTTTATGTTCAAGTACATGCCTATATGACTTTTTTCTTTTTAAAGTTTTTATTAAATTGTTATGTTTTAAATTTCCTTTAAAAAGTCCATGGAATAACTGGTGAAGTTCCAACAGCTGCACGGGAAAGGACTGTACTGCTATAAACTTTACTGTGAACAGCTTTTCTCACTGACTCCCTACCCATGTTCTCCACAGCACAAAAAAGTTAGCAGAAACTCATGACTTAATGTATCAGAATGTGCATTTTATTTTTCAATTTTTCTGCTTGCTGGCTTGCTTGTTTTTTTAAAATTTATCTCATCTTTTTATTAAACCATATAGAACTGTTAATCTCACTTGGGAGTGCTTACCTTGCCAGGGTTTTGTTCCTTGAAGTGGGACATTTCTTGAAGAAATACAAATAAATTCATCAGTGTTTCTGAAATGCACTGATTTATTCTGGGTCTGTAGTCTTGCCTGGAATCGATGACTTTCCAGCTGAGTAAAACAAACAAAAATACCCAACTTTGTTTACAGCTCATATGAAAGTTGAAACTGGTTGAAAACACCATGTTGTAAAGCCATAGCCTCTGGGAATCCAATGGTTGCTGCTATGCTAGAGACACCTGTGCTTGTTTAAACATATTTTATATAAGGCTAATTTGACCTTTTCAAACTAAAAAAATATAATCTGTTCAGTAGTAGCAATTCTGAATCTCCATACAAGCAATTACCAAAGAAATGACTGCTTATTCATCATGGCCATATAAAGACACTGAGTTCAAGGGGCTGTCATCTAAATAAAGCAAATGAACCCCAAACTTGTTTTTTAATATTATTTTTTCTTTAAAAAAAATACCATAGTATTTTCATTGCCAAAGAATGGCCATACATATTAACACATTTCCTTTCATGCGTATAATCCTTCTGCTTTTTCTTTTCTATTTTTTGTTTTGCTCTGCAAACTATCATGATGACATTGTTATCCAACCTAGAAGAAAAAATTGCTCTTGAAGTCTTGATTCAGTTCCTTACTGAATTTTAATTTTTCTATTTTATTGAAAGGACTGTTTCTAAAGCTTATCTTATGACTGTTCAGTACTTTCAATAAAATAACACTCCCCCCTCCCCAAAAACTGTACTGAAGAATTTGCTGAAACCCATTGGAAAGCATATGTATCTATCATATTTGGGGCTGATAAGTTTAGACAATACCCAGTTTAAATGGTCACATTGTATATACCTTTGTGGAGTAGACAAAACAACTACAACGAAGATGTTTATGAAACAACAAATGAGAAGAAAAACACAGACGGGCCAGTCAGTGTCAAATCAAACTGGTACAAAGTACGGATGAACCACTGTGCAAACACTGAGAATCTGAAGTAAATTCTACACCAGCTGTCTTTTGCATAATGTACTGCTGAGTACACACAGCTTCAATTCCAGTGAATGCAAGTCAGCCATGAACTACCCCAGCTATTTTATGGGATACATAACCCATTACACGTCCTGTGCATCACTGCCTTAAAAGTAAACATTCTGTCATGGGTGGATTGAATTACAACATAAATCAAAATCTAAATTATGGAAAAAACAGCTATACAATTGTTGGTGCAGCAATAACACCACACTCACAGACTGTCAGATCAAACTGCCAACTCCTATCAGATGCACAATCTCCGCAGCCTTATTTTTGTAAAAAGTCAGAACAATTTCAGTCAAAAATGCCTAGTTACACACCCACGGAGCCCCTTTCCCCTTCTCATGGCTGTATTCGGTTCGCCACCAGGTGGTGACACAGCAGCGCCAGGACCAGCGCAGGGATCTTCATCACACGGGACAGGAGCAGTGCAGGGCGGTCACAGCATCACTGCCCAGGGCACCGTGACCTACAGAAAAACTGCTATTTCAAACACGGGGTAAAACTCATTCAAGTCCAAAACTCAAATCAGTATCTAACTCCTGACTTTATTTTAGTATTTATTGCGCTGCAGTGGTGTGATTTCTTCTTACATTACAACACATTCAGGGTGAAAGATTTTTTTCCCCATTTTGAGAATCAACAGTGAACTATTTAAAATAGTGTACCTCAAATACATAGGGTGACATCCCCATGTCTTGGACTAGGTGACTTTTGCAATTTCCCAGCCATGCATGGCACTGCATGCAAGTATTTACCTGACAGAGGATGTAAATAAAACCATAAAGGAACTCATGGAGATCACTGCAGGAAACCAGCTAGAGGGATCAGCACAGTTACACAGAACTTTAGATCTGTGTCCCATCCACAACAGAGATTTCAATTTCCATCATCTCTGACACTTAGTTGCTTGAGAAAAGTAGCATACAAGGGTTTTGTCTTACAGGAACTGCAATTTTTATTATAGGATAGGCTACTCCCCTTAAAGAAGCACTGCTTCCAGTTTTTGTAAACCATTCTGCACCATTAATCAGTATTTCAAGAGTTGCCTGTTTATTCCAGTGTTGAAAACTTATTATGACAGTATTCTGAATTACAAAATCCTTTTACAGGTTTTTACTCCTACCCTTTATTTAAAATGGTTGACGATCGAAGTTAAGCTTAGGGGAAGCACAGAGCAAAACCAGATAAGCCTGATGCCTACTATCAAATCAGAGCTTTGAAATGTTTAGGACATTTGTAGATAGTAATTTTACTAATTTTAAGTTAATAGCAAAAACCAAGGGGGGGAAGATGAAAGCATAAACTACAAAAATAATGCAAACTATTTTCATATATGCTAACCACTAATATAAAGACAATATAGATTAGAGAGGAGAAGGTGTAATAAGGCACAGTGGGATAACTAGTAACAATTCAAAATAAAAACACAAATTATGCAGAAAAATGGCACATTTGTACAGAAAGTATTCTGGAGTTGCTTGGTTGTTAGTAATGCTTTCTTTAGCCAAGGTGTTGAAAGTATGAGCTGAAATTCAGATTAAATTTAAACTAAAACCCTACATGTTTTGGTTCTGTAGTCCACATGTAGTGCATTGACAAGAAGACAAGTAAGAAGATTGGATGGTACCAGTGAAGTTTGCTTAAAAATACTGCAAACCCTCAACTGAGCTCCACAAAAGAATACTTGGCAGTTTTTTGTAAGCCACAAGAAATCAGAAGACATCTTTGTCAGTTCTACTATAGCCACAGTTTTCTAATTTGCAGGGAACGCCAGGGACTATTCTGAAGCCTTATTCTGTTCTTATGCAATTAGTGGTGTAAGAAAGTCAGCTTGCTGATCTTCAATGCGACAATCAGATGCATGTGCTACCTCTTCTTGTTCACATCTCTCAACAACTACCAGCCCTGGTGACATCTTTCCCAGAGCCCACTTGAACGGCAGTGCTACCCGGAGACCAGAGGGTTCAAACAAGGGGAAAGCAACAGAGATCTTGGTGAAGGGAGAGTGAGAAAGAAAGGAGGTCCATCATATAACTGTCTGTACAACATATGGTGGTGTGTATGCAAAGATAGAGAGGTTATGTCATGCCCCTGTATATTAGTGGAGTTAACTTACAGTACCCTAATAAATGACTTAAATGTGAACCCTATATTTCCTGCCAAAACAGCTTTTGGTACTCCTGTCCAGGTGCTCCTTTTGGGATATAAGCAGTCAGCTGTCCCTGAACACCTTAAAGGCTTTTGTGCACAACTTAGACAGAAGAAAGTTTTATGTCCCATCACTTATCCTGAGTTTCATATGAAGTGCTACACTTCCATTCTAAAACTACTGTCAGTAAGACTGAGGGTGTTCAGAAAGAAAATAAATTACTCATATCTTTCTGACTGCCTATGGCCTCATTTCTACAACTGAGCAAATACACACACTGTTGCCTGGTAGTTGCAAAAAAGCCTACCCAAAACACACTCCTGCCCAGACGCTTCCACCAATCACAGTCACAAACTCTGGCCAGAACAGTCAGTGGCGTTACATTCTCTAAAAATGACTGATGGTGTCATGTTCTCATTTTATATCTGGACATCTGTTCAAGCAAAGCCCCATCACACTTCTCTCAGAAAGGTCAGCAGATCTCATGTTACTGCTTTAAAGATCTTTTCGTGATGTGCTGGATTTTTTTAAATTACGTGTATACAGTTTTATATGTATCTCCTGTAGATATGCTACTCAGAACTGCAGCAGTGACAGAGTACACCGTGATGGGCTGGAGCTGAAGGACTGCACCTACATAAACACAGAGTTAGTAATTATAGAGCTTCTAAACCCTCTTGATTTCCCAACTGTAACCACACATGCTTGAGAAGCCGGTACAGACTGTAATTTTAAGGGTAACTTAGAACGTATTAGTCAAGGCGGAAGAGCTGAAAGTTACATTCCCAAAGATATATAAATCTAGTAATAGGTAATATGGCTATTTTGTAGCTTTTTAAAAAGTGTATCTAGAACTTACAGAATGGTGTTACTTAAGGGAACTGGATACCTAAGGACAAACAGGCAACCAGGAGTTCAGTATGAAATTTAACCAAATGAAATCCAAAGTATAAACTGTTAGCAAAACCCAATCAAGCAGGTTTACCTTTTCAGAGCTTCAACAGGTCTCTGCTATGAGGAAAGAAATCACCTCACTGCAGAGGGAAGTGATCATAATAATGCAGTTATCCTCTCCAAAACATAAAATAGTGTAAAAAGCACATTTTACAGATAAGTGTGTTAAAGTGCAAATAGCAAACTGTCTAAAATCAACTACTGAGTTGTGTAGTAGAAAACAATGCACTATTGATTAGCCTTACTGAAACACAATGTAACAAATTTGTGGATGTTATGTGCACTATGTGGAAAGACAGAATGGCCAGCACCACTGAACTCACAGCATAGCATCTCAATGACTTACGTGGCTAATTTTAAAGGTGATTATAGAGAACCGTGCTCTATCCTGTGCCACTTTTGGATCCTATGCAATCGTTAAATATACTAAAATAATTATATTTGTGTCATGTGGCTATGACCTAGTCAACAAGACCTGCAATTTAAATGAATCACTGGGGGACCATGTAAAATCCTGCTTGCTTCAAAGACTTCTACAAAAGGATGCTGTGTCACTGAAAGAAAAAGCAATACAGGAAGCATCCACAAATACAACTGTTCTCAGACTTCAGGAAGAACCTTCATCTACAACCTTCTTGCTACAAACTCTATCAAGCTTTTCTAATAGAAATCTCTCCAGTTTGTAGATATCCATATGCATTTTATTTCCCATTGCTAATCTGCAGGTGCTGTACAAATTTAGGCTCAGCAATGTGTAGTGCTATGGCAAACATCCTTTAACTGATCACAATTGACCATCCCTTCAGTGTTGAGGCTTGGACACACTTGGAATCTCTAAGATATACACACAGATCTTGTTTTTAAATTAAAGCCGGAGAATGCAGTATCAACCTCAAAGAGCAGCTAACAAATTTCCCAGTTAAGAAATATCTTCTAATTATCATATCTCCTGTAGTTCAAATACATTATTTGTAACATCTCAAGTAATTGTTAATACTGTGCAACATTGCTTCTCAAGCTTTTAAAGTATTTTCTCCTGACCTTATTATCTAACACTTCAGTTTTGTGCTTTTTATTAACAGTGAGTCAGTCCAATTCACTGTTACTGGTTTTTTTTCAGGGGAAGATGTGGAATAAAAAGCTGAAACACAGATGTTATTTCACAGCTTTCAGTAACATGCACGTCCTTTGTATATCCTGACCAAGAAGATTTTTTTGGTAATATTACTGTACAAGAAATATGGTTAAATCATCAGCATTTGATAAGGCTGGATGTGCCTTTTTCAACAGACTGCACAGCAGACCAGTCAGGATACTTGACTTTTAACAAAACATAATATAAGCAACCTTTCATCCCTGACTATATACTTCCTGCATGGTGTGCTGAACTAAAGTCATAATGATATTTTCTTTTCTTCAACTGACATGGGAACATTTTACCACTGGTGTGCTGCTAGACAATCAGCAATCCTATCAATGAAGGTGGTTCTACTGCTTATATTACCAGTCAAGAACAAACTTTTCTGAAAATGAAAGCAATCCCATTCTTATAAAAATCCACTGAAGTGTTCTGCAAAGAGATAGGGGAACTCATCTTTTCCAACAGATTGCTTAAAAAACAAAAAAAAAAATAGAAAATGACCCATTACTACCAGGACTGTATTTTGTAGGGAATGTGTTCATCTCTTCTATTCAGGTATAACATCAGTCATCTCATAAGTCTTAAGAAGGAGCTGCACCATCTTTCTTTAGCAGACCAAACTCAAACTGGTTAGTTTCAGCTTTTTTGAAGGCAATTCCAGTACACAAGTTCCTCAACATAGCATGTTAAATATTGTCACCTTTTGCTGAATATCCTGCTAAACCAACCAAAATACTCTAACTAAATTTGGGGCATTTTATTGTCCAGCTCCTCTAGAGAGACTCTCGTAAGCAAATTGGTAGGTCAGCTCTCAAGGGAAACTCTTCCTTTGAAGTACTCCTGTCCAGCTCCCCCGAGAAGAACACCAGCTACTACCTCAGTTTGAGGTCATTCAAAATGTGATTTGATAGTCAAGTGCTATTAGTCCAAACTCATGATTTAGTCAATTTTTAAAGCATCTCTTTGCATGAAAACTGAGTGTTTGACTGACATGTAAATACTATTATAGACTTGCTTTCTGTTTAGCAAAGACTACAGTGCTATTACTATGTGCTGTTGTCTTTTTACCAAGACAGTACAAGCACTGGGATCTTCTCGGTCAGCTTCTAGCTTGTAATAGAAACTGGTTACATAAAAAAGACATTTTTATTGCATTATTTTTGTTCAGAAAAGTAAGGAAATGCCTTCCTAATCAACAGGAATATAGAGTTCCATTTGCAGAACTTTAAACAGATCTGCCCAGCTGTTGGAAGCAATTCTTTGGGATTTATTTTTCTCCTGCAAAGACAACTCTGTTAACCATTTTTCACAAAATCAATTAATTTTCCTCCTTCACAGCCTCCTCATTCTTCAGTTGGGATACTCCAAGTTCAAGGCCTTTCAAAGTCAAGCAGCTAAGGAGGATGAGCTGAGCATTCTCTGAGTTGCAGGGCAGCTGTACAAAAAAGGAAAAATGGATTTTCAAGTGCCAAAGAATACTTTTAACCTGCAAAAACATAAAACCGACTTTCTGTGTAACATCACAAGATGGCTTTAACTCTTTCTGTGCAAAACCTCATTTTGACTCTTTTCAAAGGATTTTAATGTACTTTGTAGGAGTAGGTTATTCCTTACTCTGAGGAAATACTGTATTAATGAGAGTTCCTGGCATGAGCTAACAACTTGTTCCCTCCATTTATGCAGAGAATTCAATCACAAAAGAAAATAAAATACTTTAGATTTTATTAACTAATACTAGCAGAAGAAGCAAATATTATTCTATAATTCTACAAATTAACATGCTTTGAGTAAATAAATAACATGCAGATTTGACTTTAAACTGGATCTTCATTTTTCTAAGCCCAAGCAGATGCTGGGAAAGGTCATGCACTATAAAACTGTAGTTCAAAATCAACTGGTCCAAAAGAATGTAGCTTTCTCTCCCATTTTAATTCAAGTCATAAAAGGTTCTGGCCACCATCCTTTTCAATAATAGGCAGGTGAGGGCAATTAGAACAACAGACATTGTTATGATGTTGGTATCTCTCTGAAGCACCTAAAGCCATGTGCTTCCACCACTTCAGGACTGATTATTCACAGTGTCTTTTATACATTCTTGACCATCATTCCTCATGAGTTGTCAATTTTTTTTAAAAAATACACTATACCATCTTAAACTAAAACTATAGGGGACCTGATGATAAAGAGTTACTGGGGGAAAATACCTCCTTATGCTAAATTGTTTTCAATCCTCTATCTTCGGCCTCGTATTTCCTCACTGCTCTTCATCTGTTACCACCCAGGATCATATGACAAAACAAAACAGAAGATATGAGTGGGTACCTAATCTTCACAATCCCTACCTTTTTTACTAGCCTTACTAGGAAGTATTTGTGCCTCTGTTTCTTTGCTTACTGTTCATTGAAATTCACAGTATGACTAACAGACTATTGACCAATGCCACATATTTAACTCTGATGTAACTATGTTCGTGAAATACACTTGTGACACAATACTACATATTTTCTGAAGCAGGACATGAACTCAAGAGGAGAGAGCATATAAGAAGTATTTGCATCTAAGAAGGAGCTACAAGTAGTGCAGTGTGCTGAAACCAATCTGGGAACAAAGCCCATTCTGCATCTTCTACAAAAATACCACTGCTGTTTTTACAGTATATAAAGCCTCAGCTTTGATTCAGTGTACCCTTAAAATTACCTCATTATCTGTACATTTACATTACTATTTCTTCTTTTGCAATTCTAAGATTAATTGCTCCAGTACAGTTCCTATAGTGTTCCAGTAGAGTTCCCATAGCTCCTCCTTCCATTCCCTCCTGTTTAACTTGGACCAAAATATTCTGACTTCCACTACATCTCATTAGCACTTCTGTAGGAATGCCCTCTGGTTATATCCTATTTGTTATGACCAAGACAAAAAGGCAAATTAATTTCAGACAAAAATCGGAACCTTCTGATTAAACTCTTTTCTCAAACCTTTTTGCTCATTAGGAAAGACACAAAAGGATGAGGGAATAGGATCGGGGTCAATTAATTTAATGGTAGCTTCAAAAATTATAAATGGGCAGAGCAGGCCCTGTTATCATTCTTTTTCAGGTTACTGCTCTAGAAAAGTTCATAGTTTTTGTTTCAAAAACAAAACAAAAACCCCAACAACTTTGAAAGAAAAAGAGGTCTTAGGTTTTAGGCCTAGTTTTACTTCTGTTTAACTGCCAAAGCTTGCTACAAGCCTTTATAGAGAAAGAATTGTGAACAAAATAAGTTAGATATTATTAGAAAGCTGAAACCTCCTTTTTTAATGTCTCACACATATTCCTGTTTCCTTTATCGAAAGATATACAACTGAACAAACTGGAGATGTTGCTAAACATTTTTTAAAGAACTGCAATTAACACTTTGATGATTACCAGTCATGAGTTCAACATTTCCTTAAAAGAAAAGAAAAAATACTACCTGCTACTACAGTTAATTTTAATCTATGTCATATATAGGGCACAACTTAGATATCCCCGCAAACGGAAATGCGTAGGTGACCCCACCCCTGCAGAGACACAGTTACACCCCTGGGGATCCATTCACCCACACTCACCCAGTCAGGTGGCTGTGCCTGAGTATGCTGCTCTACAACACACAACCAGAGGTGTCTCCTGTATTTCATCTCACATTGACACACATACTAGAAAAACATCCACATAAATGTTCATATTTAAATTTAACTAGAAGAAATCAAATCCAAAGCCATAATGAAATGCTCATTTTCCATCCTTGTAATTCCTTAAATTTGCCTCTATATTCTGACATTTTGTTAACTAACTTCTATAAATTCTATTCTACATACATGACAAAAATACTTTTTTGCAATATCAAGCATTTCATTAACACCATTTTAGAGCTAACATTTTGATTAGCACCCAGACTATGGAAAAACCACGTGGACTTTAAGACACAGATTATAAACTCTGTCCTAGCCAAACATCAATAACATCAACTTCTAAAATACATATTTTAAAATCTATTTAGCTAAATTTATTTAGTGCGTTTATTTCATAGGAATGTGCCGGATCGTATTTGAGAAAACAGTATTTGTTAAATTGTTATCAAGTTTTAGATCCAACTACTTTTTTCTTGTCCTGACCATTGGTTTTATAAAGCTAAGTAAGTTAAAAGCTAAACTTCAGAAAGACAGGGAAAGGGACACAGTGCCCTATCTCACAGAAATGAGTTACAGTTCTGTCAGTAGCCTGGCTCCAACTAAACTATTTCTGTGCCTGACATTTTGAGGCTTGTAAGTTGTCCCATGGTTGCGAAAAGTGACTAGGTAGGAACCACCCAGTATTTTCTTCCCTACAGCTTTAGTTTAACAAATACCTAAGAGCTATACAATTTAACCTCTAGGCAGACATTAAGACTCTTATTTCTCTCCTAAGAAGCCTTATGTTAGCTTTAAAGGCAAAACCCTCAAGAAGCAGATGACCTGTTACAAGGCAGAGAAAACTGATCTCAAGCTGAGCACCCGGGAGTGCACACAGATTAATTACGTGAAGCCTCAGTCCTTACTGCTCTGCACGAGAACATCACAAGCAAGGTACAGTACCTGTCATCTTGTCCCAGATCCTCACTGTCTGGCATTTCAGATGTAAAAAGGAATTCTCTCTTTCTTTCTACCAATCTAGATAATCCAGGCCACAATCTTCTATTCTGTTTTGTGTTTTAGGAGCCACCACCTGAGCACCTGTCCTGCTCTCTGCCAGGAAGAATGCTCCTTGCTCAGAGAGCAAATGTTTACAAGACATCCTAAGTGCCTGCTGGTCTTGAATGAAGTTTGAGCGGTCAGCTTTGATTGGCCACAGCTATAAATAAACAGGTCGTGACTCACCTCACACACTATGACAGGGTGTTTAGTAGCAAGCACAGCCAAAAGCCAAACAGTTTGTTTTCCTTCTGGTCATGTGAGGGAGAATCACCACCCAGTTAGTACATTTTATTTTTCTGCTTCCACTGGAAAGCTTCCTCAACATCTGCCATTTTTCTCAGTTGTAAATAAGCAGCACCAAAATGATAGGAAGCGTAATGACACAAACTTTTAATCAAGTGATAGGCCTAAAAATATGAGAACAAAGAGCTTACTCTTAAGTATAAAAAATACCTTTTTTCATTCCCACGAAGTGTCAGTCACAAGCTGTCAGAAGCAGCAAAATTATTCTCTAATGACTAAATTCACAGATTGAAAAAATCCACAATTGGTAATTTTTTAAAATAAGGAATAGGAAGATAAGTTTTCAATAATTATTGATTGCATTGGTTTTAAATTCTGATTCCAAGCTCATCTGCCACAAGCAGACTTAGCTATCATAGGGATACCAGCAAATTGTGCTGGAAGAGTCCTCAAAAATGAAAGTATGCTGATAGGAAGAGGTTTTCTGCCAAAATACTTTGATTACTTCTGCGAACAACCTAAAGTGAACTGACATACAGATTTCCTCCTATGGCGTTTTGCTGCATGCATGACAGGGATTCTGTCACTCCAGCTACACCAGCTACATCTCTATTAATTTTCAACACCCCAGCAACCTTATCTGTACTGGTGAAGCTTTGTCACACAGTCCAAGACTCCAAGGATCTCACATGTGTGTTGTTCAGCACATTGCTCAGCACTGCTTCCTTCTTTCATTAAACAGGTTGACCTGTTGTTCTTAATATATTTTCAAATAAATATTACATCCAGAGGTCTTCACATAGAAATCCTTATTTCTAGGAAGGAATCCAGCAAGATTTACACCTGCCTCTCCTTCACGAGACAGTAGGAATTGTCCTGGAGACATCACATGTTAAAAATAAATTTAAAAGAAATACACAAAGCTGGAAAAAAAAGGTATGCCATATATCTTTGATTTGGTGAGCTCTATTTGGTGCATTGTGAGTAATGCATCATTTCTGGAAAGCTGCTTTCAAAACGATAAAGGATTCTATCTTTTCTTCTTTTTTTTTTTTTAATATAAATTTCTTCAAAAGTAAGATCAAGAAAAAGAACAAGATCAAAGCCCTCTGTCTAAATTATGCAATGCAATATATATGTAAGTATTCATTCCTGCCCTACAACTGAAACATTCCATGATCACCAATACCTTCATATTCCAATACAGTCCTCTTTTTCTTTTCTTTTTCTTTCTATAACTTATGATAGTTATAGCTGAAATAAGTAAGAGTTGAATTTTCTTCAAGCTTACCCTGAAACAACACAGCTGCTAAATTCAAAAATCTTAATTAATAAAATGATTTTGTGTGACAGCTTCATCTTCAGTCCAAAGTTTTGAAGTCTTCCAATTGTGAAAAGAAGCAAAAGAAATAACTGAAATCTACAAACACATAAAAGCATCATTCAAAATTTAAATGTGGCATCAAAAATGAAAGCAAAAAAAATTAAACCCCTTGTGCAACTTGGGGTTGCTTTTGTTTAACATTCATTGCAGCATACTCTTACACAGCCACATATATTTACTACGTAAAATGCCTTTTACAAAATATTTCATTTTAATGCATTTGACGAACACACTCAGAAGCTGAAAAGCTTTCAGTATCGTGTCTGTCCCTGTATGTCAGTCTTGGAACTTGATGAACTCCAAACTCTTCAAGTACAGCTCTGGACTGTTCATTTCTTGTCACACTCTGTACACAGCAGAAAAATGGTTCACTGTTTACTTTTACAATTCCTTAGAATTCTTCTCAGCCCTCACTGAGGTAAAGAGGATAATATCACCTGATGCACTTATTCGTAAACAAAACCTGGAAAGGTTAGTTCAAAACTGTCTACTAAATGAGTACATATCTAAAATGTCAAGGACCTGTTAGCTTGGAAGTAGAGCATTTATAAAATACTTTCTAAAACTTCAGTACTCAAAGACTAATTTCTACTGATATCACTGTTCATCACTTTTGTAAATCAGACTTCAGAACAGGATGAGCGCCTAATTAGCAGAACTACAATCACACTGAAGTATTTTTCCCAGTAACACAAAGAAGACTATTCAAAAAATTAATCTCATTTCTTTTTATCATTCTGAATACTTCTGCACCCAAGGGAATTAGAGCTTGTATTGGCCCATCTGGAGTTTTCCAGCAGATCAGGCTCCAGACTATTTCACAGCTGCACAAGACAGAATGACGTCTCCAAGACCGCTTGGGTGGAACAGCAGGAGGTGAACAAACACACTGTACTGAATCAGGCCAAAGGGCTTCTGCCATCTCCTGTGTCCAGAAGCACAGCCAAGAGACTAATGCATTGCTGCCTTCTACAGATGATCTTCTAGACTCCCAACTTGTGGAGTTTTGAACCAGCAGTGATGCCTGTTTTTTTAGCTCTGGGTGGATTTCTGTCCTGTGATAACACCAATAACATCTTGTGGCAAGGACATCTGCAGCTTAACTGCATACTGTTTGGAAACAAACAAAAAAAACCAACAACCAAACCCCACACAATTTTGTTTGCTCCGATCTAGCCACTTCAACTGGTTTCTAAGAAGTCTTATACTGAAACAGGTAGATGACAGTTAACTCTCTGTAGCTTTTCACAGCAATTTATCATTTCTGGAGACTATTATCATATTCTTCTTTGATAGGACTGCAAAATTGAAAGGTAAAGCTGCTTAGAAAAGAGCTCACCATTTTTAGCATTGCTAAAAATCAGTTTTAAACTTTTTCAATATGGAAAACTCAAAGTGACTAGAAATGACAGAACTGAGGAAAGAAAAGCTCTTTCCCTACCCATGTTATTTTTCAAGGATGTTCTTACTTCCTTGCTTAGCTGCACCTGAGCACTGCACTCTGAACTGCAGTGGACTTGGGTCAGTCCTCTCTGTCCCTTCTAAGTTCTTTGTTGCCACTTTTGAGGCCCCAAATTACATGACTAATCTGTGCTCCTCTAAGCAACCTCTTAGCCTGAACTGCTATCTTCCAGGCTTGCTATGTGTCTCTCACTTCTCATATGCAGCATTTTCTGAAGTTTTCCCTCCCCTTGACTCTGTTCATTCCTTAACAGAAAGAACAACCTCTTCCACCTTACTGTGAGTTCCTCTCCCCAGCCTTATTACTTCTGAAATTAACATGGAAGCCCCTGGCTTTATAATCAAGAGGAAAAAGATTCCATTGACAATGTCCTACTCTTGGTCAGCTCATTCAGCTTTAAAAGCCCTATTTTGCTCATCTGTTTCATACATGTAAGCTCTTGCATGGCCTCAAACATTCTGACTATTCTTTTGCAAACTCCTCCTATTTTTACTATAACCAATTGAAGGTGGAAAACCCCAGGAATGTACAGAGTTACTCCCAGTGCTGGCATACTTTTACATATTATTTACACATTTTGACTCTTTTTGTGAGTTGTTCCTCATGCTCTGTTGGCTGTTGTTACTTTTACATATAGCTTTCCAGAGTACCTGGTCTTCCTTATGTTATTTGGATAACTTAAAGAATCAACGCTTCTTACTTCTGTTCATCTCCATGGCCCTGTCTTCACTTAAGCAGACCTCTTCTAAACCCTTCTGAAAACTTGCTTGAGAGCCGTTGAGTAACAGCTCTTTACTGTCAGGTATTAAGACATCCCAAAAGATGTGCTGGCATGCAGATCAGAAATTTTCCTTTTACAGGCAGGCACCAAGGACTGTAGAAGTCTCCAGTGAAAGAAGGGAAATAAAAGCTACGTTCTTGCCAGAGACAAGGAAGCAGCCTTACTGAATAGCTGAGAGGATTGGAAATAGTGTCACATGCACTGCTGTGCATACTTAGATACTGAAGATGCTCCAAGGGTTTAGGAGGTAGGTAAAAGGCAGCATGTTGTCCATGTGGAGTGCAAGGGTGTCATCTGGCATTGCGTGGTAGATAATGTATCTCACCCAGGCTGCAAGCTTTCAAAGATTTTAATTAGTCAGCCTGTGGCACACTTTAGCTGGTCAACCAGCTCCAGAACCACTCACAATCACTACTGCCTCAGCTAAAAGGAGATTAAGATGGTGCTTTCAACATATAACTCTGTTCTAATTATTCAGCTGTGAACAAGACTCACTTCTAATAATGTGGATGAAAAAATTATGAACACCCTGTTGTACACTTAAAGACATCCTAAAAATCTTCAATTGACAGGAAAAAAAAATCACACTCCCAAAAGAACATGTAGTTTAGTTTGTATTTCCACAAGGAATTTAAAGGCTACCATTTTACTTTTTGTAGATGGTTTATGCTGATGTTATTTTCAGCAAGAGCATGGGTTTAAAAATTACCATCATTGTCAAAGGTATGTTTAGGATGAAAACTAATTTGAAATCCCTTTTAATGCTACTGAAAAAAATCATACTAATAAAATACATGAAGTATCTCAAAATAAAATATTCCCACCTTTTTCAATATAGAACTGAATATACTGATCACATTTGTGTGTGTACCTTTCTGTATTTATAAGCACACACACATTACTGTAATTGGCTCGCAGGTTGAGCACAAAGTACTCTCTGTGAATGGGGATAACATGAGACTGGAGACCTGTCACTAGTGGGGTTCCACAGAGCTCCATCTTATGCCCTGTGCTCTTCAGCTGGGAGGCCCTGCAGAGAGACCTCGACAAATGAGAGGACTGGGCAATCACCAACCATATGAAGTTCAACCAGGCAAAGTGTTGGATTTTGCATGTGGGATGGGGCAACCCTGGATGTTTGTACAGACTGGGGAATGAGATGCTGGAAAGCAGTGCCTGCTGGAAAGCAGGAAGGGACCTGGGGGTCCTGGTCTATGGCAAGTTGAATATGGGTCAGCAGTGCCCTGGCAGCCAGGAGGGCCAACCGTGTCCTGGGGGGCATCAGGCAAAGCATCGCCAACCAGTGGAGGGAGGGGATCGTCCCACTCTGCTCTGCATTGGTGTGGCCTCACCTTGAATTTTGTATGCATTTTTGGGCACCACAATATAAGAAAGATATTGAGCTGTTAGAGTGCCCAAAGGAGGGCAACAGAGATGGTGAAGGGCCTTGAGGGGAAGCCATATGTGAAGTGGCTGAGGTCACTTGTTCTGTTCAGCCTGGAGAAGAAGAGACTGAGGGGAGACTTCATCACAGTCTACAACTTCCTTGTGAGGGGAAGAGGGGGGCAGGCACTGATGTCTTCTCTGTGGTGCCTAGTGACAGGACCAAAGGGAATGGCCTGAAGTTGTGTCAGGGGAGTTGAGGTTGAATATCAGAAAAAGGTTCTTCACCCAGAGGGTGGCTGGGCACTGGACAGGCTCCTCATGGAAGGGGTCACAGCACCAAGCCTGACAAGAGTTCAAGAGGCATTTGGATGATGTTCTCAGGCACATGGTGTGATTTTGGAGATGGTCCCATGCAGGGCTAAGAGTTGGACTCGATGGTCCTGGTGGGTCCCTTCCAACTCAGCATATTCTGTGATTCATCAACTTGAAGGGCATGACCAATTTTCACATATTTTCAACATCCAAATTTGCTGAACAACACCTATCCTGATTCTTTCTATGTAAAGCTTACTTCAAATTGCAAATGCTTAATATATTTCCTTAACTTTGAGATCTCCCCATACACTATAAGAGCCCTGTTTATAAGAGAGGAAGCCTTTCATACAAGTGTGAATGAAAAATCATGAAAATGGACCTATTGAACGTGCTCAGTTATTTGCTGGGGTATTATATCAGGTGTAACCACAACCTGGTAAGCAGTGTGCTAAAAAAGCTGAAGACACCTATTACACACGAAATGTAGTTTGGTATTTAGCTGTACCTAGGATCAGGATTGTAAAAAAAAATAAATAAAATCCTTCAACAGTCGAAGACCAATAAAAGTAAACAAAAAAAGTGCTTTCTTTCTCTCTTCATGGAATTCTGCATATTATACAGGATTCTTATTTTTACCTGGATGAAATAACTAATTGTTAAAACATTTTTTAAATTACGAGTTGCATATTCAAGAAAAAAACCACAAACAAAACAGCATCCAGTTTTGACATAAAAAAAGTAATGCAACGTTCAAAAAGCTAAACAACCACATGCAAGAAATACTGGGCAGAACAAAGCGCATGAATACGTATTTTTAAAGAATCATAAAAAATTGAGTATGAAAGCAAACTCATTATCAACAGACACCAAAACCTGATTTATATCAGCAAAAATGAATTGTCATTGTGAGGTTTTAGTGTTTCATCCCAAAGCACGCATAATAATGCTCCACAATGCATGAGAATATTTCTGAGTTTCAAACACAAGCAGAAAGAGGAGTTAAAGGGAGTAAGAGACACTTCAACTGCAGTTTAAAAAGCAAAATATTACATTTTAGTAACATGAAGATAGCAAATTTTCCTCTATACAAATATGACAGATCATGCTGGATTTGTGTCACAAACAGAGAAGAGCTGGAGACAGGAAGGTAGAAGATCTTACCACTAGGGGTGAAAATCTCAACTGCTCTGGGACTTTTTGGCCATGGGATCTTGTTAAATAGCTATAAAAGAAACAAATATTTGGAGGAAAAAAAAAAGACCAAACAAAAAAACTAAACCCACCTAGCAATGATCTGAGTAATTTCTAAAGATAACTGAATATTTTTCCCAAATTTTCAAAAAACCCTTTACATACATTTTCATGAAATTATTTACTCTAAACATACAAAAGTGCTTATGTACTAGTTCATCTATTATCATGATCTGTAATTCAGTCAAGTCACATTAAAATGCAGGTTTTTTCCCTAGGTACACATGCTACACAAGATTCTGAAACCTGCCTATCTCCCTGTCTCCTTTGGTTTGCAGTAATCTGAATCTGATTTTTCTCAGCAATTGGTTTCTTTTCCTACTGAAAAAAATGAACTATATGAAAGGCAGACCAAACAGCAAGATAGCTACACAATGAAGTCAGCTTCCTTTGAAAAAATTGGTTAAAAAAAAATGCATGAGGACTTCAAAATAGTTTTCAAAAGTACTGATACAAAGAGTTAAAGCACAAACCTGAGAAATTTGTAATGTTTTCTATACAAGTACATTTAGAAGACAAGTCTATATGTAATTCAATTAAGAAGATAAGAAATCACTCAGCTACATAGAATCTCTAAGATAATTAGAACACTCAGACCACATACTGACAGTGCATATTTTTAAAAGATTTTGCCGGTATGCTCACAGTTTGCTAAGACAACCCACCATTATTTCACTGCTACAATCGTCCTATGAACAAGAGGATATGAGCCAGTTTTCCATCTAGTCATATAATTTATTCTTCAGTGCAATGTAAGAAAATCTCTCCAGAGAATGGTTAGTGCAATTGCAAGGTATAACTAGATTGAAGTCCAGGTCACCAGCCCCGAATCAGATCTTAGAAGCTTAGGGATGAATAACTGTAGGACTTCAAGTATATTATAATGTAAGCACAGCACACAGTTATATATTAATCATTTTTACTGACATCAACCCTATTCTTATGTCCCAGCACAAAGAGCCAAAGTTTTGATTAATATTCAGAATTGCTAGCCAAATGTTTTCATATTAAGTATGATTCATTTTGATTCCTTAAGGTCCACAGCCTTTTTCAATGCCTGTATAGAGAAAGCGAGCCAGATGACTAAATGATACTGTTAATTTATCAACTTATTAACACCAACTTCTTATCTATTAGTTCATTTACTGTGTAACAAGAGGTGAAGTCTCTAGTGTTTAACATGTCTGATGGTAAAATTACAATCACATTCCCTCCCCTTATAAAGAGCTTTTTGCAACAGCATTGTCTTTATTCAGTCTCAAATGTGGTAGTTTGTACAACTGTGCAACTGTAACAAAAAAAAGATAATTAGATTGTCACTAATGTGACTCAGTTTCAAGGCCATATTTTAATCTGATGCAGCAACTGGTAATCTGTATGCTACATGCCAGTACCTTCCAACTGCAACACCTGTAATTGCATGTTAGAAAATCTGATAAATTATAAAGAAAAGAGTAACATGTAGATTTATATAAAAAAAGTTTAAAGTGTTTATGAACTACAATCAGGGAAAAAATGTCAGAGTGTGTGCCACTTTAAAAGGCACATATTTGTGTATGCTGATCAACCAGTTTGTTTAAAAAAGAGTATTAAGAAAATACAGAAGCCTCTCACCACAGTTCGTATTACCTTTTGATCTCACATTATAGCTCTACCAGCTCAAGAGAGTAAACAGACAAACAAACTTGTTAAATGCTAACATCAAAACTTAAAGAAAATATTTCTACATAGTATCACTTACAACAACATAGAAGAGTAAGAAAGGTAATGAGAAAAAGCAGCAAGAACTACATTAGATGAAGCAACAGTATGCTTCACACAACAGCAGTTCATACATGTACACAACTGCAAACTAAATAAGATGGTTACTTCTGAGTGTACTGATTAAAACAAAACTAACTTTATCCTAGAGTGACTGGATAAACCAATTTCTTCACAGAGTTTCTCCAAAGTGAATACTTGTCAAACCACAACCATTCTACTCTTTCAACATCCAGCCCTCTGAGAAACAACCACAAATTTTAAAGACATGGGAGATCAATGAAACACCACACAGCTCCACAGAAAAGGCAAGGGGATGGTCAAGACTGCAAACCACAAGTGAGTTCCCTCCTCCAATCGCACTCACCCCCCAAAAAAACTAGAGAGTCAAATGGCTCTTGGGCTAATACAAGTCAAGAAAGGTTCAGAGGAGGAATGATGATCGATGAAGATGTGCAGCTTAACCTGTTTGTCAGCAAGGGCACATGTTGATTTGTGATCTAGAGGAATCCCCTGAACTGGTCGGGTGAGCGCTGCCAGAACACTCAGCCAGAAGTGCTGAGCACCTGATAACCTTTACCCTGTCTCGAGAAGATGACAGTATGCATGACATTTTGCTGAGGGGCTGACAGAACTGCTGGGAAGCCAAACTAACTTCAGTTAGCTAGGGTTTTGTCCCAAAGTATAAACCACAAATTTTCCTTTTCCTGTTCCTTCACTAAAAATTTTAATTAAATTCAATCCATTTCATAAGGTGGTTTAGAACACATGTATGCACCACTCTGTTTTGCACAGCAAAACAGCAGTTCCTATCACCACTAAAACTTTCTTTTCCCTCATTTTTTTAATGGACATTTAAAGACTTCTACAGAATCTTTTTTGTTAAGCTGTATGAAATACATTTTAATAGTACAATTTGGTGCTAGAAGACTGAAAAAAATAAGCTTTCAGTTTAGAAGTTACTATATATAAACACATACACATATATTCAATCTGTAAAATGCACAATATTTTATCACAGCTTTTGCTGTTTCCTTCAGAATCTTGAATAAGGATCATTAAGCCCAATTCCCTGGATGTTCCTATAGATGTTGTTGTAGAGAAGGGAAGTAGAAGGGTGAAAAAAATAACACTCTATGCAGGCTTTTACTTTAGTCCAGTGAGTCTCTCTTATTAAAAAAAACTCAAACAAAGCACTAAAAAAAACCTAAACAAAAAAACCCCAAACCAAAACCTACAAAAAACTCCCCACAATCCCCAAAATAATTTATTTGGGAAACATTCAGAGTACTTTAAATATATCATTTTTCAACTGCTTTTCAGGTAACCTGCATTTCTCTTCATCTCATTTCAGTGACTGACAAAGAAAGCCCCAGAAGACTATAATTTCCACCTGCTAAAATTATTCTTTACAAAAAAAAAAAGCCTCTTCAGTATGGTTTGAGTTTGACTGTTGATTGAAGAAATAAGTTTTTTCCAAGGTACATCTAGAAGGATTTTGAGCAAAGTATTTGAAACTTTAACAACAAATTCTGCTTAGTGTCCTTTTCAGAAATTTCTATTTATCGAGATTTCAGCTGAATTCCCACATTTTGAGACTTTGATAATAATAAAAAATACCTAATTCAGCTAACCAGTTAGGACAGAAGTTGTCAAGGCACACATCCTAGGAAAACTGTTTGCTTATGGTGAACTCACAATGGGAACTGTTTCGTACAGTAATTGTTCAGACATCTCAGTTTGTGTTCTAAGAAAAGCTCCACATGTATTCAGCTAAAAGCTCTTAAAAATGTTTAGAACAGTATTTTTTTAAGGATCAGACATGCAAACCTCAGGTATTACTGCTCTGATTGATTGTATTACTCTGATCTCATGCCTAAATGCAAAAAGAGCAGGATCTTATGGTACACGCTGACCTTGCAACTTCTGTGGAATGTGTTGGTAGCAACAGGCAGTCTAAAATTGGGCAACAGCTATCTCACGTGCCCTTCTGGGATGTCTCAGACTTAAATATTTATATACAATTATATACAAATGCAGAAATAAACAGATATATTTATTTCAGTCTTACTTTGTCACTTAACTGAATAAAAAGTCAATGCTTGTAACACTTTTTACAACAACAGCTACACTGGGTCAGCCAAAGCTCCATCTAGCCCTGTGCCCTGTTGGTTGCCAAAACCAAATACCTCGGGATACCTAAGAAACAAAATAATAATAAGGGAAAATACATAATGACACTTCCATAAAACATAATAGATCGTCCAACAATCTGCAAATCAGGGACTTCCAAACCCACAGGTTTTTTATTTTTAATAGTCTTCAACTGATTTTCTTTAAAAACTGTCCTGTGATTTGTATTTTAATCCACATATAGTTCTAACATTCACAACAATCACGTGTCAAGGATTTCTAAAGCTTAATTACTTATTTTTATTTTTCCTCAGCCTGCTATTTTGATGTCTCCTCTTTCCAACAGTGTGAGAGAGAAGATACGTTCCTTATGGTATCTTGGAGAGCTCCAATATGTTTCCTTTTAATTATTCTTTTTCTCTTTTGAAAAAAACCACCTCATTTACTTGTTCTTTATATGGAAATAGTTCCGTATAGTTGATCTACCTTGTTGCTCTGCTCTGGACTTTTCTTCTCCTGTATCTTTTTCTGGGAGGTAGCAGAACAGAACCACACAGAGTATTCAGGATTCTGACATACAACAGATTTAAAAGTGTCATGCGGTTGTGATTACTTTTGCCCTGCATGTCTTTTTTACTGATAATTAACAGTGCATTTAGTCTGTTGATCAACACTGATCTTCTGAGAAGATATCTTATTCATGAGTGGTTACAGTCACCTTCACACACAACTATTTTATATGTGAATTTAGTACTGGTATTTCTGCATAACTTTACAGTTACCTACACTGAATTTCAAATGCTATTTCAGTGTGAAAGAATCCTGTAAGGATCTTCTGAAATTCTTCATAGTTGGTCCTTGCTTCATTTTCTTGAATACTTTGGTACGTGGCCATCCCACTATTCACTGCTTTTTCAGATCACTTATGAGTACGTTTGTCAGAATAGTTCCAGCACAGACAGTGGATATTTCTACATTCACTGTGAAATTCTCTTAAGCATTACCTCCCTCTATAAACTGACCTATAGTAACCTCGATGGCCACAACTACATCAGTGATCTATTAACTGTACTACCAATCCAAGTGCTAAGAAAAAAAGGCTGCATTTCTGAAAGATTATTATCCTTTTTATATCAAATCTAAGCTAGGGAAAGGAAGTGTGTGTCATAAGGCATTGTGGCCACAACATGCAACTGGACTTGAGAGAACTTCCATGGTTTTGTGCTACAGTAAATACTTATCTCTGAAAATTTCTGTTAAACTGGTCTCCTTAATGTTTGATCAACTGTATTCAAGGAGTGTGGAAATGTACAGAACATGCAGAACATAATGAGCGTGTGTCACTTTCTGTTTTCCTCAGTGTAAAAATAAATGACTTATAGCTTTATAGAACTGATCTGGAGTGTTATTTAGACTCTAAAATATTTGGAATATTAATTAAAAAAAATGAAGGCATGAAATATATTTTAGTAAGTAAACATGCAACATTTCTTCTGCCAGTAAGAAATATGAGGAAAAAAGGAGATGTAGGAAGGAATACCGTCATCTTTGTTTCAAAACAGCTGAGCTGTTTTACTCAACTGTATGTTGAGTAAAAGAATATAATATGTTATTCTGCTGATAGGCTCACATGCTTCAACAAAACTGTGCCAGGACATTCCTTACTAAATTAGTAACTAATCAGATGCTGCACTGGGAAGCACACCCTCACATGTTACAACCACCCAGACGTCTGCAACATTAAAAAAAAAAAGATTATGACTATAGGTTCTTGTGCCCCCTGTAAATAATTTCCATCATGCACTTTGTAATCTAATGCTTGTATTGCTTGTATTTAGCAAATCAGATGCAATTAAAGGTAACAACCTGACTATCACAGAACCTCAAATCAACTTATTCTGATCTTTCTCCTGACTATCATCATTTTAAAGATTGCAAGCAATAATGTCCTCTCCTGTCCATGTCAATAACTAGTATATATTTCTAAATACCTTGTTTCATTAATCACAAATATTTCTTGCTTCTCTTATCAAGTTCTCTAACTGAAATCGCTTGTTTCTTTTTCTGTCTTATTACCCTCCAATTTCCATTATCCTGTATAAATTGTTCAGAACTTGAAAACGTGACAGAAATTAAGTCAATAGGCTGTTAGGACACCCACATCTCTTTTTTTAATTTTTTTTTTTTGTGTGGAACAAACCCTACTCTTCTCAATACAATTAAAATAACAAAAGTGGCATTTCTGCTTACAGGAAACTGTTAATATAGACCAATATTAAAAGAGGATAAAGCTACTTGTACTTGCAGGAGAAAACCATCTTTTTCACATGTTTAGCAAAAGCCATACCATTTGCTTTTCCTGCAGTCTTCAGTGATAATGCAAAAATACAGAATATGGTTAGGCTTGCTACCTGTTTTTATGGAGTTTTAAATCAGCCATCATTACAGTTCTGCTTAAGAAAAGCCATTTCAAAATGAAACAGTCCGGTTTTCTTCTTAATCCTAAAAGCAGTCTCTCTATTTAAAGTAACACTGGGGGCTCCCTGAATGCTATAGTTTATAAATACCCTTTAAGATGACAAGTCAAATGACTTCAGGATTGTAAGTTATCTCTCACAGTTGTTCAACTGTTAAAATGGAAAGTGGTAAGAATAGAATAAAAATACTGATGGCAAAAATATTACATGTGCAATGGGACAAACATAGCGAACAGGACATGACCATTTTAACATTAATCTTTCCACTTAAATTTACTCTCTACCCTTTGAAAAGGTCAGCTTTGTGAACTTCTCTCCTGATGAGCAATTTGAGGTCTGCCATTACATTCAAAGTTTCATGCTGATCAGAAATGCAATCTTCCTCTACTCATGATCTGTCTGGTACTTGTTTGCAACAATATTGTGCTAGTTTAGGCATCAATAATAATTTGACATAATCCACCTCATTTGCTAATAATGAACATTTAAAAATATATAAAAAAAGTGAAAAATATGAACATCACATTTGCAAGCTGAACAAATCTCTGAGGCAAGCAAACATACCCAATAGCTCTGTGGCAATCAGACAGGTTGCTCCGTAACTAGGCAGTACATTTATTGTATGGTATAACCCTACAAAGAGTTAGAAAAAGGATGTTTCAACTGTAAGTCATGTTTCTGTTCTCTTTAACAGGTCTTGGTACCTTGGCACCCAAAAAAAAGAACTATTGCTTTTTAACCATTTCAAAATTACAACAATATGCAGCTAAGGCTCAATTGTCTAGACATTTTACTAAGTCTGCCTAAGCTTTCTCAAGTCTTTAAACTAGAAGATAGCCCTGTTAACTCTGAGAATTGCCCTAGAAAAAAGAAGAGATATGCTTTAGAAGGAACTGACTTTTTCCAGTTAGTGCTGTCTGCAAAGCCTTGGAATACTGTATCTCCACTTGAAAATAAGGAATTAAAGATTGCACTCCACTCAGTAATCTAATGTCAGTTCTGTTGTACTGATATGCAGCTAATTCTGCACAGTCACAACTACAAATTGCAAAACGTATGGATTCCCACCATAAATTAGAAAATCCCAGCACACTGAATACTTGTTCAAAAGTCTTTATGGATTATGGGTAAATATTCAAGGTGAGAGCTGACAGAGGCAGGGAGTGACCAGTTGCTCCATTCAGAATAACGTGACTGCATCCAAGCCATCTTTCCCTCTCTGAGCCAGATGGGAAGGCTGCTGTGACCTCTCAAGAGGCAGTTCATAACTTGAACCTAGTAAGTTCAACACATGAGTTTAAGTAAATGACATTACCTTTTGCCTGACATTTTATAACAGTATGTCCAAACCTCTTGCATCCTTCAACTAGAAGGGTCTTTATTTAAGATATGAGGGGGTTTTGTCACTTTCTACCACATACATTTGATTCCAAGTTTCACTTTCTTATTGGCGAAATATCTGTCAATCACGTCCCTGGACAGGTTTTCTTGTAATGCTATTCAGGCTGGCAGCATAATTAAGAGTATACTCTTCTACACTCTGCCTCTGAAGCGTGTTATTTATAATAAACAATTTGTTAATTGAACCAAGTAAAAAAAAAGAAACAAAGCAAGGGCTTTATACTGAAAGGGTAGTAATATTCAGAATTGACAATGATATATAAGTATGCCTGCCAGTATATGACAATTTCCAAGCAACTTTGAAAAGTAAATAGGGAAAGAATAACAAATGCTATAGTTAGCATAAAAAAGCTGATCTGCTCAAAAATAGTCAGAAAACAACATTTTATTAGATTTAGGAATTAACCAGATTGCCCCTTTTCTTTTAATTCATTTGATACTCTCTGTGGGGGTGTTGCACCCCACAACAAGCAAAGATTGATTGCTTGATTCAGGACGGGTCCCTGAAGAGAGACAGAAAAAGTGATCGGAGATGGATGGTACCAGCACAATTCCTCTGCAGTTTTTCAGACAAGTATTCTCTATAGAGATGTTCACATGTAAGAGTCGAACCTCAGCTACCATCAGGAAGGGGCTTGATGGGCTTGAGCCAGAAGCCTTGGGCCACAGGGGCTGGGGAAAAACCCACCACCTAAAAGACCAGACACAATCCACTGACATTCATTCGTGCAGACTGTCCTGTCTCCCCCAGCAGGATATGGAGAAACTCTGCTGTGATGCTACCGGTTCATGCAAAAGCCTCATTGCCTCCCTGTGTAATCCTTATTTCGGGAAAAGCTGACCATTCTACCCCAATGTAATACTGCTTACTGGAAATATCAATTCTTTCCCCCCAAATGTAAATACTGTATCCGAGAAACGTAAATCCCTTTTCCCCCTTATGTCACCCCTGCTACTGGAAGGATTCCTCTACTTGGCATAAACTGGCCCCCTTATTAGCATGTTAGGCCCCCAAGACCCTTAAATAAGCGCTTTGAGCATTGAATAAAGTATTCCAGGTTCTTCCCCCAAACCTGGGATCTTTTTAGTCTTTTTGGACCCGTTACATTCACAGACTCAAGAAATCAACCCATGAAGATGGGATAGGTGAGTACTTTAAGAGAAGCTTGTAGCTTTTGTTGTATGAGCAAGGTGCAGTGCGCATCTCAGCACAAAAGAGTTAGGGTTTTTTTTCCCTGCAATTAAGACTTTTAAAGCTTTATCTCAGTTGGTGAAAAATACCGGTGTCAATACTGCTATATCAGTAAGAAATATGAAACATTAAGAAGTGAAGGACACCTCCAAACTCCCTTGCTGAAAGCTGGGAAAACTTGGCAAACAGCATGCAACCACACTGTACAAAGCAGCAAATTCAAATACAGCCCCTGCCTGAGATAGGTGCAAAGCTGAAAAAGGGACAAGTGGCATGGGAGAGCTCCACAGTTATAATAACCATTCTGGCAATTTCCTCACTGTGAATCTGGTTCGTTTCTCCACCCACCTCCTCCATGGAATTTTCTGTATTTGCTTTATCTCTTTCCTTTCAACTCCATCAGCTTCCAGAAGTTGGGTTTTTTCTTAGTGCTGGAAACAAGCTGAACTAAAAGATCCCAAAATACCTGCAATTCTACTTAACATTTAGTTAGTACTGTGACCAAAAGAACCATTTTATCAAACAATAAACGTAGTGATAAAAAAATATGTGAGACAACCAAGGCAGCAGTGGGGAGTTTTATTTTTTCCCCAGTGATGACAATATGGTTAGTAGGTGACATGCCAGCGAGCGTGACACAGCTATCAGAACTGGGTCAGCTCAGAATTAGCAGTTCCTATGTGTTGTTCACAAGGGACAAATCCACCTGCCTGCACTCACAGACACCTTTAACTGAACTGCATTTTTGACACTGGATCTAGAAACAAGACTCTCACAAATAACTGAACCATGACTGTAGGTCCATGCTTCAAAATATTAAACATGGAATAGAGCTGACTTTAGGATATGTTGAAAAGTGTTGAAGAAAAAATGCCTTATGTTTAAACAAAAGATGACAAACAAAGGCTGTATTTCCATCCTCCTATCATCACAGGGCTAGCATTTTTGAACTGAGTGTAGCATTTAATTTTTACCAATGAGTAACAAAGGAAATTAATTACTGAGTCACTTTTGGACAGGAAGCAGCATACCCTGCAGTTTGCAAAGACTGCACTCATGTCAGGTATTTATTTCACATATTTAATCACAGATTCAGTGACTTCACCTGAACAAGGTATTTAAAAAAAAAAAAAAGTATTTCAAACCTAGTTTATTTAAACACAGTAAAAATACATGTCTCACAGTGCCCAGATGACCCTTTTTCCAACATGGAGGCAAACTGGTGAAATCACAGAATCATTTATGTTGCAAAAGGCTTTTAAGATATCATCGAGTCCAATCAAAATGCTAAGTATAAGCAAATTTTGAAGCCTTCACATGAAATCACCTTGAGCTGTTTAATGAAATTACTCCATCTGACTTTAAATTTGTTTATGCCTGAGAAGATACAAACAGAATACACACACGCACAAACTTTCAAATAATATGCGTAGAAAAGATTACTGAAATTGCCTATGAGAGATTAGCAAGATCAAATAACAACTGTCAAAATCAGACTATGTGAGGTGTTCTTCTGCATCTTGAAATTTTGATTAGATATTTCTGTAAGAACACTTCTGTTATCAGAAGAATGGAAGAAAAAAAATTCCCAGATGTACACAACAGAGATCTTCTAAATGATTCCCTAGTATCTCAGTACTGCAAACCCAAAATATACAATATGGAATTGTTTCAGAGCTCTCTAAATAGAATAAAAAGTTTAAAATAATTCTGGATAGTTTTGATCACAACTAACCAATGGACTAGAGGAAAGGACAGGATTGTGGGACAATTAAGAGAGTAATAAATTTCTCTAAGAATTATGATGTATAAAGTTTAAACTAAAAAAAAAAAGTGCTATCTAAGCAACTTCAGATCAACTGCTCTCACTTGGACACTTGGAGAGATAGTAAGCAAATTAGTGACACAGCTGAGAAGCTGTTAAAGCAGCCAATGAGGATTATTCAGCATCCAAAAAAGTAAAAAAGAAGGCATATTTCTTTTAGAAAAGTAAACAGCCTGTTCTGAAATAAAAATGGAAGCATCCATCTCAACTGTTGCAATGCTTTTGGAATTTTGCTATAGGACTCAATAGCATACTGCAAAATTACAACATATATGCAATCCCCATAAAGTAACTTCACATTTAATTGAAAAGCTATACCAAAGGGCAAGGTATTAGAAGTGTCTTATTATTTGAGATCAGTATGTCCTTAGCATTTTCATTCAGTATCTGCACTAATCCTTTGGATGAGTCAGTAGCAATACTCTGGGAAGAGTGGTAGACACTGTAAAGGATAGAATCCAACGGTTCTAAGCATAGCTCAGACTGGAAAATGGCATGAAGCAATCTACTACCCAAATTCATCAGGGACATACTATATTTGACAGGCCAAGTGCACGAAGGCAAAATGAGAAACAACTTACTATGCAAGCAGTGCAGTGAAAAAGAAGAATGTTTCCAACAAAATATAAGCTACCTGCGTTATTTGAAAGTCTTAAAAAAAATACATCTATGCCTGGAATGCATTTACAAGACATTTACCATATACAACACAAGTCATCTCTTTTACATGATACTGCTAAGACCTCAGTTTGACCACCATGTTTGGAAAGCAACACAGATACTCAAACATGAATTATGACAGTTTGTGAAAATATAACAGGGCTGATGGAATATATCCTTGTATAAAAACAGTTAAAAAATTCTGCTGGTCCTTTGTTTCCGCCCTTACTTCTTCAGAAGTTACTCTTTTCTTGCAGCCAAGATAATATTTAACCTTCATATTTAACTAATAGGGACAGAAGGCAAATAAGGCTTACAGAAAGAGGAGTATTCATCTGATGATTGTAAAGAGGATGGACCATTTCAGCATTTTCTCCTCATCTCTTCTGTTCACCTTCCATACCGAAAGGTGAGCTGAGCTTTTGGGGACAAGGAAGAGAGAAAATGCATTGTGATGGCTAAGGCAGAATTGCGCTACAACCAAATTACTAAAGAACCACAGATAGAAGGCCTGACTTCAAAAGATTGCAAATGACCCTCTGTGAGAAGAAATTGGTTATATGCACTACAAACCAACTACTTCTACCAGTGAGACATATGACACCTACAAAGGCTGTGCCATCTCCTTCATTTCCCCTCCTCTGACACAAAAAAGAAGCAACCAACCACCAGCCTTTCTCTGTAAGTGTATACTAAAATGTATTAAACAGCCTTCAGACTAAGTGTGACACTTTTGCCAAAGTTACAGCATTTCTACTGAGTATTATTTTTTGTTCCTGTAAGAAAATGAATACACAAAACTTTACCTGAATGCTGATTTCATCATTTATCAATATAAAAAAACAAACCCTGAAGAACACATTACTTGAGAAGTGAGTTAACAGTTTGGAAATAACTAGCCACACAGCAAGAATGAAGTCACATGATACAAAAAAATAAAATGAAAAAAATGAAGCATCAAGAAGTTTTTGCAACGGAGACAATTCTTTCTGCAATGTGCAGAAGGTTTGATCATTTATGTATAAAGTGCCTTTGTGATTCGGAAAAAAAATCCACTGTGCATATAATTAGCTGAGTTGTGACAATGCATTACATAAAACAAAGAAAAATTACACTGCAATTTGGTATTTGAACAGTACAGTGGCTACTGAAAAAATAAAATATAGGTTTAAACTGCAAATAAAACTCAGTTTCCATTCGCTTTCCACAAGTATGCATCCACTTTCTGAAGGACTACAACCACTTTTTTATATTAAGAGTATTTGGGAGAACCATATTTTAAAGTAGAATTATTTGAGGTAAGTTACTCAGCCATATATATATATATATATATATATATATATATATATTCCAACACAAACATATGAATATAGGAGTTGAAATGAGCAGAACAGCAAACACTATGAAATGACAAGAGTGGAAGTCTTTGAGTATACTAGATGCCTTCAGATCAAACTGAAATAAGTGAATTAGGAAATATTTGCTCTTTGAAGCCTATTTTTATCTGTTTATCTTCTCAGACTTTATTCTGCCCTCTGCCTTGCTGTAGGTCCACAGCAAGTTTTTTCTTCAGTCTGTTACCAGATTTCATGCAGTTCTGTAGGGCCATATGAATGATGGATCTCGTCTGGATGACCAAAACAATACTAAGGGACTGTGCAACAGAAACTGGTACCAATAGTGCCATGTTTTGGTATTGAGTGGCCCACGTGACTGGCCTTGGCTTACATGAGCTTTGTTCCTATCTACAACATCAAGGAAATGGATTAACAAACATAAAAGAGAAATGCTCCCATTACAACCTTGATCCTGTTTGGAGTTCCTAATGGAAAAAGACCTCTTAATTCCTAATCCACCCATCCACAAAGAAATCTCTTGTAACACTCTGAAGGACAGGAGATTTTTTTTTTTTTTTTTGAGATATGATTAAGGAGTATATCCTTGATGTCTCAAGAGTGATCTGAATACACAATCACACATGTGCCTGAGACTAATTTCAGAGAAACTGGTTACATACACAGAGAGGTAAATAAATCTAGTCCCCATGCCCTGCAGTTACTGCTGTGGACTGGTACATCAGCATGCTGTGGCAAGACTCAGCTTTTTATTGTAGCCATGAGCAGCAGTCAATGGCACCTTTAAAACAGACAGGTCTTCAGATCAAGAGGGAATAACGACACCCTAGGGTTACTGTAGATATTCAAGGGAAACAAATAGTCACCATGAAGGCACAATGTACCTGACCAGACTACAGACATTTCATTTAGGACGAAATAAACCATGATATATATCTCACAAAGTATTTCAACTCTTTCTCCATTGATCATGAAATAAGACTAGGCAGACTATGTCAGAAATACTTAGGCAAATGACCTGCAGATTGTATTAAGCAAATCCAGTAGGCAAAGCATATGCAAATCAGAGGTATATAAAGACATAATCAATGAAGCACAGCAATTAGATGAAAAGGGGCATTGTCTCATTTATTTCTAGGTATAACATAAAGAGTTTTTTCATTGCTCTCAGGAACATCATTTTGCACAAGTGCATTATGGAGTTATGATTAGGTTCAAAAGATTTTTCTTCTCCTTCTTGAAAAAAAAATAGCCACACATTATTTGAAGTCTGTCAAGCTTTGAACGGTGCTAGCATAGAAGATTGTTTTTCAGAATGCACTGACCATTGCAATGCATACAAATGTCTATGAGCTGGGCTGATGCAAGTGTGCAATCTAGGTAGGTCGAAAGATGAAGTCAGGTCTTGGAAAGTTATGACCTGAATTTGAAGCTGATTTGTCATAACAGGGATATAGCACTTGCTGACCCAGTAATGGATGTTACCTACCAAACAGTAACGCTACCCTGGAAGCAAGCAGCAACTTTGACAGCTCTGGGAGTCCGCAACTACCACCACAGTTAACTCTCATGAAAGGAATACAAAAAGAAGGGACTGGAGGAGGGAGGAGAAACAGGAATGTCCTAGGCTTGGACAACAACCTCTGTGTATCTGTTTGTAACATTCTATTAGTGAAGGCTGTTATTTCAGAAATAACCAGATGGATAACTACTAAGCTTCAAGAGAGCTTTAATATTAACCCATGGTTTTCAACATCAAGTCCTAAATTGCTGCAATAAAGACAGCTGCAAGTTAAAAGCTGCGACCAAGGAGAGTCCTTTTTGTCTTGTAATGTTCCTGTTTCTTCTTACAGAAGTCTAAATCTTGATCGATCTGATTATATGAGCAGCAGTGAAGAAGACATGCTGTTCATGGTGCTGCACCTCCTTATTTTTCCCTCTTATTGGGACCACAGGAGAGCACGTAAGTCTACCTGAGAGGAAAACCCCGCTCTGGCAATAAAAAGACTTTCTTTCAAACTGTGAGGCCAGGAGAACTGTTTCAGGACTTATTTTCATGGCCTAAAGAATGATATCCAAAATGTTTAGTGTATAATAATGTAGTAAGTACTGCACACCTGCTGCAGTTTGTGCAGCTGATGCAGCCACTAGTGCCAGTAGAGAGCCTAACATCACCATTGGTCAGGAAAGGCTCTTCCTAGAAGTCAGTAGTTTTAGTTGAAGAAAATGATAAAACATAGTGGGGGACTGAAAACTACCTATGCAGAGCTGTCAGCTGCACTAACTCCTTTCTTTCTGTCTTATTCTCTTCAGTCACTCTTTGATGGCCATTTTAAAGGACTGTTGCTTAGTCTCTTCTCAGGCTGCAATTGATTATTTTAGGCTTGCTATAAAAGGATAATTTTGAGTTAATATTAATTTGACCTTCTTAAGTTTGACCACACAAGAAATGAATGTGTGCCACAAGTCCTGTGCATATTCTAATAAGTCTACTAACTAGAGAAGCATCAGGTTTCAAATAAATCTTACTAGGATATGAAGAAATAAAACAGCTTTTTAGTGAAAAAGAGTAATTTAACAAGTGACCTTTTCCACTGTTCCTTTAACCCTTTTTTAAAAGGCAAGATATCAGCACGGGAGTTCCTCAGAAACAGAAGAAGATTAAGGGGGAAAAAACAGGTGCTACAGGAGCCTGCTTCAACTGAGGAAGGTTCAGGATGAGATCTTGCTTCAGTTTGAAAATTTTAAACTTAAAATAGTAGTAAATGACTCCATTAGAAATAGAAGCACTACTACTATTATACACTATACACATTTTACATGGGAGACAACTAGCATTCTGCATTTAAACGATGGCACTGAAAAAGAAAGGAGGCTATGCTTGCTCGAACTAGTCAGCAGTGCTCAACTAAGACCAAGGAGGACTAAAAACAAGTGCCACAAATTAACAGCATCTTCACTGAAGTACTTTGATTTCTGGTACTTGGAGTGTATGTGCAGTAGGAGAGATACACAATGCAGGTGAATGTTGAAAAAATACAAGTTGCAGAACAGTGATAATCAGTCATTCATCCTCCAGTTATCAACACATTTTACTTCCAAAAATAATAGTACAAAGGATACAATTTCACTACTAAATACATGCCAACTATGCCACCATTTATCAAAAATCATAGTGCAATAGTGACTGACTGATACTAATTTTCAAAACCAGAATAACGCAAAGGTAAGGCAGGAGAGGAGTCGGTTCAGATAATTTGTTACTTTCTGACTATGTCTGTTTAAAAAAACCAAACTGTGTGTGGCAATGCTGTCAGGCACTAGTTATGCAGTTGAATCATTAAAATAGCTCTTAGCACAGTTTTGGCACATGCCAACTAGGCACTTTCCAAAACAACTTGAGGTAGTTACAAAGTTGACATAGACCAGGAATCTTTTCCTGCCTGCACAGGGCCATTCCATACGGAACGTAAGGCAGTTAAATTCTATGGATGCAGGTGTTTTGTGCCTGGGGCCATGATGCTCAAGAAAAATCATAAACATGTTTAATTTATTAGAATAGGCATTTATTAGAGTAGGCACTGCCTCTCCTTGCAAGTACCACAGATCTACTAAATTTCTTCTCTGTATGTTATCTAAGAGCAGGTGACTTTCTGCTGAGTAGCGTTTTTTGTAAACAGAGAGTACGGGGATACACTTGGCACATCTTGCTTACATATGATAACCTGAAGACAGCTTTTCATATACAGTTCTGAGTAAAATGAAAAGCAACCGCACACCCAGCCTCAACATCTTACAGCAGTTCTTCCAATTTCAACACAATCAACAGGCACATTTATGTTAGCATTCAGAAAGAAAAGAAAAAAAAGAAATCCAAACACCCACTCACAGTGTAAACAAATGCAAAGTCTTTATGGGAACTTATAAAAGTTATAAATGAAAGCTAAGGTGCAACAGTTGAAATTTCATTTATGTTAAACAACCTCTCTTAAAGCTGCCTTCACAGCAGAGGGTTGTGAAGTGTCTAAAGCAACATCTATTTTTAGAGAAGGTGCTCAAGAGCCATAGAACTACAAATCACTAAAGACTCATCTCTGCTCTGTGCAAACTGTCAGGAAAACTAATAAAGGACATGCAGGTCCTTTAAAAGAGCCAACCTGCTTGTTGTAGACAAACACCAATGGCCATAAAAATTCATCTGGATTTCTGAGAAGGTTTTCAACAAGCTCTCTTATCAATTGCTCTTATGGAGTCTGAGAAGTAATGGGATATGAGAGGAATTATTCTGGTAAAGACAGAGACTGGTTGCAAGGAACTGCATAACTTTAATCAATTATCATGTGATTTGCTTGCAAAAAGGCAGATGAAACAAGAAGAGATTCTCGGAGTTTAAAAAACCCTCTTAAAGTCACATGGGCTTTAAGCTGATCTTTACTACTCAGGAAAATAATCTTGAAACGATGGAAACATCAATTCAGAGCTCAGTAGAGGCTAAAAAAGTCAACCATACATTGGGGTTTATCATGAAAAGAAGAGAGGGCATTCTTGTGCTGACATATAGTCTAAGGGTGTCCCTGAATGCTATTTGTAAGTCTGTCCCCCTGACAAAAAGCATAACAGAAATGGAAGAAAAGTGCAGAAAAGCACAATAAAGACATAAAAACTATGGAGAACTTCTATTTTAGGAACAATTAAGTAGTCATGAACTAAACGGGACAGGATAGAAGCTTGTTGAAGAATATTAATAGAGAATGATTGCTCAGTATCTCTTCCAATGTGAAAAAAAATGTAGGAAGAGATTAAGAAACTATTATATAAGCAGTAAACAAACAGAAGACTGTTCACAAAGTACGTGGTTCAGCTGTGGATATCTGGGCTACAGGATGTTGTAAATAGCAAAAGTTTTTAAGAACAAAAGCAATGAGACAAATTCACTGACAGTCCACTTAGAACAGCTTGGGATGGGGGTGGGGAGGAAGGTGCAACTGGAAGCTGCTGGGAAAGTACACCAGAGGAAGTACCTTGCAAGCTTGTCCTGCTTTTATACACTACCCAAGGTCATGTTTCTCCTGGCTGCATGCCTTCAGAGAACAGATAGTGGGCTAGATGGACTTATGGACTGACCTTGTGTTCTACCCCTTGCAAACTATTTTACACAGAGACATGCAGTACTTGTATTATATTACCCAATGGCATAAGCTAATGGTGAGCTCATCAAATTCTCTTTTCCACTCTCTGCATTGTCTTCCCACATAACAGCAAATCAAGTCCAAGATTCTGGACACATGAAAAACTGAATCCAAGATATTTAAAGTACTATTTACAGCCTCTTCACAAAAATCAACTCTTCTGGTTTGGGAACTTGATGAATTACGGAGTAAGAGAAAAAACTAGTCTCAGACTGCAGAATTATTTCTCACAGAAACAAAAGCCAGTCAAAAACCTGTTTCCTTCCACTCCACAAGCAATTTTCTTTGCCTTCCTCTTCTTGAATATAAACAGACAGGCAAATTCAGATGTAAAACGCCAAAAGATAGTAAATTTTATGTAAAGTTCTCTCACAAAGAACAGGAGGAAGAAACGAAACACAAATCACACTAATCTACTGTGTCATAGCAATGGCTTCTCAATTAAAATTTTTGAAGCACTGACAGTCTACACAGATACACAAAGCAGCACTAGCTATGGTAAAAGAAGCATTTTACGCTTCTCAGTTCATGACCTAACCTGGTACGAATTCCATATAGCTCCACTTCACGTTTATAAGAAAGTCTGAAGATATTTCGTACCTCTAGAAAAGGTGTCTATCTCTAGGCAGAGAACAAAACCCTGCATCTCCCCCTTTTCAACTTTACATTACTGTTTCTTCAGTGTCAGGGTGTAATGCAATAGTGTACTAATGGATAAGTTTTCAAATGACATCAGATCTATAATAATTCCTGGCGGTCTGTTTAGAGGAATAAAACCTTAAATGTACAGACTTTTATTCTGCAAATAGATTGTCTGTAAATCATGTAGAGACATTGATTATACTGCCAACAAATTAAATAAATCGTATACTCTAACAAAACAATATAAACATTTGCCTGAGACAGGTCAATGGCAAGTCAACAGATTTCAGAATAATTAATTTTTATTCATATGGATATCAACTAATGTTTATTTGAAATTATTATGATCAATTACTTGTGCTGATTTAAAGGGAAATCCCAGCAAGCTTATCTACTTCTAAACAGAACTGGTATAATGAAGTTCTAAAAGTTACCTCCTTGACCAAGACAGCATTTTTCCCTACTTGAAAGAAAACACCAATTCCCAGAAAACACAAAGCATGATAACCCTGCTGTAAGGAAAAGCATTTCTAGAAGTATTCTGATATACTACTATATACTTTAATATAACTCAAATCAGGAAAAAAAAAAGTTATTAAAAACTATGAACAAGCAGTAATAAACTTAGAAAAGATGGTAAGAACAAAAAAATTTGGTTGTCATTTGAGGGAAAATAGGCTTTTTTTTTAATTTCAGACTAGCTATAAAAAAAATTAGGTATTAAATAACCAATGTATTAAAAATAATATACCTACTTGCCAGTGATGGTCCTCCAAAGCTTTGCACCTGCAATTGTAGGAATGTAAGATGAAACACCATGCACTAAACCAGAAAGAATATTATTTTTTTTCTTTATTCATAAGGAACGTTCAAAATTGAGACAAAATTACTAAGGAAATGTCTGTATCAGTCAAACAGGAAGGGTATCTTAACTTACAGTAACAGTTCTTGAATTGCTTTCTGTAAACTTAACATACCAGTAAAAAACATAAATGGAAAAATCAGTATCTTCTATGGCTACATTTCCACGTGGAAGGATGTCATGAAGAAGATAACCAGCGTAACTTATGCTCTGCATCTACACACTGTCAACCACTTTCTACATTCCTTATGAATCTGTAATAGTCTTGCCATCTAGTGGTTGGCTGGAAGTGTGAAGCAGCTACACAGAAGTGTTACTTTGGGAAGAACTTTTTTCTGCTTTTTGGAGTGGCGCTTCATTGATTTCAAGTCACTAACACAAGACTTCCACCGTGTAACTTCAAGAACCTGATTGTTCTTGAACTCTGTGTATCATGACATCAAAGATAAAGATTATTACTAAAGATTATTGTTACAGTAAATAATCACTCTATAAGCTGGGAAATACAGGTCTTCCTAGCCTCATCTCTATAATGACTGGTTAAATAATCACACAGACACGAGAGTGGTGCATCTTGAATTGGGTCAATACAAAAATATTAATTACAGGTAAGAGTGAATTTACCTAAATCATTACCTTCCCACTACTGAGGTAATCAATATTTGTGGTGATTTATGCAACACAGAGCCTAAAAAATTAATTTCTGTTAAGCTTTACAATTTGGCCTCTGAGCCTGTAATGGTCAAGCAGGAAACAAAATAGTAACCAAGACTCCCAGAAAAGGCAATGAGAATAAATCATGCTTCAGAAAAGGCTGCAAATAATTGCCATAACTTTGCAGGGAACGACAGGCTTTGGAAGTCAGAAATGACGTGTTAGTACATCAAAGAGAAATACCACGCTTCTCTGACATCTATTTCCTGCTTTTGTACTATGATGATTTTTCCAACACTTTGCATGGGATTCAACATTGAACAAAAGGCAAAATAAGGCACTTGAAAAAAATCTTCCTAAGAATGAAAATTACAGACTTGTGATGAACATTTTCTCGAAGAATTTGCAAGATGGTAATGAAATACAGGACAGGAATTAAAAAATACCAAACAAACAACCTCTAAACACCAGCCCAGCCAACAAATGCAAAATCACTTTCAAAATTGGTTGTATCCATGTAAAACTTTATACACATTGGAAACTAAACGCTACACAAAGTAGAAAAAAGTACTGCTCACTTCTTATTTCAACTGTGCTAAAACAGGTAATTTCTCTATCTGTTTACAAATGTGACCAATTTATATTGGATGTCCCAAACTTTCCAACAATGTTAAAATTAGAATAATGCCAGAAGAAGTATGAATGTTTAGGAAAACTTTGTAATTCATTTTCAGACCTAGCAGTTAAGAAACAAGAATGATTGTTCAGTGATACCAATTATACTCATCCAAATGCTAAAAGAAATCTGCTAATGCCCTTCCTATAAAATACAGCAAAACTTCATTGAAAATGATAATAGACCATCATAGACCTATTATCCCTCTCTAAAATTAGCTAATACTTTTAGAATAATCATAACATCGACCTGGCTTTAGTAATGAAATAACATGCCCCAAATTGCAGGTGTTTAAGCATGGAACTCTATCAGTACACTGTCTTACCTTTTATCCTTGAGAATATCAAATCCTTCATGATCTGAAGAATTAGCACTCCAAGTATTATGAGAGAAGTTAGATGATAGACTCTCCAAGAGGTCAGTGCAAGAAACCTAGAATGTCAAGAAGAAATAAATGTTGAATACTTTTAAACTTATTGGCAGCATATGAAAACTCACAGCTGCTACTAATACTGAAAAAAAATAACCTGAGATTACATTTATTGAATTTAGTTTTTCCCCACAACCTTTCCAAGGGAAGCAAACATTGAGAGCTTGAAGCATGACATAGTCTCATTTAAAGATACAATGATCAAACATACCTTAAGTTTGTAGTATACTTTTATTTACGCACAGAGCATAGAAAACAAAATATTTTAATTATTGCATAGAAAACATTTCTTTTAAATTAATTATGGTTTTATTAGCATAAATTGTCTTGGCACAATGCACACAAAAAAGGTTAAACATTTTCTTGTGTTTCCTACAGAGCCTGTGTTCAAACACGATTTCTATACAAATCACTCTTTCAAATACAAAGATGAGGTAAATCCGTATCATGGCATCGTATTCAAAATTGTCTTCATAACAAGCTTTTGTTAATTTTGTTTTTCCTTACATAATTTTTTAGAACACATCTAGTCAAGTCAAACAGACCTACACTCAGAACATATGAGTTATAATTTCATGCACTGTTGACTTTACTGTCCAGGTGTGCTTGGAGATTAGCTCTTCTATCTGTTTTACTGGCAAATATCTTAACTCACAAAAAAAAGGGTGTGGCAGAAAAAGAATTAAAATTCAATTAAATACATAAAATAAGCGGAAGTATTTATTAGCTTGTTTCAAGCACTTTAAATCAGAAATCTGAATACAGATAATGAACAAATTCATATCTTTTTTAAAGTAAAAGGATAGCCAAAATCAGTAAGAAGCCACTGTTCAAGGAACTAGATCAAATGAGAATACCATCAGAAACAAAATCACAAAGCTGGGACGTTTCCAAGAAACTTCTCAGATTTGAAAACAGGGCAACTGGCCACCCAATGAGTTGCTGCTGTAGAGATTTTCTGCATGAAAGAGGGGGGGGGGAAGGGAAGAGAAAAGGAGTAGCAAGCATGGCCAATGGAGGAAGCCAAGAGAGACCCTTTGAGGACACATGGATTTTTAAAAAGAAAATTGACTTCCCAATGTTTCTAACAAGCTCAGGACACACTGCTGTTGTAGAAAACTGTTCCAGTATGCCTTGCAATCCTCAAAAAGCAAGGTTGCATAAAAAAAAAAAAAAAGAAAAAAAAGAGCCCATGCCACTGATTTTCACATTTAACAAATCCATATTTGCCCCGAGCAGATCAGGATGTGATTTCCAATACACGCAAACACACAAGTTCACTCTTAAAGTTTTATCTGAATATAAAGGGTTTCTATATCTGTGGAGAATTCAAATTACAGGACTATTCTATGAAAAAAACCCCTGCACCCCTGTATAATTTCAGCCAGGTCAAGAAAACTAACAGAGGACTATAGAGAAAAATTATTACAAGGTAAGCTCTTTCAAAGCTGCCCAATCACAGCTCATTAAATCAAAATTCCTAACAGCTTTGCATCCTGTTGTTCTACTATTTTTCTAGGTAATTTTATTCAGCATTAAAACCCCTTGATTTTAAGTTCAACTGCACTGAAGACTTTGTTTAGCCTACCTAACTTATTGATAATGGGCTGAGGTGAGAGATGTGAGACTGTACGGGAAAAATCAAGAATTTTTCATCCAACTCCTAGGCAGCAGAAGTTTATAACAAATGCAGGCCTTTAAATTATTTAGGCTTAATACCATACCTAGTCTATAGGTTTTTCATGGTGCTTGTGCATGAATGTTCTATAGAATCACATAGTATGCCCTGACTTAACAATTACCACTGGCCAGTCCTCAATGGTCTCAAAGAAATACATCAATACCAAAATTTTATGTATGTGTGCATGTATGTGTGTATGTACACACACATTTTACTAGCTTTTAAAAGTAAGATCAGATGTTTAGGAAGAAGGTTTAGTCTATCTTTCAAAGAACGCACAGAACATGTTTGACCTATTTTATGCTGTCAACTAAACGGCGCTGCTAGTTTCACTGCAATCACAGCTGTCACCTGCTGTTAAAAACAATTGCACTAATGCGGACAAGGATTAGCAAACAAGGATTAACAAGGTAGCATCCTCTCTGAAAGATGCTTCCAAGTCATGTCATTCTACGTTCTTGACACTGCAGTCTTTCTGCTCCACAGCTTTTAAGGAAAAAACCTGTAATCTAGTTGGAGCAGCTATTGTAGTCACCAAACAAGGGCTCTTCACTCATTTGGAGAGCTTTCAATTATTCTGACTGGACTTCCCATGCCTCAACATTATTGGCTGTCACAGTCCTTTCTCCCTTGCTTCAGTACTCTTCATCTAGACTCTGATGTTTGCAAGAAAGACCATCTCTTACGAATTTATTCACAGCCAGTGTGTGTCAGCCCTCAGGTGCCACAGCAGTACAGACTAGAAAAGCTTTTCGTATGTCAGATCTATGTCCTTGAAGCCCTTCCTGGTGAAAAGCTGATAAGATCCCCTTGTACTTTTTTCGGCATATATATCTATCATAACCTTTTCAAAAGGTTAGTCCAACATGCTGGGATCTGAAAAACACTTGTTTTGCTACCAGTGTCAGGATTCAAAATTCTTCTAGGAATTATCAACATGACGCATAGCAACAAGACTAACAAAAGGTTTCACTGGTACTTTTGCTTATTATTAAGAGCTAGGGCATTTCTTTCCTCTTCTTTTTTTAAGAAAAAGAACAGACTTTACTCTTAAGTACTTCTAACACAGCCACCCACACACACCTGATAATCTGAAAGGCTCCACAATCTTTTTTTACTCCACAAAAATACTTCTGTTTTGCAGAAGAATCAATAGCTATGCTTACTCAACATCCCCTGTTTTTAAGCAATAACCAAAACAGACTCAAGTTCAAATTGTTTTAAGTTCTCTGCAAGTGATGTGGAAGTAAAAACCATTACAAGACACATAACCAAGATTTTGTTTGTTTTGGTTTTGCCTTTTTTTTTTTTTTTTTTTTTAAGAAGGAGAGGGTTAAAACAATGTATAGAATTATCCATTTCAGATAATTACTTCAGGAGTTAACAGGGCAGCTGGCATGGCAAGGGGGCAAGAAACTCTGCTGAAGGCAGTGTAGAACTGCAAAAAAACTGGTCCTGAGGTGGCACAGGACTCAGTCCCCAGCACTGGCTGAAACAGGCACTCCCCGCATAGAAAAGGCCTTCACTCAGATGCAGCTCCAGAGGTGGGATACAGCCACCTGGCTTTGAGGCTGCAAGCCTCTCCCCCAGACTGATGGCAAAAGTGGCCTCACTGTGAAGGGTGTCCTCTGGTTAACATACAGAGCAGTCCAGTGAGAGAGCTATTGGAGGCACTAAGCAGATGGCAGACTCCTATGGAGTATGACTTGAAAAACTTTGTTGTGTAAGAACCTAAGCAACGTGTTCTAATTGGACCTCACGTGATCAAGTCAGACTAGCTGACCTGCTGCTGTCCTTCCAACCTATGTTCTTCTATGTCGAAAGAATAAAAGCATGATGGAGCCAAGTCTACTACTCAACTCCACTGGGGAAGACTGAAAATCCAGTTTTGGGAAATGAAACAGGAGAGCTATCAATTATTGGCTGTTAGAATAATTAAGCAGTGATTACCCACAGAGGTAGTGGAATTTTCAACCTTGAAGGCTGTCAAGACAAAACACTGAGCAATCTGATCTGAATTAATATTGATTTTATTTTGGTCTGGAAGTCATACTAGAGACCTCCTAAAGTCCCTACCAACCTGAATGATATCTTCATTGTATGACTATTTTAGTCTATTAGAAGTGGTTGGTAAATCCTTTTCAGTAAGACCTTAGAACTTTGAGGTATAACAGTTTCTGTTTCTGGGCCTAGTTATACTGCAGCCGGACAGAAGTGATTCTAAACTGCACTGTTAAGAGTCAAAACTTGAAAACTTCCACAATTAGAAGTGGAATTGCATTGACTGTATAATGGTGGACTCTTTCTATTGTGGTTTTAAAATAACATGTATTGAGATTTTCTCAGAAAAAACCCCCAAACAACCCATAACCATTATGAAATTACACTGCAAACTACTCTACCTTCTCTTCAGCATTTCAGTCACTTTCCTTTCTTCCTATCTATAAAGTAGTACAAAATAATTTTCTTAAATTACATAATTCAACTGCTTAGCAAGTTGTGCTTCCTTATTTTTAATGCCACACAAATAAATATGCCTTGCCGTTAACCTCTACTGCCTATTCAGAAGTAGCTAAACTCAAATGTAACTCTTTCAGTATTTTGCCAACTTCCATATTTTTCTAAAATGTTGTTTAAGTTCAAAAATCATGCTCTAAGAGCAAAAAAAGTAATATCTTTTTGACCAGTTTCCCATAGCTAGGAAGTCTGGATGGAAAGAAAAAATGGGACAGAAAATACAAATGAAATCCCAATGCAAAAGTAAGACTGTACATAGCAGAGGAGCATCACAGGCCTCATCCGGTTAGAGTTCTAAATGGTGAAGGTTAGCATACACTTGTTTCATCATTAAATGATAAGGTGAAAAATCTACTGGCACCTTCCAGACAGTTTTCTATAGAACCAGTCTTTTTCCACCAGACACAGGTAAGCCAGACTGGGCTATGACATAAACCAGATAGAGAATGGCTCTCCCCTGCATAGATCAAATATTTCTAGTGCAT